>NC_090929.1:777234966-777546633 GCF_040938575.1 Ambystoma mexicanum
GCCAAGAACTTGCCAGTGGTACAATACTGTGATAGAGCCAGGAAAGTCAAAAACAGATATAGATCCTTTATAAAGAATATAAAAAAAGGCAGAAAGAAATAACGCTTATCAAAGGCTAGTGCAGACTATCTGCTCAAAAAATTAAATTTGTGCAGTATTTGGTCACTCCTGAGTGAGGCAAGAGATAATGTTAAAGGTCAATTAGCCAACCCCATTAGCGGGGCGAACTGGGTACAATTTTTAGAAGGACGAAATTCTGGGGACATACCATTGAGAAAAGCTCTGATACATCCTCATTTTGATGCATCCTACGAGGCAATCTTAAACAAAATAAAAGATTTAAAAACCTCAAGAGCCCCGGGTCCCAACGGGCTGGCTAATGTTGTGATTAAGAACTATCCAGAGTTTTGGGCCAGTTTACTCTCTGTACAGTTTGAGAAGATCTTAACTCAGGGAAGAATTCCCCACTCTTGGCAAACAGCAATCCTCATACCCATATTTAAAAAGGGAAATTGACTAGATCCCAACAACTACAGGCTCCTCTCTATGTTAGACATAACAGGAAAGCTTTTTGCCTCACTGCTGTTAAGTGAAATACAGAAATGGGTAGACGATGCCAATATTCTATGTAAATTCCAAAGTGGGTTCCGGCGGGACTACACCACTCACAATCTCATGGTGATGGGCATTCTACGCACTAAAGCGATTAGTAGGGGGCAGCCTCTGCTCTATGCTCTTTACATCGATTTTAAGGCTGCTTTCGACTCCATCCCAAGAGACCGACTATGGCTAAAACTAGAAGCTATGGGTTGCCCGTGGGGACTCTTGTACTATCTTAAGACTTCTGCATCAGAATACCACGGCCAGACTCAAATTAAATCAGGAAGGTAACATGACGGCAATAGTGCTACAAAATAGGGGGCTAAGCAGGGATGTGTCACAGCACCTCTTATCTATAATCTATATGTCTATGACATACCAGCAGTAATTACAGAAGCCTATAATTGTCCACCTAAAATTGGTGTGGCCCCCTGTGCTGTGCTAGCATATGCCGATTATTTGGTAATATTGGACAACACCATAAGCATACTCTGACGATCTGCGATCGCTTTATGGGAATATGCTAGCGCAAACGGCCTGTCCATTCATTTAGATAAGACTAAAGCACTGAGATTCACTGGCAAAAGAGCTTCCCGTGTTAACCTGATGGTGGGTAAAATAAATATACCATATGCGCCTTCTTATCGTTACCTGGTAGATGAGACTGAGCCTAACAGTGACTATTGCGCTTGCAGACAGGCACTCAAAATCAGAGCAGCGCAAGTCACCGCATTGATTTCTATCTTTACGAGCAAGCAGGGTGGCTTTACACTTTGGGGGACACGATATCTATATATCCAAGTGTTTTTCCCTATGATTACATATGGTCTCGAGGCCCTTCTCTCTTTTGAGTTAGCTTGGCTTCAGGTGATTGAAGGGAAATTCCGGTGTTGGATACTGGGGCTGCCTCCAGGAGTTCTGATGGCTGTCATAAGGCTGGAACTGGGACTCCCATCACTAAAAGCGATAGTGCTAAAAAAGGGGGCTGGGTTCTTCTTAAAGATGATCAGTGGCAGTACCAATCCGCTATTGACGGTGATACACCAGGAACTGGTCAAAAAGAATACCACCTGTCCACTATTTAAATCAATGACAAAGTATCTAGCGGACATAGGTTCGACCCATAGAGGAGCTGGCTACTCGAAGGAAGTTCAAAATGCGCTTGGGAAATGTGTGGACCTTTGGGACTGGTTGGAGAACTTTGCCCATTTGAGCACGCTGAAGAGCTACCAGTTTGTCAAATATAGGCAATATACCTTAATGAAGCCACAGGCGTATTTGAACCTTTGTCCTGCTATAAGGCTCACACGCTTCATCACTCTATTTAGAATGGAAAAATTGCCTAATAGGATGATCTTGGGGACTAGCGAAAACATTCCCGTTAAAGAGCGAGTCTGTCGCCTCTGTAATATATCTGAATCACTGGAGACAGCCAAACATCTATTAACTGAATGCCAAATAATGACCAGCACAATCCAGTCGCACATTGGTAAATATGTACATAATCTAGAAACCATTGGTGAAATGACCTTCTGGCTATATTGCACGAACACCTGTAATATGTGCCTGTTTATCGCTCTTTATAATATATGGTTAAAAATGGAATCCAGGCTGGGCCCCATGATATGAGAAAAATGAGAATTGTAACGCTAAGACAATGAGATCTTGCTATGAGGGCAATTGTTAGTACAGCTGTAACCCGCAATTAACTTATAAACCCTGTGAAGAAAGTTTAAATATGCATGTATAGTATGTAGAACATAATCGTACTCATGACTCTCATACTAAGAGACAAAGATGCAAGGGAATTTGAGAAAGTACTATAGTATGTTTTAGGCTTATCCGATTTTTAACTGTAATTCTTCATTGGTTAAGGTTTTATGTATATTATATTATTATTATTATTATTTTTAGTTAGTTTTTTCTCTGGTATAAGTGTATATTTGTATGTTACGTGTAAAGTTTGAGTTTCTTAAACTAAATCACATTAAAGAATAAATAAATACAAAACTTGGCTCATAAATTGTTATGCTTGGAGACCTCAAGTTAGGCCTTCACGACGTTAATGATTCCAATGCCACTATTATAGAAAATTCGATCACATAACTCAGATTCAAACACCGTATTACTGAGCCTACACACAATAAGGGCAGAACACTGGGTTGGCTGGCAGACTTTAACTGTACTACCACAATCCTTAACAATTTGCTGTTGCGCCTGGGCAGTCCACCACTGCACCATACAGGAGAGCGCTAACATTAGCACGTCCCACGCCATCGCACCACAAACCATATCAAGAAACACTTGCAACATTTCTTTAGACAGTTTACTACCTCTACTTCAGCCTATTACTGACCTTTAAATTATCGAAAACAAGGACCCTTCTTTGCTGGTAGACCTGTATGATACACTAGAACTAGCACTAAACAAAATTGCCCCTCTTAAACTGAGAAAGGCGAAACCCTCAGCGCATCTAAATAAATGGTTTACAGCAGATCTAAAAACACACCGTAAAGCTAAAAGATCCTCTGAACCTAACTTGAGAAAAACACCTTCATCCTCCAACAAGGAAAAGTTTAATAATGCTGCTTCTACCTATGAAAAAGCTATCCTCAACAACAACAAAAAGAGATGTACAACGTCAGAATCCAAAACGCAAAATATGGCACGAAATAACTTTACCATTCTAAGGGAATTGGAGTCCCCGACACCGCCCACCTGAAGCCTGCATCTAAGATGCGGCCTGTGTGCTAATATTCAAAAGGCCTTATCTGACAAAATAGCCTTACTTCAAGCTAAAATTGAGACAAAAAAGAACAGTCTTGCGCTGAGCTCTGACTCTCACAAACAGTCTGACCAGCAATTCCTTCCCTGCCGCCCGTTCCACTTCTCTCCAGTCACCACGAAAGAAGTTGAAAACATCATCTATGGACTAAAACCCTCATGATGCCAGGGAGATACCTGTCCGGCCTCAGTTATCAAGGAAGGAGCACAAGAATTAGCTCCCTTCATTACCACCCTGATGAATGCATCTTTCGAAAATTGCTCAGTCCCCAACAATCTTAAAAAGGCATTGGTTATGCCCTTCCTAAAAAAAGAAAACAATCTAGACCCCAACATACCTACTAATTATAGACCTATTACAATGGTCCCTTAACTCTTAAAAATATTAGATAGAGCATCCGGAGGACTGTATGTGCTTTTATGAAAATGAATTTTATTGTAAGTATTGATTTGCTATGATGTATACTGATGTGCATAGTATATGTTTGGGATAGGAGTAATACAGGTTTTTTGCCTAATTTTCATTTCCGTGATTACCATTCAGATGTAGGACTGGGCAATAGTGCTCTTATACCTGTTGTTAACAGTTGATAAAGGCATAAGGATATGCATTTGTGTCAAAAAATTGAATAAAATCCAACCATAAGAATAGTTTGATGAAGCACTTAAAATGTCCGTGCTAGGCTCGCTGTTACAATACTTTGAGAAGTAACCACTTTGAGAACTTATCAAGGTCATCCTCGCTCAAGTTGAGCATATTATATAGCAGTCCCGATGATGCAGCACTATGACAAAATAAATGAGGCTCTGAAACAAATAACTTTATGGTTATTTCAAGCAAACATGCTCAATATATTGGTATCTGTGTACTAAGTATACAAAAACGTATTGTGTTACCTTTATCTCATTTCTTGCAATTGGCACACTGCAATTGGGTCAGACTATATTTGCACGACTATTAAGACCTCATCATCCATTTTCCAGGGTGATCGTTTCATCTCATATTCCTTTGATATATTTGTTTTAAAGATTGGAGCATAGTACAACAGCCAAACATAATGATCAAGCCACAACATGGGCAGACAAACGTTGAAATCCCTGTCCAACCCCCCATTTCACATGGTCCTTTCCCGTCAGCGCCTTTATCTGTCCTCTGCTTCGACTCCCCCCACACCCCAACCGAAATACAGCTGTGCCAGCGGGGTTTATAAGTTAGAGCCGGGAATTTGCAGTCGTAGTCCATAAGCAGTGACCAAATTGTGTGGAATTGGAGAAGCTTCCCTTCCCTTGCCGCAGTGACTTTCTGCGACACCATAACATCCCAAATCTTCCTCCACTATAGGATCATGTTCGGGCCCTGCGGGGCTTTCCAGGGCTTTCCAACGCTGGGCGATGGTGATGCGCGCCGCCAATAGCAGCTGTGTTAGAAGTTTAGCGTGCACCCCAGACTTGGAATAGATCCACACCACTGGGGCCCCTAGCACCATGGTACTGGGGCAGGGCGGGTGCTTGCTCCCCGTTATGTCTTCTATCGCCCCTGCAATAGCCTCCCAGAACGACTGGACTTGGGGGCAGCTCCACCACATGTGGAAATATGTCCCTTGTGGAAATGGTGCATCTGGGTAGGGGGGGTAGTACCATTGAAATGGTAATTCATTGTTTGTTTGTAATGCATCTGGACAATGAATGGGCTCTGGCCCAGATGTCCAGCCATTCTGTGTCTTCCAATTGACGGCCTAGGTCTGTTTCCCATCAGGGCATACAATCCAGTCTACAGGGGTTTAACAGGTCTGCTCTCAAAAGTTTATATAGTCTCGAGATGCCTCCTTTGCCCGAGCCCTCCCAGATCGTCAGTTCAAGCAAGCTTAAAGTGTGTGTGGCTCTATGTTTGGCTCTATGTTTGGTCTCGGGTGTATAATCCAGTGCCTCAGCTGGAGGTAGGGGAACCTGTCCGTCTCTGAGAGGTGGAATTCTCGCTTGCAGTCCTCAAACGTGCAGGGCAGGCCCCCCACATATAATTGGGCAAGAGTTCGCAGTCCCCCCAGTTTCCAATTTTCAAAAGCCCCTGGGGACATACCTGGGATGAAGGGTGGGTTGCCAAAAATCGGGGAGAGTGGAACCATACCTCTAGGTATTTTCTTCCTTTTTAGAGCTTCGTCCCAGGCCTTCACAGTGACCCTAGTTGAGGTAAGGAGAGATGGCCATTGCTTGTGTAGCGCATGCGGGATAAATGGTAAGAAGCTGAGACGGAGCAAGCATTTCAATCTCCATCCGTTTCGGTGGTGGCACTTCAGAAGTCCATGTCATCAGATATGTGAGTTGAGCTGCCTCACTATATTTTCGTAGATTTGGGACCCCTTGACACTCCAGGCGGAATCCTAGCCTTTTTCCCCCGCCAAATGAATCCCAGGACTTTCCGTTGAAGTTGGTCTGTTGCCATTTTAGGGATAGCCACTGGGAGAGAGGCACAACAGTACAATAGGCGAGGGAGTAGGTTCATTTTTACAGCTGTGATCCGGACCATCAAGGATATTTCTTATTTTGGCCATCTGTCTAATTCTTTCTTGAACTGCTTAAAGAGAGGGGGGAAGTTGGCCGCATAGAGATCCAACGGCGTGGCCGTAAGCCGGACCCCTAAGTATTCAATCAAGCTGGAGTCCAAAAGGATCGGGCAAATGGGTTGGAGAGCAGAGATATCTTGCGGGGTCAATCCCACCCCCAGAGCTACAGACTTCCCATAATTTATCTCAAAGCCTGCCACGCTACCGAAGGCCTTGAGTTCATGAAGGGTTGCTTTGAGGGATGGTTGGACATTAGAGATGGTAAGAAGCAGGTCATCAGCATAGAGTGAAACTTTGTGTGAGGAATCCTGGGGCTGTGCCCCCCCAATCAAGCGCTTACGCTGAATATGTTGGGCTAGTGGTTCCATAACCAGGTCAAGCAGAAGAGGGGAGAGGGTGCAGCCCTGTTGCGTGCCACACGTTAGGGGGATTGGGGCTGAACGCATCCTATTAATCTGTAGTAGGGTGCTTGGGGAGAGGTAGTTAGCCATGGAGAGGGCCATTTTCCCGGTTCCCTGCGTGGTAGATTCAATGAGGTTCAGTGCCCTTCTAATATTGTCCCCAGTCTTCCTTCCTGTAATAAACCCAGTTTGACAGTTTGATCGGCATCGATTAATGAAGGGGAGCTAGTCGGTTTGCCAGTATCTTTGAATAGACATCAATGTTCATGAGTGATTTCGGCCTATAAGAGGCACACTCTTTATTTATTTATTTGCATTTGTACAGCGTGCGTAACCCAGAGGCATCTAGGCGCTCAGTTATAATTTTATGAAAGTGGTTGCAGGTTTACATATCTTGAAAAGCAGACACTGTTACAGATATTACAATAAACATCGTCATTATAAGACATTCGGATATTAACAGTAGCATAGTTACACATAAGTTACAGTTCTTACATTTGACAGTGTAGGTATATGACCTCATACACTGGGTGCAAGATTACATTAAATTATTACTGGAGGTCAGAACTGAAGAGGAGAGTTTGCAGTTTTTTTCTAAATGACCAGTATGAATTGTCATTTCTCAGTTGGTGCGGGAGAGCGTTCCAGAGTTTGGGGGCTATTACTGGGAAGCTAGAACCTCCTGCTTTCATTCTCTTAAATCTAGGTATGCTGAGCAGATTAGTGTACAGAGTTCGAGTTGGTCTGTTGGAGCTGGTTTTGCAAATGAGATTACTAAGGTATTTAGGTGCCTTCTTCGCAATACATTTGTGAGTCATGGTTAGGATTATAAATTTATTTCTGTCCTGGACAGGAAGCCAATGAATATTCCTTCTAGTGCAGGAGATGTGGTTATGTCTTGGGATATTTAATGCAGCTCTTATAGCGTTATTTTGCACTGTTTGTAACTTTTTTATATTTCTGATACTGGTTCCAGCGAAGAGAGAGTTACAGTAACCTATTCTGAAAAGTATTAATGCTCTTGCCAGTGTGATAGTGTTTTCGGGAAGAAAGAAAAGGGCGGCCAGCTCTTATCAGTTTAGCCATGTACGTGACATAGGAAACTACGCCATTGACTTGTCTGTTTAACTTGAGAGCAGAGTCTATGTAGATTCCAAAGGTTTTTATTTCACTGGCTACAGGGATAGTGTTACCATCAATGAGGAATGATTTGTACTGCTGAGTGAGGTTATTAAGTTTTGTTTTGTTGCCAATGATGGTAAGCTCTGTCTTATCATCATTGAGGCATAGTTCATTGCTGGCCATCCAAGACTGGATAGCAAGGTATATTTTGTTTAGGTTCTTAGAGTCTGTGTCGTAGCTTCCAGTAATGGGTATGAGAATCTGGGTATACAAGATACCCATATTATCAAGTTTGTTGAATAAGAGTTTGGTAAATGCGTTGTAAAGAGTAGGTGAAACACAAGAACCATGTGCTACTCCGCAAGTTAACGGGATAGGAGGGGTGCCGCAGATTCGGAGAAGACTCTCATAGACCGGTTGGATAAAAATGATCTGATCCAGTTTATGGCGTCTGAAGAGAATTGGGCTGCCGTATCTAGATGTTGGCATAAAATATGATTTACTAAATCAAACGCAGCAGAGAGATCTAGTAGTAAGAGGATACACAGTTCTCAGTTGTCCTTTTAATGATCCATTTGCGATTTCAGATCAAGCAGGGCCGTTTCCGTACCATGACCTGGTCTGAATCCGGATTGTCTTAGACCTAAAAGGTGGTTGTCCTCAAGGTGTTTTTGAATCTGCAAATAAGCTGCACAATCTAATATTTTAAGTAAAAAGGGGACAGTTGTAATCAGGCGATAGTTAGTTGGGATATTGGGATCTAGATTAGGCTTTTTAAGTAAGGGTAGGACCCACACTGTTTTTAAGCCATTGGGGACTGTATTGGTGGCAAATGAGTTATTAATAAGATTGGTGATGAATGAGGCTAGTTCCAATACGCAGTCTTTTAACAAAGGTTGCCGGGCAGATATCTCCTTGGCATCTGGATGGTTTTAAACTTTTGATAGTATTAATTGTGTCTAGCATTGAGAGTGGTGAAAAGGAGAATTTAATTGCCTCAGGGGTGTCTAATGGAGGGTAACTAGTTGAGGGGTTTGGTTAAGATGGAGTTTGGATTTTTTCTGTTCAATTTTACATTGTAAGAGTGAGATTTTATCAGCCAAGGCATTTTGGATCTTGGTACACCATTGTACATCTTTGATCGTGTGGTCAGAGGTAGATGCTGGGGATTCCAATTCTCAGAGGATAGTGAATAATTCTCTAGTATTCGATTGGGCATTACAAATTCTTTTGATTATAGACTTGGCTTTTAGATTTAATAGTTTCAAGCTTATAGTTGTTGGCTATGGTTTTTATTTTCTTGGGATGGTGATTTAGTCCATTTGTTTTCAGCTGATCTCTTTTGGGCCCGCAGGGTTTTAAGTTCAGGGGTAAACCATGAATTGATTTGTGCTGGGGGTTTAGACTTTTTGCTTTTTAGTGGTGCAATTTTCTCACTAGCTGCTTCATCGTTTCATTATAATGACTAACTAGGGTTGACGGGTTGTTAATTGAATGCTGTGTGTTTAGGATAGGGGAGAGTAAGGGTAACATCTTATCTCGACTAATATTTTTGATGGTTCTCGATGGAGCCATCATAGTTGGGTGATGCTTTTTTAGAACCTTACAGATAATAGTGGTAGTAAAAGACATAATGCTGTGATCAGACCATGGTGAGGGGGCATTAGACTGGATGGTAGTAGAACAATTAGGGTCAGCTAACCAATCCAAGGTGCGTCCATGTCATGAGTTGATGTGGTGATTCTTTGTTTGAAGCCTTGGCCTTCTAGAGCACCTGCTAAAAGGGTGGCATTCAAGTCTAGTGGATCATTCAATCCTAAATGGAAGTCACCCATGATGATCATATTAGAGTGAGGTTTTAGATTATGAGCCACCAATGTTGTGATGTCATCTTTAAAGGTGGAAATGGCACCCGGGGGTCTACAGATGATGTGCAGTGTGATTGTGCAGGTAGGTGTGAGGGAGATCTTTGCTGTTGTAACTTCACCAGATGTGAAAGGTGGGTCTGGGGATATTCTAATGCCAGGGATTTTTTAACTAGTAGTGCTACTCTGCCTCCACTTGTAGTGGCTCTGTCTTTTCTATAGATGGTGTAGCCATCCGGAATGGCTAAGGAGAGGAGGGGGCCAGAGGCTGTGTGGAGCCAAGTTTCCGTAACTGCTAAAAAGTCAAGATCATTCATTTTTATTGTGTCCGCAATATCCAAAGCATGGGCTGTGATAGATCTGGTGTTAGTGAGAGCTCCTTTTAATGAGATCGCTTGAGGACAGGTAGGTTTAGTACTCGCAGTAGTAATTTGACTAGAGTCTTTAGTTGTCTGAAGATGTGTGGTGGTGGTGTTAGTTTGGGGTTGTTGGACAGTGGCTGTTTTGACCTGGCGCAGTTGGGTAACTGTCACCTGAGGTTTATTCATAGGGGCCTTGAGTAATCGAGAAGATAATCTGTTTCTTCTCCATATACCTGTAATGGGTTGTGAAGGCCATAGTGTCTGTAGGTTTTGGGCGATAGGAGTTAAGATAGTGTCTGTGTCTAGGTGATTGTAGGTAGATCTAGTGATAGGGCGGTAGAAGTTATGGGTGTTATTTGGAGATAGAGTGATCGTGTATGCTTTGTGTATCCTTCGGGAAGAGAGGCGGTTTCTTCTCAGTTGGCCAGAGATGGGTTGTGATTGTTGTGGGACTGGTAGAGTTTGGGCGGTAGGAGTTGTGGCTATGGGTGTATTCGGTAGTACAGAATGGGAGATGTCGGGTGTTGATAAATCAGTGTGAAAATGTACTTTGGTAACGGATGTATTAGTGGTTTGTGACAAGTGGAGAATAAAGGGTGCAGTCTTATTAAGGAATGGTTTGGGGCATGGGAGTGGATGGTGGTGAATACACTGTAGGCGGGCTAGTCCCTTATCCAGGTAGATAAATGCACTAGCTGTGCAAGGCAGATCCATCGTTATGGTATGGTAGGTTCACTGAGTAGTGGTTAGCTATTAGGTCTAGTATAGAGAGCCCAAGAAATGTCGTAAAGGTCAGCATGTTCTTTATGAGAATTAGTACTAGTGGGATGGCTAGCACAAGATACGAATAAGCAAGTGATGTTAATAGCAAATTGACATAGTATACAGCATACAGGTTAACAAGTTTATATGGGTCAGTAAGTTGTCACTAAATTGTTCGAACATAGATTGTGCGGGTCAAGCCTATTAGGCCTGATGTCCAATTAATCTATTAAGTTGATTTTTCCTAGCATTAATAGTGATGTGAGGCAAAGGACGAACGTGGTATACAACGTGCAGTCAATAAATTGTTCTGTTGGGCATTATACATGGCAGGCCTGCTAAGTCTAATATGGAAATAATCATTAGAGTTAATATACTCTTACTTTAATAAAATTGTATAGGTTTGTGCATGACAATGGAATGACTATATAGATATGCTAATTTCTGTGGCCGTAGCATAGAAATGCGTGTTAAAGTCTAATTTAGGTACTGTTATCTTTAGGGTTTTTACCTGGCTTGAGAATCCAAATCGTGGCTGAGGTCTGCACAGATGGAGTCACGGCACCCACTTCACCAAATGTGTTAAAGAGAGCCGTTAGGGGGGAAGCCAGCTGGGGACCAAAAATCTTGTCGAATTGTGGGGATAATCCCTCTGGGCACGGGACTCTCAGCGTTAGGGCCTTAAAAACACTCTCCACTCCCTCCTGCCGGATTGGGCCTTCTAGTCCTCTTTGGTTAGGTGCGATAGGGCTGCCGCTGCAATGTATTCGTTCTGTTTCGCGGACGACCTTCCCGGGTTCCATATAGTTTCTAGGAAACGTTCTTGTGCCAGGCACAGTTTGTCCTGTTCCCCATAGTGGGCGATTCGCTGTTGGTCTCTGAGGCCGAGAATGAAGTTCTGTTTTTTTCACCTGCTTTCTGGCCAGGAGGCGGTTGGCTTTATTGCCTTATGCATAATAGCCCCGTTTCACCGCTGTTAAGGAATTCAGCGTCTCTTCGGCGAAGAGGGCCTCCAGTTTATTCCGAGAGATACGAAGGGCATCGTCGATTTTGGAAGACCAACCCTGTTTGCATTTGCTTCAGATCTCCGAGATTTCCTGCTCCAAGCGATCCTTTGCCTGCTTCTTCTGTCTATGGTAGGCTGCCGTGTTTGAGATCAGAATACCCGTGATAACAGCTTTCATGGCATCCCTGGTGATCGCTGGGGAAGTGAGTTCTGTAGGGTTTTATTGGAAGTTGTTTTTGATAGCTTTAGCTACCTCATCTTGTAAAGTCAAGTCATTCAAGATTGGGTCATTTAGACGCCACTGGGGTGTGGGCTCTGGGGCTGGATTCCAAGCCCTAGTTTGTAGACATACGGGAGCATGGTCCGAGAGAATCTTCGGGGCGATGACCACTTCATTTGTAAAGGATAGCAGTTGAGGGGAAGCCAGGATCAGGTTAATTCAGGATGAGAAGCGATAGACCTGAGAAATAAACGTGAAATCCCTCTCCTCTGGGTGCAGAACCCTCCAGGTGTCAACCACTCCCAGTGCCCTAAAAAGATGTAGGATACTTAGTGCCAATGTTAAGTCTTTAAGCGACGGAGTAGAGGTTCTGTCCTTATCAGGGTCGGGGACCCCGTTGAAGACCCCTCCAATAATGGTTAGGCCTTCCAGAAAGGGGAGAAGAGAAGCCACCAGGTCCTCAAAGAAGAGCTCATGGCCCACATATGGCGCATAAATGGATATCAGGGGGTATAGCTGACCATAGAGTAATCCCTTTATTCCGATGAACCGGCCTTCTGGGTCTTTGATCGTGTCCAGGTCCTCGAAGGGAACACCCCATGCCATTAAGATAGCTGAGCCCCCTTTCTTGGTACCTCCCGAGGCAAAGAACTCTTTTGGCAAATCCCTGCTGTGAAGGTGGGAGAAGTCTTCCGGAAGGAGGTGGGTCTCCTGGATGAATACCACTGATCCCTCCAAGTCTTCAGGCGCTTTAAGATAGACTTCCGTTTCATCGGGGCATTTAGGCCTCTGACGTGTAACGAGACAAAGTTCAGCGGCTGGTGAGGAGTTTCCGCGCCTTCTGCAGTCTTCGGTGGGGGGGGGGGGGACAGGGCCGGGTCAAATCAGCCATAGTTGCCATTACAAGGTTGCAAATAGATGCGATTGAGCTCCAATCGAGAATTTAACTTTATAACCAACATCAACTGTCTCAACCATGGACTCCCAACTGTCCAACCTGTAAGAATTGTCCAAGTAACATCCCAAGAGATCTTAGACGTTTTCCGCCTTGAGGAATGGGTTAGGCCTCATGAAGCCCATCTTACCATCATGCATTAATTCTTTCTGGTTCTCTTACCTGCCTTCTTTACCGGCATCCCAGTGCTGAGTTTCGGCTACCTGCGGGTCCTGCTTTTTTTGGGATTGTACGGGCGGTTTGTTGGGGTTTCGACCCCTCTGGACCTTAGACCATATAGGCTGTCTCGCCTTCAGTGTGGGGGCCTTCCACATCCAAGAGAGCATCCCGGGGAGAATCAGCCTCTCTCTCCTCTGACGGAGAAGATTTAAGTATCTCTTCGGCATCTTCCAAGCATGCAATCGATCGGGCGACTCCTTTATACGGGAATTGCACTGCTGTAGAGAATAACCAGCAGTACCTAATCTTCTGATCCTAGAGGAAGAGTGTCAGGGGTCGAAGAGATCTCTGTTTTTGCATCGTAGCTGCCGCTAGGTGTTGAAAAATCTTTAGGGGGAACCTTGGAAAGTCAATTCATCTTGAGAGCGACCCACTGAGAGGATCATTGTTGTGTTTTATGTGTGATATGTAAAACACATTACGTGTGTTAATGTATATAGATTGGTTTTATTGGAGGAGCCCCCAGGAGGCCAACTTCCTTTACAGCAACATCTTCGTGTATGACCTCATCAACATTCTGGAGCCATACACGAAGATGTTGTCATAGTTACATTGCACGTGCTTATGATAACAGGAACTATGTACACGTGCTTATGACAATACAAACTATGCACATTTAATTATAACAATATCCTCACATCTCCCTTTCTAAATAAAATTCAATTTATAATGAATTTAAAATATAGAACATTTCTGCTATGTTTATATAGTATATAAATTGTTTAACTTTAAATTTTTATCAAAATAAAGGATACAAGGGATCTTCATGTTTCAAGGATGCGTAACATAATCCTGGAACCATGTCATCAGTACTCATGTTCTTAATAGTACCCATAGTCTTGTTTATGGTTCCACATTCTTTTCCTGTGTCTTGATATTGGCTGATCATTGTCATCTCTTTTCTCATGTGGATTTTGCTGTGTTTTCTTTCCCTGTGTTCTTTCTTTGCACATCATACTTGACTCATCAAACTTATCTTTGAATGTCTTATCTTTAAATGTCTCTCCATAAATGTCTCGTTCTCTTTCGTTTCTCATTGCTTCCTCCTCCTTTGCCAAGACTATATCATCACATGACCATCCTCTAAAATCACCGATTTCTTTAAACATTCTTTCACCCTTTGGGGAGGACGAAATCTTGACTCTCCTTTCATCATGCGTTTTGGTTCTCTCACTCTCACCCAATCACCTTTCACAATTTGACTCTCCCGAACATGTTTTTGCTTGTCATAATAACTCTTATACTCTTCTTGTTTCTTTTTCACTTTCTTGACAATCTCTTCCAGGTTTATCTCTTTGTTTCTTTTGTTCATCATCCAAGCAGGCCTTAGCCTATTTGCAGATATCCTTCCTCTCATCAATGTGAATGGAACTTCCTCATTCACCGAATGTGGTGTATTTTTGTATGTGTCGAGGGCTTCCTTGAGCGTCTCTTTCCATGGTAGACCATTCACAACGGCCAATTGAATAATTCCCTTTATGAAACGATTCATCCTCTCCACTAAACCGTTCCCATTGGATGGTACAAGGCCATAGTGCTATGTTTAATGGCTCTATCCTTCAAAAACTTTTGAATTTCCAGGGACATGAATTGAGCTCCATTATCTGACACAAGTTCTTGCGGTTCTCCTTCTCTGTTAAAAATTTCCTCCAAAAACTTCAAGACTTTGATAGCCGATACAGAGTCCTCAACAACACCACATTCCACCCATTTGGCTGTGTAATCCACCAAGACTATAAAATACATTTTTTGTGATCCCAATGTTTCATACGGTCCAGCTATATCAATAGCTAATTTTGTCCATACCGTACTGGGAATATTTACTGGCTGCAATGGAGTGACACGTGTCGATTTGCTCTTGTCACTTACTGCACATGCGGTACAATCTCTGACTAGAGTTTCCATTTCACCCCACATGTTAGGCCACCAATAGGCTTCCCTTACTCTTCTCTTTGTCAACATTCTACCCACATGGCCTTCATGGGCAATGTCCATAATCCTCTTTCTCAAGTTTGCTGGAGGTATTATGCGTTCTCCTCGATAAATACATATCTTATCACTTGACAATTCATCTTTGAATCTTTCCCAGGATTTCAGATTGTCATCAGTATCTTTCCAACCATTTTCTATGTACACGTGCTTATGACTATACGAACTATGTACATTTAATTATAATAATATCCTCACAATCTCCTGCATCGTGGTATAGAAATGGACCCTGATGATGACGTCCAGAGGGTTTTCCCAGTTGAGGCCTCTACGGGGGCACAATCTGTGGGTGTGGTCAAGCTGCAGTTGTGATTTCTCCAGATGTGGGAGAAGGGACTGGAACAATTCCCCCACATATTCAGACAAGTCACAGTCTTGGACTGATGACAGGATTCCTCTAATCCGGAGGTTATTTCTCCGAGAACTGTTTTCCAGATCCTCCTCCAAGATCTCATTTTGATTTGTTAAGGTGCAGATCTTTTGATGGACTTCCAGTAGTGAGGCCGCCTGCTCCCAGAATTGATCCTCCAGGTCCCCATGTCTTGGCTCCAGCTCTGTGGCTCTTTGATCAGTATGCTCAATTTTGGTCGTTAGCTCGGTCATGCAGCTGCGAAATTCTGCCTTGATATCAAGCATGAATGCCTGGATGTAATCTTTGGTGGTGAGTTGTCCCGAGGGACCTGTCGATGCTTGAGGTAGGGAATTCCCTGTTTCCTGTTTCTTCCCCTTCCCCGCGGGGAACAGCATGGTGGTACTGTCCCCATTTTTCACAGCTTTTAAATGCTTGGACATGTATTCAGCACTATTTGGGGGTGTCCTGGAGGGTGCAGAGGCTGTTTCTATCACTTCAGGGTTTTCAGCCAGGGAGGTTCAGGTGAGGGGGGGATGCGTTACATGGGGTTCCTCCACTCACTCCACCGCTCCGTTGCAGCCTGGATTCTCACCCACCCGATAGCTGCTTTGCCGTGTGCCAGGGCCCTATGTGCCTCCTCCACTCAGTGAATCCCAGTACGGGTGGTCTAAGAGCCGGCTTTCAGGGGGTTGACTGCTTTGGTGCTGCCTTCCTCTTGGTGAGAAATGGGGCCACCCTCGGCAACAACTATGGTGGGCCACTGGCTCCTGGTCTGCCCCAGTTATGAAGTCCTCCAGGATGGGGAAAGCTACCTTTCTTACCCCCTTTTGCGCACCAGGCAATGATAGCTTTGCTTAGTCCGTAGCCCCTGCTCCCTTGCATCCCCAAAGTCCCAGGTGTTGCTTCTGCGTGTTACCCACTATCTGAGGGGGCCTCGGGCTTCTGCTCCAAGGTGCCAGTGTTGTGGTCATGAGGGATATCCAGCATGTCCCCTTGGAGCCGTGGTGGAGAGAGAGGATGGAGCGAGGAGTGATAGACTGGCTCCGGTGTTCGGGTGCCGAGGCAAGGCTGAATAGTAAAGATCCGCTCCCGTAGTGTTGTCAGCTGCGTGGGATCAATTGGTGTGAGGGCGCCAGCAGGAATGGCACTCTGGGGGCCCAGTGCCTCATCCGTGGATGTCGCTGCAGGTGAGGAGGAGGGGCTAAGGCCACCCGCACTGTGCCACGATCATGGTGGGGCACGTCCCCCGCAGCCCACCGGGTTCCCTGCGGGTTGCTCCGACGGATGCTCCCTCTGACCTCCAGCGGGCTGAGCTGGTCCAGTGGGGGGCCGCTTTCTCAGGTTTGCAGGGTTATCAGCGTTTGGAGCCTGTGAATGTGGGGGCCGCCTGGGTGAAAGACGTTTATTGCAGTGCAGGAGTCTCCGGAGCGGGAACTACGCCGACACTCTCCGCCATCTTGGAGGGACACTGCGCCTCGCTGGCCTTTCCCTTTTCCACTTCTACCGGGAGGATTCCGGGCCGTAGGTTGCTGGGGATCAGCACATTCTGTGCCCCTCAGAGTCCAATCCCACTGTGAGCACGGAGGCGCTTCGGCGTTGCAATAGAACCCTCAATTCAGCGCAATAAGATGGGTTTCATGTGGAGGCCATTAACAGAGCAGCCACATAGGTGGCGCTGTTGGCCACGCCCCATCTCATATTCATTTTCATATTCAGTTGATTTTAATCAGGCTAGGTGACACCAACATACCAAAAGATAATTGCCATTTATATACAGTTGTTAAAGAAGTGCAACAAATGAGTGCCTCACAGCCAGCATACCTAGTTGTTCTTGTTGTTGCTCTTATTATTTACAATAGATTTCTTTGATGTCACACGCATGACCTGGTACATAAACAAACAAGCAATATGGCGCCCACGTGCTCCACACCCACGAGGTGCCTGACATCATTCCACTCCATTTTTCATTTTCCTACTGAGGTAAGCAGTATTTTGAAGAGGATGGTGCCACCTTAGTAATCTTTGTCTATTACACAATTCTGAAAATCAAACTATTTTGGTAATTATGTACATGGCAAATGTCCCAGGTACTGGGCACTTTGACTCAGTACTTCTCACTCCTAACTTCATTTTATTTGCTTTCTTGAAATCATTTAACTGATACTATGATAATTCTGCATATTCTGCACTATCCTAATGCAAAACCCATTACAAACTGCATTTCTCAGCCATATATGACTAATGTGTCCAGGATGACACTGGAGTTTTCAGTAATATTATTCATAACGCATGGCACTCTGCTAATTGCAGTGTTTTCTAACGAGTAATATTATGAGCATGTTTAAATATACTGCATAACTCATGGTCTCCTGCTTCTTGCAAGACTATAAGAAGGACCAGAGGATACCACTCCAATACCCATTTATGTTACCCACCTTGAAGGACACAACATTTAAGGTAAGCCTTATATGCTTCATTCTTTTATTTAGTCAACAGACCCACTGGACACTTCTTAACTGGTTCGGTCTATTAACCTTTTAGCTACTACAGAGGAGTTACCTTCAGGACAACAGCCCATTATTGCAATATTTAAGCAATTTACCGGCAATCTAATAGGTAAGTGAGCAACTAGAGCTGCTCATGCTACTAAACCATAACGGCTTCCTAGAGAACTGTGTGACTCATTGATACCTGATCATTTTCTTTTGGGCAAGATTATTAAGCTGCAATTGGTGAGTGGCATCATTACTCACCCTATAACCGACACACAATCGGAATTCTGAGAGGGCCAAGCTGGCCAATAGTATTTGGTCACAACGATAACTCTCTTTTTTAGCACCAGCTATAACGACTATATAGTGAAATGCCTGCCAATGATGCATGTTTGTAGCATGCTCCATAAAACCTAACTTTAATCACATGGGTGCAGGGATTTCAGGTGCTTCTGTCAATCCATATAAGAAATTATGATTGCCTGATAATGATCACTTTTAGTACCAAAGGAGGGCCCACAAGCTTACAAGGCTTATTGAGGGATTTGAAGCTGTTTGGTCTTTTCTCATGAATTTGCTTAGGTTACTAACATTTCCGCTGCTGTTGATTCGACTATGGATGAAGTTTATGAATTTTAATAATCTCTCGTTGTGTTTGCTCTGGCTGAGGAATGATTTCCTATGAAGATCTATTTCGATTTAATGTGTTAGATGATGTATTGGTTTACGTTTTTTTTATTATGATTGAACTGTGCAATGTTTGGTTTGTATTCAGTTTGTTCTTTTTTCTTTTTATTCTCTTTTTTTTCTTCTTTTTCTTTTTTTCTTTTCTCAAGTCTCTTTTTAAGAATTTTTATATTGTATGGATTAGAGTGTATGGTTTATTGTATTTTGTGAAAAGTCTATGATTTGGACTAATACACAATTAAAAAAAATTAACTCAGTGTTATTGGGCCTCGTTACAGTTTCCCCGGTACGGTCAAAATGCTGGTAAAATTGCCAGTAATTCCGGCTAAAAGGATGACCTCTAATTGTAGTTTGTTGGCTGGTGATGATACTATTGAGGCAGTTGGCAAGGAGGGGGTACCCAGGGCTATTAGAGTAAGGCTTGTCCCTAAATGCAAGCTCAGCATTGCTGTGATGCAAGCATTAGCTAAGGAAAGCCTGGGCTCTAGTCAGGTAAGCATGGCATCACTCGTAGATTTGGTAAAATACTCCCAGGTTATCAAATTCCCAACCAACAAGTGGGCAATGAAGAGATGCTGTACAATGTACCAGTGGAGGTCAACTGGCATTCACCAGAGGTAAAACCCAAGGAGTGTGATAGAAGTGGTGGGGGAGGGGGAGGAGTTAACCCACTAGAGAAAGCGGCTGAATACACCTTTGTCTATGCACCTGGGGTTATTCTTAGTAATACATTTCAGATACTCAGTACCCTGCTACTACTGATGCCAGTCCCTCGCTCCCTACGGCATTGGAGACTCCTCAGGTAAGGCCGAGTGGGTGCAAGGGTTCAGGTGCGCCATGGACATCATAGGCATAATCCGGAAGGAGAACAAAGAATTAAGAAGTGATATGAGCAGAGTAGCTAAGATTGTTGAGGGCCTGATGTTGCTGGTCCCGGCCCCTGCAGTGGCAGCGGGTGGGGCGGGGGCAGCGGCCCCAGGACGCTCAGGTGGAAGTAATGTCTTACCCATTAGGCAATGGTATCCGCGATCCAAGCCCCTCAGAGCATTTTGGACGAAGAATAGGCCCCTGTGTTAATACTGTTAGGGAACTGTGTAAATCTGAGTAAGCTGTTGTAGAATTAAATCAAGTAATAGCTCACACACAGCTCACCTTGGCAATCGATGACTCCAACTGGGAGGATTAAGCAGCTGTGAAGATTTCCCAGTGACAGCCCTGGCCACTCAGCCCAGGGTAATGTAACCCAGGAGAGCGGGCAGGACTCCCAGGGAAACCCTCAATGGGAAGAAAACCCTGGACGAAATCCCAGCTCGTGTAGATCAGGTTTTACGATGGAAGGTTGGACGTCTCTGACAGGAACCCCCGGGAATCACACAAGACACCTTGTCTGCAGGAATGAAAAGTGAAGAAATAGGGAGCAGGTTAGAGGAGGGTTAGGTTAGAGGAGGGCCCATAGAAGGGAAAGGAAAGAGATATCATTGGGAACACTCTCACCCGAATAGGACTGAGGGAAAGTTCGGATCTGGAACCTGGCTGAAAAGGACAGCTTCGGGCGAGTCGGGAGAGTCTGGAAGGATAACAGGAGATGAGGACCTGGTAAAATATTCAAGGGAATCCTAGAGAAAGGGAACTTACTCAGATGGGGATCTGTCTGGAATGGGAGACAAATAAGATGGATTCGCGAAGCCGGTTGAGAATGAAACCAGCGAAGGCTGAGAGGAGGATCTGACGAGAGAAAGTAACACAGGGTAAGTAGGAGCCATAAACAACAGAGAGAAATGAGAGCATGAAGAGAAAGGTTTCAGAAGCGAACTCACGGAGCGTCAAAGGCAGAAGCGACGCGAAGCACTGGTTGCTTCGTTTCCAGATAAAGGATCACGTGATCTGTCGTCCGCACGTCAAGGGAGCGTGCAACCACTAGACCGCTGCCAGCGGGTCGGGAATATTCACCAGCTTCCATCTTAGAAATGTTAGGAATCAGTGCGCCGCACAAGCGGGTCCGTGCCCATAAAGAACACTTGCAGCGATGTGTAACACCCTGTTAGATCTTGTCGGGAGGCAGGTAGTAGCCCATGGGTAGCAGCCCCAGTGAGAACACCTCTCCCATGGTAACTAAATATGATGGAGCACATAGGATGGATACCTTTTACTAAATTAATGTGCCAAAGTCCCAGGACAGCAAATATGAGCGGGGGGAGGGCCTCATTAATAAGGCCACACATTGGCTGAGAGCCAAGAGAGAGTGTCTTTCTGTGATACGCAGTGACATTGTTTCCTGCGTGAGGCTATTTGGTCCTCATGGGAGAGGTTCGATAAAAATCCATCTTAAAGACCCCCTCTTGATCCTGGGGGTGCTGGAAATGGAGCAGAGGTTGCTGCCGCCTAGCAGGTTGGAAATTGGCATGAAAATGTTCCCCCCTGCCGTGGGACGATTCTATGGCTGGGAGTAGTAGGGGGTGCAATCCGGACCTTAGGGACACACCTTATGAAGGGGTAAAAGAGGTTTATTTTGGTCAGCAAGTCTGTAACTCTGTAAGACCTGGCAGCACGCACACAGGCGTAAAGTGGCACAAGGGGTCCTGGGGGGGGCATGATTAACCGACAGGGATCCAACAGAGACTGGTCCAGCCCAGTGAGAGTCATGGCATTGTCCCTAAGAGGTGATGGACCGGGCACCCTGGGCAGGGACAGAGTCTTGTCCTGTTGGATTGTGCCCAGCAGCTGGGCTGGGGGCAGGGAGGGGGTGGATATTCCAATTCACCACCAAGGTGTGAGTCGAACCCAGCTAGGGCCCGGGCTGCAGGTCCTATTATGGAACATTGCCGGGGTCAACAAACACATAATAATGACTGGCTTTCATTTGTCCAACAATTCGGGGTGATCTGTTTACAAGAAACATGTGCTCTGGTGCCACCCAACATCCAAGGTTATGCCACTTTCGCCATACTGGCGTGCAAGGTTGAGAAGGGCCGTCCGAGTGGGGGCCTGTTGATATGGGTGAATGTTGCCCTGGTTAAATCTGTTGAGCCGACAGATACTAGGTCACCAGATCTCCTGCAGCTACATATCAAGCTAAGGGACAACTCAGAGATCCTGTTGCTGAATTTCTACAACAGGGTCATTTCTGGAACAGGTGCAGAGCTCATAGGGCAGATAGTAGACATCATCCTGGCATGGAGACTATCATTGCATGGGCTTTCGAAGTCCCTGGTGGTGGCGGACCTCAACCTCCATTATGAGCCCTTGCATAGCATGGTTGCTATTCTGGAGGAGGAGGACAGTTACTGGGGGCTGGGGACCCTCAATGCAAGCTATACGACTAGGCAACATAGGCTTGCAGAAGACTTTGCTATCGCCTTCCTGTCGGCAAACCTAAGGGTTTATAATGGCCGATTCCTGGGGACATTCCAGCAGCCCCAACGTTTGATAACAACCTGACCAACAGTAATATTGATTACATTTTGGTGAATATTGAGTTCTGGGGCTCTGTAAAATCTTTTAGTATTTGTAACAGGTTTGAGAGTGACCATAACCTCCTGCTTTTGAAGGTGAGTGAAGCTTTTTGGGTAACAGCAGAGGATAAAGAGAGAGGTCATAGGTGGGGGCAGGGCTGTCCCAGTGGAGGTCTTAGGTCTCGTTAGGCAAATAATTAGGTGGCGTACGCTAGACCTTGAAGTAACTTTACCACTGGTTTATCAAGACATTGGGCCTCATTATGACACTGCCGGTCCAGAAACAAGGGTGCCGGTAAGTTTACCGGCACTGTTGTTTCTGGACCAGCATAATACAGGTCTGCCTGACAGAGCTGCCGTGCCCGACAGGTCTGACCCTGCCAGGCAAAGCAGCCACGGTAGGCAAACCGGTCAAAGAAGCCCCGGCACCATTAGCAACAGTGCCGGTGCTTCTGAGTCCCCATTTCGATAGAGTCCTATTGGATTCTGTGGGAACGGGGACTTACAATTTAGCAGCACCTGACTTTCCGGGCCGCCAGGGTTGTAATCTCCCACTAGCACCAGGAAGTCAGGTGCCAGTAAATATTTACGGGTCCGGCGGCAACCCGCCCATAGCACCGGCACGGTTACCGCTGGACCCGTAATGAGACCCATTATTCTGTTTCTGGGTAAACTCGCCACCGCTGACCCCTCAGATGGGGCTGCCATAGTGGAAACACATGAGAACCTGATAGTGAAGGTGAGGTCACACTTTTCTAAAATCTCTAAAGTAGTACATCAACCCGTGAAGGTTTCAAATCCTTGGTTCCTTCGCATGACAAAGACTATAGGCTGGCCAAGGGTAGGCTGATTAAAGAAGCAAGACAACAAGCACCTGGCGATGGGCTAAGATTGGCCAGAGCAGATTATCGCAGGGTACTAATGGGAAAAAGAGGGACTGGTACAAGGACATCTGGAGGGAGCTGCTGCATACCATAGATAAAGGGGATTCAAAAGGATTATGGAGCCCAATGGGGGTGGGGAAGGGCAAAAGACCTAACATGCTGCAAGCTTCCATTACAGAGCAAGCCTGGGTTGAGCATTACAGCAGTCACTATGGGGCGAATGGGGCCTTGTCTGGCATCATTAGCTCTGGAGAGCTGTACATCAAGAGTGGAGATATCTTAAATTACCCCCGTTGATCTTAACATGTGAAGAGGTGGGTAAAGCACTACTGTGCGAGAAGCTGGGTAAAGCACCTGACCCAGATAGGGTACCCATAGACTTCAACAGGAATGAGATTGCTGTCTGGGCCCTATACCTAATCCTGAGTATAAATGTGGCACCAGAGTCCTGGAGAAGAGCAGAGCTGGTCCCAATCTACAAAAAAGGCCCTAGAGACGACCCCTCGAATTATAGGCCCATCTCATTGCTGGACGCAGGGGGAAAATCTTTGCAAGGGCCTTGCTAGCCCATTTAGAATCTTGGGCTAGTAGCGGGACGATGCTCAATCATCGCCAGGCTGGGTTCTTGCAAGGTCTGAGCACAGTCGACCAGAGTCTTCGACTAAAGTTGGTGTGCGACAAGTACGCAGTCCGGAGAAAAAGTTAGTGTGTATGCAGTCTTTGTGGACCTGCGTACCGCTTTCGAAACTGTTCCCAGGCAGCGTCTCTGGGAGGTGTTGAGGACGGAGGGTATCCCGGGTACCTTATTGACTGCAATACAGCACCTATATATGGTCAATATCACAGTAGTCAGTTGGGGTATTGACGGGAGAACCGTGGGCAACGTTGGAATAATTAAGGGCGTCTGACAGGGATGTGTTTTGGCTCCCGAGCTCTTCTGTCTGTTTATTAACAGCGTGATTCAAGAACTGTTGGCCACTCAGACGGATGCAAGTTACTGGCCCTGTTGTTAAGCTGCAATGTACGCAGCAGAGTTGTAGGGGCAGATGAATTTACACCCCCTGGCAGTTTTGAAAAGAAGTATTTGAAGAATTTATTGGGATTGCCAATCTGCTCCCCGAGTATGTCTGTGTGTCTCGAGACGGGCATGCAGAGAATAGAGTCTGTTTGTAAATTGTGCCCGGTTTTCTACTGGCTTCGTTTGTGGGCCAACAAAAACCTTCTTAAATATAGAGAAGCACTGCAAGGGGGCACACATTTGAAGTGGGCAGCCCATGTAAAGAGGTGCTTGAGGGATTTGGGTCTTGGCGACTACTGGAGTGACCCGCATGCCATTACTGCACACTGTAACACCAGAGTCAAAGCCGCTGCATTAGCTAAGACAAGGCGCGATACTTTGGCCAAAGCTATTTCCTCCGAATCCTTAGCACGCTACCTTGCAATTAAGACTGAGGTGGGGTATGAGCCTTACCTGGATTATATTAGCCCCAAGTTTGAAAGGTCTCTGTATGTGAAATTTCGAATTGGGACTTTGCCTACTCCATCGTTGATGCATAGCTGGGTCAGTGATGCCTCATCTACCTGTATGCTTTGCAGGAATGGTGGAGGGCTTGAGGCATCTGATCATGCTGTACCTTGAGACATTGCCCCTGAGGAGGTGCTTTTTCAAACCACTCTTCCGGGAGTGTGGGTGTAGATCCATGGAAGGGGCGATGGCAGTTTGCCTAAATGCAGCCGATATTTCGGCAGTATGTGCTGCCACCCAATACCTGAAGTGGGTCTGGAGAATACGTATGAGGAAACAGCAAGGACTCTGATAACAACCAATATTTAAACTTGAGTTTGCAATTTATTTTAATATATTGGAACATGTGTTTTATGTATTTTATGTTATTTTATGCATTTTATGATGTGCATAGGTATGTGCGCTTTTATGACTGGTTTGTCGAAATGAAGCTTATGAAATTAAATGAAAATACATAAAAAATATAACTCAGTGTCATTGGGCCTCATTACAGTTTCCTCGGTACAGTCAAAAATGCTGGTAAAATTGCCAGTAATTCCAGAACTGTCATTTTTACCGTACCAGGGAAACACACGTTTGCTGGTGGGGGCTGCAGATCTTCCTCCAGACCTGACCTGCCGGTAAACCAGGCCCCCCATCGGCAGATAAATGCTGCAATTACTTCCATGGAGTCCTATGGGACTCCATGGAATGGGGATTTTCTGCATTGCCGGCACCTGGAATAGCCCGGTAATAGTGGCATATAAAGTGTCGGTAACGGTAGGGCCAGTTTGCCGGTATTCCCGATGAAATTACCTGTGGGATACCTGCAAACTCGTTATGAGGGCCATTGTAATTTGTGCAACGATTCAGAGTTGTCATCTCATAATCGGTCCGAACCATAATTCCGTGGCTGTTTGTGTTTATCATGCAAACAGCACAGTATGATGCTTAGCGCTTGCATCGGGTTCGGCTGGCTTTAGGCCTGAATGACTAATGACCAGAAGCCATTTATCACAGTCTCTCATCAGGAGGTGGAGATTAATGACTCCTGGTCGCCCCTTAAAAAAGGGAATCAAAACACCCCTGCAGGGGTCGCATGGTGGAAGTGTGTTTCACAGGGGCTTTGCACCTGGAGCTACTGAGGACAGGGCAGAGGCTGACCAGCCACCTCCTTGAACACCTTGTCCCCTGCCTCTGGCTGGGCAGTGCAGCATTTGCTGTTTGCTTGAAGGATCCTGCTCCTGGTGCCTGCTGATGTAGAAGAGGAAGGGTCGATATCCTCTACCTTTGCTTGTGGGGACAGTGGGCTGTTGATGCTGAACTGCAAGACTCAGAGACTTAGAAATTGCCCTTGAGGACTGGAACTTTTAAATGGACTCATCGGCCTTCACCTGAACAGGTTGTAATCAAACTGCATGTCCAGGAGTTTAGCCTGAACATCTGGGGTGAAACCCAAGGTCCTCATTTAGGAGTACCTCCCCAACACTGTAGCCATGGTACGTGCCATCCAGTCAGCCGTGTCCAGTCCCAACTGTGAATTTGGAAGGATGGCTCCCTGCCATCATTGACAACGGCCTCAAAGCCCTCTCATCTCCCCCAGAGGTAGGTGATCTGCAGCGCACAAAACTGTGAACCACAGACCAAAAGAGAATTTGACTAGGGCACTGGAGGCATTAATAGCCCTATGGCTCAGACTACCTGGAACAAAAACCTTCCTCCACCAGGCATCTTGCTTACTAATGTCTCTCTGTGGGGTTTAGGATGGGAAAAAAGATGTCTTTCGACTCGCCATGGCAGCTTGGACCACAAAGCTCTCATGGGAGGCGTGCAAGGAAAGAAAAGCCAAGACAGGATGCATTGGCCTATACTTTTTCGCTAAGTCCTGGTCCATAGTCGGGACCGAAGCTGGCTTCGTCCATAACTGAAGGACCTGTGCCACTACGTCAGGATTAAAAGGTAGCAGAGTCTCGCTTTGGGGCCCTTCGTCAAGAATGGCCATAAGTTCAAATTGAACTTTGGGTCTGGAAGGGTCTAACAACCTTAACCATCAGGGATTGAAATGAAGCCTTAGGCTACCATGGAGTTGGTGCAAGAAGCATGGCAGCACTTGAGATGTGTTCAGCCCCTCACCTCTAACCCTCCTCATTACAGAACTCAGGGAAATCTATGACCTCCCTGGTGCACAAAGGTTTGAGCCCAAAGAGGAGAAGATCACCCTCCTCTTCAAGATGCCCCCCATTTTTTTAATGAATGCACTACTAGGGAGCAAGGCATACTCACAATGGGCCATGGGGGACCAATGGTGGAAGACTGAGAGGTGTGGCGTAGTAGTGAGTCTTTGCCAGTAGGAGCCATAGCCAAGCCTAAAGGCATATGGCTGCGGTCTTTCAAAGGGTCTCTGCGGACGTCTGAGCGCGGTTGACCCTCACATCACCACAAGCACTGAATCCGTTGGTGCCTCAGCAAACATGTCTAGCATCTTACGCGGAAAGCCCTCCGATTCCACTGGCATGGAGGATTGGGTTTGGAAAGGTACGTCTTCCCCTCAGAGGAGTCCCTGGAACGGAGACTCCTATTTGTCGAGGAAGAAGAATGATGCCTTGAGGAATCACTGGGTGAGCGTGACCTATTGCGATGCTTCTTCTTTTTGTCCTTGGGGATTGGGAAACGTTCCTTTGTTCAGTGCTCCATGCCTCACGACCTTGAACAAGTCAATCTAACACGTTTTTCCTAGTGGAAAAAAGGTTATGTTTTGCAACCCGCTCCCGAAGCATCTTAAGGTGCATGAAATGACACGACCGGCGGTCCTTCCTTATATGTCCTTCCTCCAAACAGGATAAACAAATCCTGTGGGGGTCAGAAATGGACAGTCGATGCAGCACTCATACGCAGAGGTCTTCCTCGGATTCTGCATACCATATCGCAAACATCTAATGAAACAGTGCTCCTGCAGTGAGTAGTGCGCAACAAAAAAGAACTGCGGTCACAGGGTGTGATGTCTAAATATAAAATGTCCTTGACATTGTATTCAGTGCGGGATGCATAGAGGCATTGATTGGAGACAATGTAGAGTTGCACACTGCCGCCTTTTGGCAGAAACAGTTTCTAACAGTAGCTTCGCTGGGAGAGAGATATCGTAGAGGAGGAATCTGTGGGTGTTAGGCAGAAACCTGTGCAGTTCCCTTAGGGACCACTGCAAAAAGTTTAAGTCTACAGGAGTAAGCAGTAAACCCAATTGGTAGCAGTCTGCACCACCCAGATTTACCAGGTAGCTGTGGCTGAGCAGTCAGACTTCTCTCAAGAAGAGTTAGGCAGTATATAGAGTTTACATAATAGGGCTAAAAATACAGTAGCACAAGCAAACACTGACCAGAGCTTTGGTATAAAAGTATATAACTATATATTTAAAAACACACTATGAAAATACACTGGCACTAATATATCAAGCAAGTTCAAACACAGTCACTATAAGTATATACACCTCCCTAGTTAATTATTCGACAAGTCTAGGTTAAGACAGCACTTATTTAACAAAACAGAGGTGAGCGTGTAACCGTAGATGGCACTCCAATAATTTGTGTAAAAAGGGAGAGAAAAGACAGAGTATGGAAATAACACAGTACCAACACTTTTAAGAAACCACAGCAAGTCAAGAACGGCAGGGTCTACTGTAGAGCAATAAGTTCATAGGCCAGGCCCACTCTTGGAGAGAGCAAGGCGGAATGTGCCCAAGATCACACAGTGGAAATGCACTCAAAGTCTTTGCAGGAAAGTCAAAAAGAGGTTGGATCAGTTCAGAAAGGCAAAGTTAGCAGGTCTGATGTCAACCCAGTTAGAAAGTCAAGGATTTACGGGACACCTTGGGCAATCTGTTGCAAGGGAGACCAGGTGGGACACAGTACCTGAAATGGTTAGAAAGCTCCAGCGGTGGCAGTTGTTCCTGGCAGCGGGTGCAAGTCGTGGCTTCGACAAGAGGAAGAGATGATCTCGACGAGGAAGAAAGCTGGAGGTCATTGCACTGCCAGGGAAGAAACCAGCCACGGAATTCCCGATTAAAAGGTACAACCCTTTTATTCGCGGTAGTGGTGAAGCGTGGCTATCCGGCCGCCGGAGTGCTTGGCACGGGCGATTCGACCACGAGTCGTCCAGGAAGGCGAAAAAGGCGAACTGGTTGGTCCCATCAGCTCAAAGGGAAGAAGATCTCCTCTGTAGTCGGGGAAGTGGTGAGTTCGTACAGCAGGGCTCCCCCGGTGGTGTTGTCGTTGTTGATGGCTCAGCTTCTCCCCTCTTCGGATTCTTTAGGTCCTGTGGCGACTTCTGAAGTTCCAGTCCCCAAAGCCCTGCTTTTATGCAGAAAACCCCCCATTCAACAGTCTAGCTGTCACTCAAACATGGTAAGTGGTGAGCCGGGCGGCTCACCACTGGGCCAATCACACAAGAGTGTGACTTGAGTTGCCAAGGCAACTCAGTCCAGGGTGCCTAATCCCCCTCCCACACATCCTGTAGACCCCAGACAGAGTGGCACCATTTGGAGGGCTTCTGGCAGAAGCCCGCCAAAAAGTGGAACAAAGGGCTCGATTTGGGTTAGAGTTTCAGAGGCGAACACAAACGAGTCCTGGCAAAAAGACCCAACCGGGGAATAAATATTAAATAAATAACCCGGCAGTATCTTTAACATTGCACCAAACAGTGGTGTGTTAAAATCAATGGGAAAATCCCATAGGCAATATTCCGGTGGAATATTTCGCGTGGTATCCACTGCCACCAGCCAGAAACTCGACAATAGTCAGTCCCAGGGTATGGAGTCTATGTTTGGGGGTCACTATGACACCCCTGTGTTACTGCACTGAGGGTGCTGTGTAACACACATACCAAAAACACATGAAGCCCTATGGAGTAAAAGACCCCATAGCCCATAAAACACATTCACAGTCAAAGGACATTCTCAATTCAGGCCTAAGAGTGGGAGAAAAAGAGTCTCCCTCATAGCAGGAGAAAAAAATAAACCCAAAAAATCCAGCAAAGCTGCTGTGGGACTCACTAGGTTTGGGAAATTAGCCTTAGCAGAGAATTCTCCCTAACAGTGGGCTGTAGGAATCAATTATAATGTTTTATTACAGAAGGAGCTGACCCTAGAGTAGAACCAAGGCCACCAGTCCTCCTAGAACTTTGTCAACGTCTACATGGACCAGTCCATTGAGGCCCAGAAGTTTGGACACTGCAAGTCTGTCCAAATACAAGCCTGTCGACTACCTAAAGCTTGTCAGAAGGAGGTGGAAGATGAGGTGAAGAGGCTGCTTGACAGAGCCCTCACAGAGCCAGCGGTCCTGCCCAATTATCTTTGTGCTCCTGCCTGAAGGGAGTTGGTGATTCTGTGTAGACTTCAAGGTGGAAAATGCAATCTCTCATTTTGACACCTAACCGATGCCTTATGTGACACCATCTATTCCCTATCTTCAACAAACTCACCCAGATTAAGACAAAAAACACCAAAATCATGCATTCATGCATTAGGTGCCAGACATTCAGAATACCACATTTGCTCATTGTCAACTCAGACAACACCTATCTCTGGGACTTCAACCATCCAGACAACTGTTCTACCATTAATTAAAGACTGACTTCGGGACATAACCACACTTATCTCTGCAGAGGAAAACTCCAGTTGTATCAACATCGAATGACTAAAGAAATCTGATGAGAAATGTAGTTGCAAGTGAACACCAATGTAAGTTAAAGAAGTATATTATTTAAGAAATCGTACGCCTCTATATTCAGCTCTAGGCCTAATGTAGTGTAGAGAAACAATCAATTTTGAAAGATATGCTTGCAGTCAGAACCCAGAAATGAAATTGGCAGAGTTTAAGTCTTAATTGTATCAAGGGTACACATCTGTGTTCGTTATCTCTTGATGCCTGGTGTCTTCCTGGTTGCCGCTCTTTTGGCCTAAACCCCGCCCACCTAGTGCCTTCTTGGTTGCTGCTCTTTTGGCCTTAGCCCTGTGCACGTGGTGCCTTCCTGGTTGCCGCTCATTTGGCCTAAACCCTGCCCACCTGGTGTCTTCCTGGCTGCCGCTCTTTTGGCCTACGCCCCGCCCACCTGGTGCCTTCCTGGTTGCTGCTCTTTTTCCCTACTTAAGCAGCCCTCGAGCCTCTTTTCCTTTGCAGAGGGGGAGCAGGTGCAAGTGGATCTAGGTCACCTGGCCTAAGCCCCGCCTACCTTCTTAGCCCTGCCTCTTCCTTTTGCTCTTAACTCTTAGATCAAGGGCGTCTCTCACACGGGCGTCCGAAGTGAAGGGCAGACAAAGAAAAGAGCAATTCCTGTTTGGGCCTGTTCGGACCAGAAGGACTCAGGGAACGAACCCCTGCCCAGACAGCAGGTAAGCACCACCATCATGTGTTTACTCCCTTTGTCCCCACAGGCCATCCCCACCTCTGGTCCCCCGTGATGTTCCGTTGTGCCCCCCATTCTCACATTTAGGAGTTGCCTGTTTTGCTTTATACTTCTACCCTGCTTCCCCCTCCACCCTTCCAATCCTCTCCCCGCCCACATGCATGGTCTTGCTCCCCCTTATCTCACCTCCCTCCTCTCTTTCTACACTCCCTCCCACTCACTTCGTTCTGCTGACCACTTCCTTCTCACGGTTCCTCCATCCCCTTGTGCGCCCTCCCATTTCCGCTCCTTCCAGCTCCTAGCCCCACTACCCTGGAAGGAACAAGTTACTTACCTGTAACTGTTGTTCTCCAGCATGGGTCTGGCATGGATTCACATGCTCATGAATATTCCCCGTCGTCAGGCTGGGAATCCTCGGTAAAGAAAAAACCAGTATCAGTTTTGTTTCTGATCTGTCTTTCGTAGTAATAACCAATCACTGGTCTCTGCGTCATACTGACCACAGCCAATGACTGCCCTCTACCTAAGCTCCGCCTCTGGCAGCCATCTTCAGATTTGGAAGCACGTGAAGTGGCAGTATGACCAAGTGAAGAGCCGCAGAGGGGTAGGCGGGAGGGTTCGCATGTGAATCCATGCCAGACCCATGCTGGAGAACAACAGTTACAGGTAAGTAACTTGTTCCTTCTCCAGCATGGGGTCTGGCATGGATTCACATGCTCATGAATAAAGAATACATAGCAGTACACACATGCACAACCACGGGAGGTGGCAAAGGCTCAACATTAAGCATTACATCAAACTCAACATTAAGCATCTTACCTCCTCACCAGGCTCACCTCAGGCGAACAGGTTGCGCAGCACTGCTTGGCCGACCCTGGACTCCTCCCTGGAATCCCGATCGACGCAGTAGAATTTTGTGAAGGTGTGCGTCGACCTCCACGTAGCAGCCCTGCATATGTCCAGCAGGGGCAAACCAGAAAGGAACGCCGTGGTAGCTGCGATCGCTCTGGTGGAATGGGCTCTCGGACGGCCAGGCAGCGTTCGGTTTGCCAACCGATGACAGTACATGATACAGCCGGAGAGCCATCTGGAAATGGAAGCCTTCGAGAGTGCCTTCCCCTGATTGACAGGTCCAAAATTCACAAAGAGTTGTGACGTCTTCCGAAAACACTTCGTGCGGTCCACGTAGAACTTCAGCGCTCTAGCCACATCCAGCGAGTGCAAAGTCCTCTCAGCCGGCGACGAAGGCGACGGGAAGAACACAGGCAACACCAAGGGTTCGTTGAGGTGGAAGTCCGACGGCACCTTGGGCATGAAGGAGGGGTGCGTCCTGAGCACTGCCCTTGTGTCGTGAAAAGTCAAGTACGGGGCCTTGCAGGAAAGGGCCTGGATCTCTCCCACTCGTCGTGCGGAGGTGATGGCCACAAGAAACGCTGTTTTCCACGACAGAAACTTCAACGGGGCCGAGTGCAGGGGCTCGAACGGAGGTCCCATGAGCTTGGTCAGCACCACGTTGAGCTCCCACGCCGGGGCCGGAGCCTTCACCGGCGGGAACGATCTGAACAGTCCCTTCATGAACTCTTTCACCAGACGATGAGACCACAAGGACGTCCGCCCCGTGGTTCTGGTGTATCGGGAGATCGCAGCAAGATGAATCTTGATGGACGCGTGTGCCAGTCCAGCTTTGGCCAGCGTCAGCAGGTACGGCAGTACTTGGGGAGCCGTAATCCGTAGAGGGTTAATCTTCTGTGCGTGGCACCAGACAGAGAACCTCTTCCATTTGTGTCTGTAGCATTTAAGAGTCGAGGACGCCCTGGCCTTTGCAAGAACCTCTCTGCAGTCGGCCGGTATGTCGTATCCTCCAAACTCTAGCGCTGCAGGAGCCAGGCCTGCAAGTTCAGCGATTTCGGGTCGTGGTGGAGGATGGCGCCTCCTTCCCTGGAGAGTAGATCCGCGTCCACCGGCAGCTTGATTGACGGGGACGCTGACAAGTCTAGAAGGTCCGGGAACCATATCTGCCTCGGCCATGCAGGTGCGACGAGGATCATCCTGCACCGTGACCTCTTGAGCTGGTTGATGAGCCGGATTAGCAGTGGCAATGGAGGGAACGCGTAAAGGAACAGGCCCTCCCAGGGGAACGAGAAAGCATCGCCCATGCTCCTCGCCTGGGGAAACCTGCTGGCGAACCTCCGGCACTTGGAGTTCGTCGCCATCGCGAACAGGTCGATCTGGGGTGTGCCCCACCGTCGGAAGAGGCGATCCACTAGATCCTGCCGTAGCTGCCACTCGTGGCACGAGCGCAGCTCCCTGCTGAGTGAGTCGGCGATGGTGTTTTTTATCCCTGCCAGATGAAACGGCACCAGAAACATCCTTTGGGCGACGGCCCAATGCCACAGGTCCTGCGCCTCCTTGGACAGTGCTGGGGACCTGGTTCCGCCCTGTTTCCTGATGTAAAATATGGTGGTGGTGTTGTCGGTGAAGATCCTCACCACCTTGCCCTTGAAGGACGGAAGGAAGGACCTGAGGGCCCAAAACACTGCACGGAGCTCTAGGACGTTGATATGTAGTGATTTCTCCGTCTGGAGCCAAAGGCCTCTTGCGTGCAGATTTTCAGTGTGCGCTCCCCACCCTTCCAGGGAGGCATCCGTGGTCACTGTCTCCTGGTGGGCTGGGGTCTGGAAGTCCATGCCCGCCGTCAGATGCGCGCGGGTGCCCCACCACCGGATCGCTCGTCGGAAACTCTCGTCGAGTGTGATCCTTTCCTCGAAGCTGCCCGTCGTTTGGATCCAGCGCGCGTCCAGGAACTCCTGCAACGGGCGCATCCGGAGCCTGCACAGGGGAATGAGGTAGATGCAGGAAGACATCATTACGAGGAGGGACTTGATGGACCTCACCTTGGCCGCGTCGGCCACCAACATCCGTTGTACCTTGCCCAGGATGGCCCTGGTCCTCTCCTCCGACGGGGAGGCCAGAAGGGACACTGTGTCGAGCCTCGCTCCCAGAAACAGTGCGTCTTGCGCGGGTACCAGGTGGGATTTGGCGTAGTTCACGGAGAATCCCAGGTCCGTGAGAAGCTGGACGGTCCTTGCCGTGTGGTCCACGGCGAGCTCCCTCGTCTTGGCTCGGATGAGCCAGTCGTCCAGGTAGGGGTAGACGTGGATCCCCTCTCGGCGCAGCTGCGCCGCCACCGGTGCAAGGCACTTGGTGAAAACCCTGGGTGCCGACCGTAGTCCGAAGGGGAGGGCTTTGAACTGGTAGTGACGCCCTTGGACCACAAACCTGAGAAATTTTCGGTGCCCCCTTAGGATGGGAATATTGAAGTAGGCATCCTCCAAATCCAACAACGACAGGAAGTCTCCTTCCTCCAGCTGACCCAGGACGTGCTGGAGGGTGACCATCCGGAACTTCTGAGCCTTGATGAACTTGTTCAGACGTCGCAGGTCTAGGATGGGGCGCCATCCTCCCGTCTTCTTCTTCACGAGGAAGTATCTCGAGTAAACTCCAGAGCCCCGAAGCCTCTTTGGAACGAGTTCGATGGCGCCCTTCCTGAGCATCGCCTTTACCTCCAGGAGAAACTGCGGGACGTGAAGCTCTTTCCTGGCCACGGGGGGGACGCGCGGGCACCTTCTTTGAAACTCGAGCGCGTGGCCCCGGGCTAAGGCGTCCAACACCCAACGGTCGGTGGAGATGGACTCCCACACGCTGACGAAGCTCGCCAGCCGGCCTCCCACCGGGGTGCTTCGGTGGGGGCCCGACCCCACCGTCGGTTCAATCCTGTTTCGACAAGGCTTTGCCACCTTGACCTCCTTGGAGACGACGACGGGGTCCGCCCGACTTGCCTCGTCCCCTATAGGCCTCCTGAGACGACGAGCGGGCCGCTTGACGGTAGGTGGAGAAACCGCCGCCGGAGCCTTTGGAGGCGCCCTTGCCTCCGCTGCTCCGAAAGGGCGGCCGTCGTTGTTGCAGAACCCCAAGGGCCCGGGCCGTCTCCGTGTTCGCTTTAATGGCCTGAAGGGAATCGTCCACTGTTTTCCCAAACAGGTTGTTCCCATCGAACGGCATGTCCAGGACTCTGGTCTGTACGTCTTGACGGAAGTCCGTAGCCTTGAGCCATCCACGCCGCCTAAGGCACACGCCGTTGCCCAACTGGCGAAATCCCCTATCGGCGATGTCCGTCGCAATAGTGATGGAGTGGTCCGACGCCACCTCACCTTCCTGTAGGATCTCCAGGGCATCCGCCCTCTTGTCGTCCGGTAGGAAGTCCAGCACGGGAGCCACGTCCGGGACCCGGTACTTCTTTTCGTACCGGTCTCTCCTAGCTGGCGTCGTGGAAGGGTTCTTGAGGAGGGCGAGGCCCTCATCCCAAATGTCGTCCAGTAGAGGCACCGCGAGGACCGTCTTCCTCTTGGCCTCGCGCCGTTGATAAAGGAATCCTTCCTTTTTCTTCTCCTCAGGGCAGAGTTGGAAAAGTTTGGATGCCCTGGCGATCATGGAGTGGAACGATCCAATCTCGTCGGGCGGAGAAGCCCTGGTGGGAGGTGACGACGGAAGATCCTCGTCGTAGACCTCGTCGTCCGTACCCGTCGCGGCCGTGTCAGTCCCCGTATCATCCCCTCGAGTCGTGGACGGGGAGGAGGGCTGGACGGGGCGCGACGGCTGAAAAGGAGGTGGAGGGTGAATCCTTCTTTTCTTGGGAGGAGGAACGCCAGAAGGTCCCGGTTCTGGGTCCCCCGACGGGAGTGGTTCCTCCGCTGGCAACGGTAGTCTCGTCCTTATCTCCGAGCATAAGGACTGTATAGCCAACAAAATGGCCGCAGAGTTGTCTTGCGGCGCTGGCAGAGGGGAATCCGACGGGCGATCAGGGGCCCCGTCGGCGCCCTCGACGATGTCGTCGTCACCCGCGTCGGGATCCATCCCGACGGGCCGGTCTTCTTCCACGCCGAGGCCGTGGCTTAAGACCTCGATCAGCTCTTCCTCCGAGGTTGAAGCCGAGTCTACGACGACACCCTGCCCCCCCTTTTTCTTCTCCGCCGGAGATTTCACGGGGGTCCTATCGATGGGCATAAAAGAGGACTCCCTCCGAGGTGGCAGGGAGACTCTGAGCCCCGATGTCGCCACCACTGGCGTAGCCTCCACAGTCTGAGCCAGGGCCGCCGCGACAGTCTCGATACAGGCCTTGGCCGGATGGATTAAGGCCTTCACCACCTTAGGTGCGCTCACCGCCTTATCCTTGAGGGGGGGGACACTGCCTCGCTCCCCCTCCGATGGGGCCTTCGAGCTCGACCGGGGCCTCTCCAGGAGCTTCGCCGGGTGCTCGGCCTTCCTCTTACCCGACCCAGAGCGTTGGCTCATGGTTGATGGTACCGGGGAGGGTGCGCCCTGCCTGGCGCCCGTAGAGCCCGACCGTTCGGCGCTCCCGGTGCCAGCGGACTCGCGGTGCTTGGCCTTGTGTTGGACCCCCGTCGCCGGGGCGTCTTCAAAGGTCTTAGAAGACCGCTCGGATTTCTTCCTCTTCTTCTCGCCGGACGGGCTCTTCCCTTCCAGCCAGTTGGCGAGACGTTGATGGCGGTCCTTCATGGTCCGCTCCGACATGTTGCCGCAAAACGCACAGTCCTTCTCCACGTGCGTCTTGTCCTCATGTAAGCAGTAGAGACAAAAGGAGTGTTCGTCCTCCTTAAAGACGTTCTGCAGCTGGCATCCAGTGCAGACCCTGAACAGCGTTCCGGGCGTCGAGCTTCCCTTCTCCTGGGCCATGTCCGGGGCGGGCCTGAGAAAACTTCTGGAGTCCTCCAAAAGCGTAGCTCGACGAAATCTTCACCCTTGAGGGGCGCAGACGAATCCGACACGGGTCCCCGTTGATCGGATGGAGAGTCGGTGGAGCTTGAGGCTCTTTTGACCGAAAAAAACAAAGTTTTTGAGAAAACGTGAAAAAATAGCACTAACGCTCGAGAGCAATAGCACGAGGATCCCAACACATGAACGTGCGGTAAAAATCTGAAGATGGCTGCCAGAGGCGGGGCTTAGGTAGAGGGCAGTCATTGGCTGTGGTCAGTATGACGCAGAGACCAGTGATTGGTTATTACTACGAAAGACAGATCAGAAACGAAACTGATACTGGTTTTTTCTTTACCGAGGATTCCCAGCCTGACGACGGGGAATATTCATGAGCATGTGAATCCATGCCAAACCCAATCCTGGAGAACTCCTTACCTCTCTCAATCCGCTCTATACCTACCTTCTCCTCCTTCCACACCTCACTTAAATCTCTCCTTCTCCATCCTTCCCCCTTCTTGCTCCGCTTCCTTCCTTTATCTTTTCCCCTTGATCATCTCCCTCCCTTTCCACCCCACCCACCCCATTCGCGCCCTTATTCCCCTTCTGTTTCCCTCCTCCTTCTCCTCCTCTCCCAGTTCTACTTCTCTACTCTCCCTCCTCCCTTCAGTTTAATTGCTCTACTTACTGTTTTGTTGGTTTGATTCAGAATTGTAAATTGCTTCTACTGTTATAATGTTTTTTGTATCCAGTTGTTAAAATGTTCAGCGTTTTGGAGTAAAGCGCTATATAAATATAATAAATACAAAATACATCCTACCTCTGCAGGAGTCTGTTCTGATACATTCTGGTTTCACCATCAACGCCTTTTGCCAATGCTTGGATTTGACTTTTATGGACTTCATTGACTCACAGTGCGTCACCCTCTCTCAACTCTCATGCTGGACATCCCCTGCATTTTGTACTTGTACTCATGGTGGCCCTGAATCATGCTGTTCCCATTTTTCATCTTGAATCCTGGCTTGTATTTGCTGTTCTCGCGCAACATTATGTGTTACTACTGACTTCTGCAACTGTATTCGCACTCCTGCTTGCTTCTCCGCTTTTTCACTGCTCACTCTCTGTTCTCTCCTCCTCTTCCTTTCTCCCTTTTCCTATCACCTCCCCTCCTCTCCTTACTTTCTTCTATGCACTTACTCTATCAGAGTTGTCCTTCACCTAGTATGATAGCAACCTTGTTTGTCTCCACCCCCACCCCTACTTATCCCCACCACCCCTCCAGCACTATCTGAAATGTCATCATGCCTAGTACGTTTCTCCCCTCCCTTTCTGCACCCCTCTCCCTCACCTTTTGTTAATCTCTTACCATACCAGAAATGTCGTCAGGCCTAGTACGGTAGTCGCCTGTCTCTTTCTATTTCCTTCCCACTCTCCCCATCCCTTCCTTATCTATGTCTCAGCTCTTGCGCTATCTGAAATGTCGCCAGGCTGAGTACGGTAGTTAATTTCACATTCTTATTGTTCATGGCCTGTAAGAATGTCATTGTATTTTCCGTTGTTCCCTCCCTTGCCTTGAAGCGCTTTGAAACACATTGTGTATAGGCGCTATATAAATAAACTATCATATCATATCATTTCAATACTGGAAACGTGACCTGGAATGTCTAGGTTCACCTGGCTCCACATAGAAGACCATTGTACTAATTAGGCAGACTGAAATCCTGCAAAGTGAGGTCATACAATCTTCTGTTTGTTGCATTAATTTGCATATTTTATTCCATCACAGCAAGGGGCATTACATGACCTTTGACATCTACAATGTCACATTAAGTGACATGACTAGGTGTGCCATCGAAGGAAGTGCACAAACAGACCCACATATTATACTAAAATGTATTTAAAAAAAGAAAAACTCAAATAAATACACATTATCTGTAGTACTGGGGAATTAATTCCTATATCCATATTAAATGTGCAAAAATACATCTTCCCTAACTTGCAAAAATCACCCTTCATGCAGTATGAGCAATAATGGCCCCAGCCAGAGTACATGTGTATCTGCTGTATGAAAGGAATCTACAGTAAACTTCATAAAGAAATAACAGCGCGACGACATAGGTTGCAACTCACTTAGCTACGTTCCATGCAAAGAACATCTCCTCACATTGGTATTATGACCTTACATCTCATCATGTGTCTAACAAGGAACCTAAAATTACTTCACAAAATCATCACCAGATCTACATTCCGTTGTGCCCAATTGGCATACTAGTGGTAGATTCCATTATGTCAAGTGCCAACAGCTGCACAAGATTCTACCATAGCTCCCAACATGAGCCATGGTAAGCTGTTGAAGCGCATCCTGTTTTGTATTTTCTTTGAACTAAATAAAAAAAGCAAAACTGCAACTGCTAGAATGCAAATAAGAAAAACAGGAATGGATGGGCTTTAGACACCTGACATGGGTCTAGTTCTGAGCTCTGTTCTTTTATGCCCATTAAGCACGACAGTGCCAGATTCATATATGCAAGTTCAAACAGCATTGCCAAATTCCATTATGCCATATAGGACTGCAGTGCCAAATCCATTTACGTCCAGTTAGCACCATAAGAGCTGCCTTAAGCATGCCCGGTTAGCATAGCAGTACCAGATACCATTATGGCCAGTAAGCACAGGACTCCTGACCAGAGACTACCATATCCAGTTACCACAGAAATGCCTGGTATAATAATGCTCAGCGAGCACAAGGCTTTGTGCCATTTGGATCCGTTGGGACAAATTATAATGCCAAAGTAGCACAGAGGGCCTACCTTCATAGGACCAGGTAGCACGTTGGTGCATGCATCGTGTGGCATAGCCTGGCCAACCCCGATCATGGCCAGTTCTCCTAATAATAGTGTAAAGTCTGCACCTATTAGGCCCAGGAAGCACAGTAAGACCAGGTGTCATTATTTCCAGTTAGACCAGTGAGGCCCCATTTCATTAGGTTAAGAATAAGCAAGGTCAAATGCGACTCTCAAATGCCATTCTTCAGAGTGTGTCTAGTGAGACCTGGTTCTATTAGCCCAATAAGCACAGTAAGTGAGCCCAATAAAGCATTGTTCCGTTTGGCCCAATAAGTAAAGGAAAGCCTCGTCTTGGGAGGATAGCTCAGGGGCAACTTGCTCGCCAGGGAAACAAGACGACACAGAGCATCACAGGTTCGATCCCCGGGTCCGTGCTTAAAAGCCTCTGGGTATTAAGCGCATTAGAAATAACCTATCATATTATATTCCATTATTTCCCAGTGAGCATAGTGATGCCTTGTTCCATTAGGGCCAAAAATCTAACTAAGGCCAGAACCCATTATTCCTCTCCAGGCCTCTAAATGCCCTGGGAGAACCCTGGGAATGGATTTGATAAGATTCTTATCAATTTCCTATGGTCCCCATCAATTTCCTCCATTCTGCTGCTTAATTCCAATACCCATTCTAAAAACCCAGTTTGGGTTTTGTTTTTTGGTAAAAATATGTATTTTGGCAGTGATGGTGATCAGGGGTTTGTTTGGTAGTGTGCAGGGATTAGGCTAAGCGTCTGGGTGTTTGGGAAACCCTGTAACCTATGGGGATTCCTATCCAAGTTTTAGAATTGTGAGAATATTGCATTTTGGGAGCTGTAGTACAAACCGATATATGGGGTGTGTGAAATGATGTAGGCCAGAGTTTTAGACTGAGCAGGTTTTAAATCGGGAAATTATGTACTTCTGTCCTCCAGTGTTTCCTGGTAAATTTTCCCTGTATGAATCTGGTTTAGATATTTTATCAGCAGCTCTGTGTTTTGAGACCAGAAATGTGTTGCATTATGGGAGATGCGTTTTGCAAAATTCCTTACCTCCCTAGATGTTGCCATCAAATTGAAACAGGTCAGGGCCTATGGCCCAGACCCTGCAAGGAATACCCAGACCCTGCAAGGAATACCCAGAACCTGCAAGCAATGCAAAAGGATTCTGGAAAATCCCCCCTCATACCAGATCCAGGGTGCCCTTCACGGAGCGGGAGGGCAACGATGGTCAACAAAGTTATGTAGGTTTATGTGATGGGTGAATTAATCACAGTTACCACAATGAGGCTGAGCGCCATTAAACCAGCAAAAACGGGAAGGTCAGATAAACGGTTAGGCCTGGTAATGTTATGTTCAATTAGCAAAGCATGGCCTCTGTTCATAATCACAGCCTGGCACATGTGTTGTGGCATCAATTGGTCAATTTCTCCTTACTCACCTGTACAAGGATGACCAGATGGGAGGTGGAGGGGATACAAGCCGCACCTTGCTGCGTGTATCTGTTTGTTGCTAAGCAGTGGCAGGGCATTGCCAGCTGGTTGGACCTTTCTGGATGTACTCGGGGGGAACTTTTTACTTTTTGATTTTTAAAACAAATTTGTTTGTATGAGTCTGTTATATGCCTGTCTTCCCTTCCTTCTCAACGACTCCCTCCTCCCACCCCCACCCCCACCCCCCTTGACGTCCACGGTATTTTCCATACCTAGCCATTAACTGGACAAGGCTTAAAGCTATAAGACCACTATCGTGGTGCTGTGTGCTTCACCAAAGACTCCTAACATACCATTGTGGTATCTTATTTCAATTGGCTGCGCTTTAATATTCTGAAAGAAACATAACAGTTCTTTCTTATTTGCCCAGCAACCTTTTTGAACCGGAAATGAACATTCCACCATGTAAAAAAAGCGATCACAATTTTGGTCAGGTGGAGCTGGTGTGTGCCAATGAAGAAAGGTTTCCATCAAAATAAGGTATGCACCATATCAAGGTTGTTGAAAAAGCTAGTGTGGCGATGGTGGATTGGGAAAGAGTGCGTTTTTACATTTTCCATTTAACTTTTTAAAAAAAAATAATTGCTGTAAATGCAATGCAATTCAAACCGACATTTGAGAAAGTCCAACCAAAATTGAGATTTTGCTACAAAAAAATGGTTCATTGTAATGTAAATTAATTTGCTTTCATACCATACTGGTGAAAGAGTCCATCTGACTAATGGCTGCTGGACCATTCTAGTCTGACTGCTTTTTCATCAACCCCAAGCACTTGCACAGCACAGATAGCAGAATTTCTAGCACTTTAGTGATAATTCTGCTGACTCGCACGCACGCTGAGCAAAGGCACCTGTGAGCCAGCAAGAGAAGCAGCATAGTAGAGCTTGCCTTCTAGGGAACAGCTGCTCCTCAGCTGAAGTAGCTACTTAAGAATGCACCAGTAAGAAAACATCTCCCTGCAGCCTCTTCAGTTCTTAAGAGCCATCCTATTCAGAGCAGAGCTATGAGGAGGGCCACACAATGGAGGTTGAGGCCAGCTGTCAACAGGGTGCATTACTTTCAGCCAGCGCTGTGTGACAGTTGGTCCTGACTGAGGTCTCTGAACCAGTCAAAAGGCACGGGTGGTAGCAATCATGTAGTCATATTCTTTCCCATCACTCGTCCAAACCTCCCCAGAAAAGCTCAGCAAACTCCCCCCAACATCACTACCAGCATGCAAGAGCATTCATATCAAGACACTAAAACAAACCTGAACGTACTTACTGCCTAATGAGCTGCCATATGACATACATCAGATAACTTAGGTAATGTTCTTGATAACCTCAATTCCACACTCGGCACCATCAATGACATTCACAGATACCTCAATACCAACATTGTCAGACCCAAAGCCTTAGTACCCCAGCACATATAGTTCAATGGTAATAAACAACTCATAAGGAAACTTGAAAAGACCTGTAATTCTTCACAGACTTCTCATAAACGGATGGATCTCAAAACTCCCTGCAATACACGCAAACTGCACGTGTGCAAAATCAAATCCGATTATCACATCAAAACAATTAGAGAGACGACATTGGAAGCATAGCCCTCTTTCAAACAGCCAAACACCACATCTACGCAAGGCACCTCCATTTATTCCCCACTCTTGCAAAATCCAACACCAATCACTTATTTGTATACACAATAAACACTAACAGGGTAATTCATAGAATTTCGCAGAAAAGTGTCGCAAGCGGCTGGCGCAGAGTGTCCGCGTGCGATTGTGTGCGCCAGGCACGTGCGCTAAAACCGATTTCCGCGCACAGCGTATTCATGGATTCCATGCTCCCAAACCAGCCGTGGCGCAGAGAATCGCAGCGACCCTGCAGCAGCGCCAGTAACGCCCCCAAGAACGCCCTTGCGCAAGGAAAAGCCATCAACATCGCTAAATCATCGCAAAGGGCTGCGCTGACCCTGGACCAGTTTACAGGGCTGCCAAACAAGGAACGCAAAGCGGGCAACCTTCATATCAGGAGTACGCGGGAAGTTTTACACGCGATTAGCCAGGGTACGTGTATTACAGGGGTACGCGGGAAGTTCAACACGCGATAGTCCAGGGAACGTGTATTACAGGGGTACGCGGGAAGTTCAACACGCGATTGTCCAGGGAACGTGTATTTACAGGGGTATGCGGGAAGTCTTACATGCGATTAGCCAGGGCACGTGTAATACAGGGGTACGCGGGAATTATCACACGCGATTTGGCAGGGTACGTGAATTACAGGGGTGCGTGGGAATTATCACACGCCATTTTGCTGGGTACGTGTATTACAGGGGTGCGTGGGAATTATCACACGCAATTAGGCTGGGTGGGTCCTCACAGGTGTTCCCTGTACACCCTCCACGGCCCCTGCAGGCAGCCCACAAAACAGGGGACTACCCTGCACACCTGCTCATGTCCCCCTGCACCCCCACCCCCCAGCCACCAGGGGCACCCACCACCAGGCCCCCACCCATGTCTCCTACCACTCCCACCCCCAGCAGTGCAGGGGCAGCCTCCACCAGGCCCCCACTCATGTCTCCCACCACCCCCACCCCCCAGCAGTGCAGGGGCATCCTCCACCAGGCCCCCACCCATGTCTCCCACCACCCCCACCCCCCAGCCACCAGGGGCAGCCTCCACCAGGCCCCCACCCATGTCTCCCACCACCCCCACCCCCCAGCACTGTGGGGCACCTGCCAGCAGGCCCCCACCCATGTCACCCACCACCCCCACCCCCCAGCAGTGCAGGGGCATCCTCCACCAGGCCCACACTCATGTCCCCTATCACCCCCACCCTCCCGCCACCAGGGGCACCCTCCACCAGGCTCCCACTCATGTCTGCCAGCGTGCTACGTGTATTTCAGGGGTGCGCGGGAAGTTCCACTCGCGAATAGCCTGGGCGCGTGTATTTCAGGGGTGCGCGGGAAGTTCCACACGCGAATAGCCTGGGCGCATGCATTTCAGGGGTGCGCGGGAAGTTTTACACGCGATTTCAGCAGGGTATGTGTATTTCAGGGGTGCGCGGGAATTCTCACACGCGATTTGGCTTGGTACGTGTATTACAGGGGTGCGTGGGAATTATCACACGCGATTAGGCTGGGTGGGTCCTCACAGGTGTTCCCTGTACACCCTCCACGGCCCCTGCAGGCAGCCCACAAAACAGGGGACTACCCTGCACACCTGCTCATGTCCCCCTGCACCCCCACCCCCCAGCAGTGCAGGGGCAGCCTCCACCAGGCCCCCACCCATGTCTCCCACCACCCCCACCCCCCAGCAGTGCAGGGGCAGCCTCCACCAGGCCCCCACCCATGTCTCCCACCACCCCCACCCCCCAGCACTGTGGGGCACCTGCCAGCAGGCCCCCACCCATGTCACCCACCACCCCCACCCCCCAGCAGTGCAGGGGCAGCCTCCACCAGGCCCCCACCCATGTCTCCCACCACCCCCACCCCCCAGCACTGTGGGGCACCTGCCAGCAGGCCCCCACCCATGTCACCCACCACCCCCACCCCCCAGCAGTGCAGGGGCAGCCTCCACCAGGCCCCCACCCATGTCTCCCACCACCCCCACCCCCCAGCAGTGCAGGGGCAGCCTCCACCAGGCCCCCACTCATGTCTCCCACCACCCCCACCCCCCAGCCACCAGGGGCAGCCTCCACCAGGCCCCCACCCATGTCTCCCACCACCCCCACCCCCAAGCACTGTGGGGCACCTGCCAGCAGGCCCCCACCCATGTCACCCACCACCCCCACCCCCCAGCAGTGCAGGGGCAGCCTCCACCAGGCACCCACTCATGTCTCCCACCACCCCCACCCCCAGCCACCAGGGGCACCCTCCACCAGGGCCCCACTGATGTCTCCCACCGCCCACCCCCTCGAGCACTGTGGGGCACCTGCCAGCAGGCTCCCACCCATGTCACCCACCACCCCCACCCCCCAGCAGTGCAGGGGCATCCTCCACCAGGCCCCCACCCATGTCTCCCACCACCCCCACCCCCCAGCAGTGCAGGGGCAGCCTCCACCAGGCCCCCACTCATGTCTCCCACCACCCCCACCCCCCAGCCACCAGGGGCAGCCTCCACCAGGCCCCCACCCATGTCTCCCACCACCCCCACCCCCAAGCACTGTGGGGCACCTGCCAGCAGGCCCCCACCCATGTCACCCACCACCCCCACCCCCCAGCAGTGCAGGGGCAGCCTCCACCAGGCACCCACTCATGTCTCCCACCACCCCCACCCCCCCGCCACCAGGGGCACCCTCCACCAGGCCCCCACTCATGTCTCCCAGCGTGCTACGTGTATTTCAGGGGTGCGCGGGAAGTTCCACTCGCGAATAGCCTGGGCGCGTGTATTTCAGGGGTGCGCGGGAAGTTCCACACGCGAATAGCCTGGGCGCATGCATTTCAGGGGTGCGCGGGAAGTTTTACACGCGATTTCAGCAGGGTACGTGTATTTCAGGGGTGCGCGGGAATTCTCACACGCGATTTGGCTTGGTACGTGTATTACAGGGGTGCGTGGGAATTATCACACGCGATTAGGCTGGGTGGGTCCTCACAGGTGTTCCCTGTACACCCTCCACGGCCCCTGCAGGCAGCCCACAAAACAGGGGACTACCCTGCACACCTGCTCATGTCCCCCTGCACCCCCACCCCCCAGCAGTGCAGGAGCAGCCTCCACCAGGCCCCCACCCATGTCTCCCACCACCCCCACCCCCAGCAGTGCAGGGGCAGCCTCCACCAGGCCCCCACCCATGTCTCCCACCACCCCCACCCCCCAGCAGTGCAGGGGCAGCCTCCACCAGGCCCCCACCCATGTCTCCCACCACCCCCACCCTCCAGCACTGTGGGGCACCTGCCAGCAGGCCCCCACCCATGTCACCCACCACCCCCACCCCCCACCAGTGCAGGGGCAGCCTCCACCAGGCCCCCACCCATGTCTCCCACCACCCCCACCCCCCAGCAGTGCAGGGGCAGCCTCCACCAGGCCCCCACCCATGTCTCCCACCACCCCCACCCCCCAGCAGTGCAGGGGCAGCCTCCACCAGGCCCCCACCCATGTCTCCCACCACCCCCACCCCCCAGCAGTGCAGGGGCAGCAGGCAGTCAGGCAGCAGCAGGTGGGAGCCTGCTCGGGGCTCTGGGGGGCAGTAGTTCGGCCTTCCGGGCAGGAGCGTGGTATTCCGTGTGCGTACGCGTGGCCAGCTTGGTACGGAGTGATTTGGCACGTGAAAATCCTGCACGTCAGCGTGAAAACTGAGGAAAGGCCCTCAGCGCGTAAGCGCGTCTGTGACGTGACCCGCACAGGTGTATCCCACACAGCACGTGATGACAGAGCACACGTGGAAAGACTGCACGTCAGAGTGTAATCGCCTGTGATTGGTGGAAATGGCCCTACACGCAGAAGTGACAAAGCATGTAATTGGTGGAAATGGCCCTAGCGCGTACACGCCGCGTAAGTGACGCTGGACGTGTGGGCCTGTATAAAAGGTACGTGTAGAACACGTTTTCCTTGTACGTGCTTTTCGTGGAGAGCGAGTGGGTGAATTCTGTACTTCTTGTCGTTTCACACGCGATTTACTTCACGGCGTTTCAAGTTCGTATTCCCTGTTACCTCTGACAGCTTTTTCTCTTTTTTCTCTTTTACTGGTTTACCTGGGCCTGTTCCCTCAAACAGTGTTCCCTTCTACTGTTGTCCTGTCTCCTCAGACAGCGTACAAATCTTCTTTTGGCGGGGGTGTTGCCAACCAAACGTGCTCCTTTTACACGCTCGTTTACCAGGCAGACGGTGAGTCACGCACTTATCTAACATCTGTGCTTGCCCCGTGTGTAGCCTACCCCTTCAGAGGTCATTCTAGGCTGCGTGTGACACGCATACGTTCATTCTTGTGTTACTGGGTGCCACAGCGTAGTGCAGGTTTTTCTTTCTGCACACGTGGTCTAGGAGGGGTTGCGTGCACGTCATCTCCCTTTTTTGGGCCTCCTGTGCGTTGCGTGACCCGTCATCTTTCCCCAGGGGTTACATTCAGCCTTGCTAGAGCACTAGGGTACAATTACCATCTGGTACCCAACCCCTTTGACCCCCAATTGCCCAGGACAATAGTCTACATCCACTCCCATACGCACATTAACATCAGTGCCATGGCTGGGAGGCGAGGATTCCGTAAGGGTGGCAAAGGTGGAAGAGCCACAAGTGGTGGCCGTGGTGGATCCGGTAGGGGACGTGGTCGTAACTTGCAGGGTGAGCCTGTCCCCCCATGTGTGGAGGACCAGTCACGGGCACCCATAATCCCCCCCCCCTCCCGTTGAGGCTGATGTGGCTGACACCATCCATGCTCAGCCCTTGTTGGACCAGCCCATTGTGGCACCAGACCTGGCTGACTTCCAGGTCAGCAGGGCTACGACACGTGCGCTGGTGCACGTTGATGCCATCATGCCACGTGCATCTGGGGCAGCAAGGTCATCTGCTGCACCAAGGAGGCAGGGCGGAGAGGCTGCAGGGGCAGCTGCGGCTCCATCCACCCCAGCCCTCACACACCCAGCCAGGACAGTGTCGGTCCTAGTCCATGCTGCTGACATTCCCCCTGACACCATCACACTAGAGCCAATGCCTGCACCAACTCCCATGCTGAGTGTGCAATCCCACACTCCTGATACAGAGTCCACCAGGGCTCCTGCCCCTAGTGTCCAGAGCGGCGCAGGACACTCAGGATCACCACCACCTTCCAAGCGGAAGAGGAAGAGTGCTCGTCCGGCACAGGCTGATGCCCCAGACACGGCTACACAGTCCGGCCCGTCCAGGAAGCCCAGCTTCACGGATGACGAACTGAATGCACTTGTCGAGTATGTGTCCGCACATGACAACGAGATGGTCATTGTTGCAGGATCCAAGACCACACCTGCACAACGCCAGGCACACTGGCAGACCGTTGCGGACATCGTAAGTGCCCTTGGAATCGTGAGGCGCACAGCCAATGATTGCTATAAGCGCTGGAATGACCTAAAGCGCAGGGCAAAGAGTAAGCTGGCCTCAAGTCATGCTGCAACTCTAGTGACTTGAGGTGGGTCTCCAGTAGTAGACATGGAACTCACTCCACATGAGTCAGTCGCTGGGACCTACGTCACGGAGGAACAGATCCAAGGCGTGGGAGATCTGGCTGATTACGAGGCATTGTCCGGTGAGTGCACATGCATGTGTGTGTCATCCATGTGCATGGTGTGTGTGTGAGGGCTTCTGTTTGTGTGCCAGGTAAGAGTGTGTGCGCCTGAGTTGTATGGGTCAGCCATGTGCTTCATGCAATACTTCCTGCGCAGCTGCATTTGGCCATAGCAGTATCCCTTCTGCCAACAGTAGACATCTAGCCCAACTGCACGCCAGTTGCCCTTGAAGTGTCACCTTGCCACAAGATAGTTGCTTATTATTCACTGTTCATTCAGTCAGATTGTTTGCATTCCCCCACTTTTACTAGCCATGTCGCTGTCCACTAGTCACATGTCTGACATGGCTATGGTGAAGTGGAGTGACTTTGTTACCTGGATATCATTTGTACACACATGTCCCTGTGCAATTGGACCATTTCAGACTGGCAGCTCCAGGTGAAAAATCTGACCTGTTAGAATTAGAAAAGCAATTACATGCGGGAACTGGACTGAATGAATAGGTGCTGCCCTCCTCTCCATCTTCACTCAATAGCAATGGTACATGCCATCTGTGTGATGGCATGTGTGTTTCACCTGACAATCACAGGCCAATGTGTGATGCCACTGCCAGGCAGCATGCAGAAAATGTGTTCATTTTCCATCTTGGTGTCATCAGTGTGTGCCATTTGCCTGCACTTCATACGCAGTGAGGGTGCATGCATGGGAGGGTTTTAGTCATTTGGGACATGTGTCAATCAAGTACTGGTTCTCTTGCTTCTCAGCCCTGTGCCATGGTGCTAATGCCTGTTTCCATTTCTTTGTTTTCATGTCTTTCCTGTTCCTGGGCCAGCAGATCAGAGGGGGAATGCAGTCCTGCAGCCTCAGGCAGTGCCGGCACAGCAAGGCGCAGTTCGCCTTGCCCCAGACAGGTGTGGTGCCCGCCGACGTGGTGGCCGTACGCCACCTGGCAATACCGCATGGGAGCAATCCATTTCCGGTATGGCAACCCAACAGGCTGCATCATCCGAGATGATGGCTCAGGCCATGGATAGGGTGGCCACTTCCATTGTCCCCCCAGAAAGGCTTCCATTTTCCAGGACGACTCTTGTTGAGCTTGAGGCTTCAACACACCAAAGGACAGAACAGCAGCTGGAGCGTCTCACCCGTACGCTCTCAGCTGAGATGCAGGCAACGAGGGCGGAGGTCCGGGCATCCCGTGAGTTGTTGCATGGGGACCTCCGCACACTCATCCTCCAGAACCAGACCTACCACACCCGCATGCTTGCAGCCATGGAGGAGCAGACTAGGGCCTTGCGTGGGCTGCCTCCCATAGTGCAACCACCTCCGGATGCAGCTGCACAGGGTGATAATAGCGACAGCAGTGATACTCCCACAACAGGGTAGCCGTATGGGCCATGAGCCCATGGAGGTGTTTTATTTTCCCAGGATCCACGCAGGTGGGTTCTGGTGTGCATCCTGTCCTCGGACCTCCTGGGTGGCCTCCGCAACCCCCCCCGGGCCCATCAATGGCCATTTTTGATTGTTTCTTATTTTTATTTTTATTGTTATTTATTTTATTCCCTATTTTTTTGGGACGATTTGTTGGCTTCCGTGGTTCCTGTGGGCATACGCTGCATTGTGGCTGGGCACATGCAGGCTTGTAATGTATTTGGTTCAGATGCTTGGGTTTGAGTCACACACACCCCTCCTGCTTCCCGTTTCCATGGGCTTGCAAAGGGTGTGCCCAAGTGACAGTGAATTACACAGTGACGTTGGACTCCCATGAGCTGTGTGGGCAGTCTGTAGTCAATACTGTGTATACATTCCTAGTGCATATTGCTGTTGTGTTGTACACTGCATGTTGCATTGATGTGTAACTCATCTTCTGTGTCTACCTCCCAATTTGCAGGTCCCTTCCTCATGTCTACACAAGGACCTCTAGTCTGGAGATGGGGTCCATGTTGGCAGCAGTGCACCTACAACTCTACATGGCGCCAACACTGCACAGTTGGTGGTGGTGGGAGTGCAGGCATTTCCAGGTGGTGAGACTACTAATATGTAAAATTTGTGATGTCATGTTAATGGTAGTACGTGCTCAAGTATGTTGTTGGTCCGGCATTGCTGTGAGCATTTCAGGTGTTGCAGGTTTCTAATAGGGACACTGTACATAGTGACACTAGTGTCATGTTGTGGGGATTACTTTGTTTACCTGCAAATAGCATGACATGGCACGGTGTGTCGTGTGGCGGTGCTGGGGTTGGGTTGGCTGACATGGCACTGTCCTCTTGTTGCATTTTAAAAGTGGGTATTCTTTTTAGCTGCTTGAATGTGTAACTCCACAAAACTGCATTGGTGGTGTCTGTGTGGGTAGGGATGCACACATTGTGACACTTCCAGGTGAACAATCTCAGGCTGATATGGTATTCACAGTTCATTCTCCAGACATTCAGGATCAGTGTCAGGTTGAGTCATCATTGATTGTCAGATGGAATGTGCCAGGGCAGTGTGCACTCCACAGGGGTGTGATTTCTATGTGAAGTAATTAGCCACTAGCTGTGTACGGGCTGCCTCCCCATGTGCCCTTTCCCCTCCCATGCGCAGCGGCTGTGCATGTGGTTGGGGATGTGGGGCCACCACCATGTCCACGGCCAGGCCCCGGCGTGTTTCAACGTTGTGCAGGACACATGCTGCCACTATGATCCTGCACACTACTGGGGGAGCGTATAACAGCTGCCCGCCAGAACGGTCAAGGGAGCGAAAGCGTGACTTTAGCACTCCGAATGTGCGCTCCACTATGCCCCGGGTTGTAATGTGGGCTGTGTTATAACTTACCTCGGGTGGCGTGGTGGGGTTCCGAATTGGCGTCATCATGTGGGGGCTGAGAGGGTAGGCACTGTCCCCTGTGGAGGTGGTGATTGGTATCATTGGTGGGGTTGTGACCTTGCTCAGTATCCAACATGCATGCATGTGCAGTGGCATACATACTCACCAAGCAGCCATGTATCGCCATGCCGCCCAGCATCTAGGTCCCGGCATAGGGTGGACATTCGGTAAATGAAGCTGTCGTGGGTGGAGCCGGGATAGTTGGCATATACTGAGGTGATGATTCCCTTGGCATTACATACTACCTGCACGTTGATGGAATGCCAGTGCTTGCGGTTCCTATAGATGTGCTCAGATGCCCTGGGGGGACGTAGAGCCACATGGGTGCAGTCGATGGCACCTAGCACTTTGGGGAATCGTGCCACACCGTAGAAATCCAGGGCGGCAGCATGCCTTTCTGCAGGTGTTCTGGGCAGGTATATGTGCCTGCGGACTGATGGGCGTGCAGTGATGATGTTCAAGACCTGGTGTAGGCAGCGTGACTGGGTGGCCTGTGACACCCCACCCACTATGGCACTTGTCCGCTGAAATGATCCAGTGGCTAAGAAGTGCAGTACATTGAGGACCTTCTCCAGGGGGCTGAGTGCTTGGGAGCACAGGGTGGGTGATGTGAGGTCATCCTCCCACTCACTCACCAGGTCCAGTATTATGTGTGGTGGAAACCTGTACCTTCCATACACCTGGTCATCAGGCATCCCGAAAAGGCTGGTTCTGGGTGTGAATATTCTGGCCCTGACTATCCTCCTCCTCCTCCTTTGGTAGCCCACTGCCACTGCTGCTAGGAACGGTATGTTCATCCTGGCGTCTGGCTTGTTATTGTTTAAGTGCGCAAATTCATGCTTTGCGCGTGTTCTAGGCGAGCGTGTGACCCGCGCACCCCTGGAATCCAGTTCCCAGTCCAATAGCGTGTGGAAATTCACACGCACAACGGGATACAGGTGCGCTGACGTACTTGCGTGTGTAAGTGCCCGCGCACCCCTGAAATACACGTACATAGGCCAATCGCGTGTACGCGCACTTTTGTCCAATTACACGCGATGACACTCTGACGTGCAGTATTTACACGTGTGCTCCGTCATCACGTGCTGGGTGGGGAACACCCGTGCGGGTCACGTCACATACGCGCTTACGCGCTGAGGGACTCTGGACCAATGGAATCGCGTATGCGTGCTTACGCGCTTACGCGCTAAGGGCCTTTCCTCGGATTTCACGCTGACGTGCCGAATTTTCACGTGCCAAATCACTCCGTATCAAGCTGGCCACACGAAAACACACGGAAGACCACGCTCCTGCCCAGAAGGCCGAGTTACTGCCCCCCGTGCCCCGAGCAGCCTCCCACGTGCCATCTGCTGCTGCCTGCCTGCCTGCCTGCTGCCACCGTGCCCTGCCATTTGGTGCCTGCACATCAGCCATCTGCAGGGGTCCAGTTGCTGTGTCCACCCCTGCTGGAACTGAAGACTCCCGACTGGGATTACATCGCTCCACAGCCCAGCTCCAGGACCCAGTTGCCCACCCACACCTGCCTCTGGGGTTGCCATGTCGGGCACTTCCACATCTGGCACCAGTGGCAACCCCAGGCCAGAGGGGCAGAGGGGCACCAGCTTCACTGCCACCGAAGTTGGTGTCCTGGTGGAGCATGTCCTGGGGCAGTATGATGCCCTCTTTGGATCGTCCCGCGCCAGCAAGGATGGACGGGAGAGGATCTGGGCCGACCGTGTGGTTGCCATCAACGCGGAGGGGGTGGCAACCCGCAACGTCCAGAAGATCAGGAAGCGCTGGGAGGACTTGAGGTCCAGGACCCTTGTGAAGGCCCGGCGCCTCGTGGAGGGGGGCCGGGGCCGCATGAGTTCCATCCAGATGAGGGTCCTGGAACGCGTACGCCCAGCGCTCCATGCCCAGATCCTTGAGAGGGAGGCCCGTCTGGAGTTGAGCGGTAAGTGTCCAAGCATTACTGTGTGACACAGGGCATGTTGCTGTGTGCTGGGTCTATGATACTTGCCTGTATGTGTGCCATAGGCCATGTATGCATGTATGTGTGCATGGACATCATGGTAATGCATGTGCAACCAGTGATGTGTGACCCACATGGTTGTTGCATGTGTTCAAATGCCGCATGGGGACCCCTATGCAGATTTTGAACATGAGAGCATGCCAGTCTCTGTACCGGGACATGGGTGGGGGTGAGGGATGGGTGCCGATGCCAGGTACATATGTGGTAGCCATGTCTGTGTGGCTGACCTGCGTGTCTGTGACTTGTGCATGCCATGGATGCATGACACATGTGTGTGACAATGCACAGATTCAGTGAAGCAGCCAAATTGCCCTTGTATCCGCTGTGTTTGTTGTGTTTGGGGCCAGATGGATGTGACTGAGGTGAAGTGTGTGCATGTGAAATGCATGAGCCATGATGCATGTGAGTTCCATATCATTGAATGTTTCAAGAGTCCATTGGACATGCATGGAAATGTCCATGGCATGCAGCACGCCTGTTACTGTGTGTGTTTTGCCTGGACTGACCCATGTGTTGTGGAGGGACATGATGGAAGTGTACTTTGACAGTGGTGGTCATCTGCTATTGCTTCCTGTCTAGGGGACCATTGTACAGTACCCTGATGCTTGTGTTCTTTGTCTCCCTCTACGCAGCGGCTAGTGAAGAAGAGGGCGGAGACGGCGCTGTGGAGCAAGGCGGCGGGGATGCCCCCACGGCTGCAGCGGAAGGGGTGGGTAAGCCCCCACAGGGGCCTGCTACGTTGGGAGACGGTGAGGAGCCATCCAGGTTGGTGGTTTGCACAGAGGAGGAGGAGGCCGCCACTGGGGCACACATGGGGCCTGGTGGGGGCATCCCTGCTGGTGCAAGTGGTGCAGTCCAGGGCCAGGGGCAGGAGGCAGCACAGGTCACCATGGAGGGGCCTGTGCATGTCGCTGTCCCTGACCCTGTGAGTGCACCACCATGCACCAGCAGGGATGCCCCGTCCCAGGCCCGTCCGCAGGTAGAGGGGATGTCCATGTCACCTGACTCCCCTCCACCTGCGGACGTGGGAACCCCTGGCCGTGCGGAGAAGGTCCTGATTGGGGTCGCGATGCGCACGGCTGTGATTCGTGATGCCGTGCGTGCTTCCCGGGAGGAGCACGCACGTCATCACGAAGTGCACCGTGCCGACGTGGCCCAATTGGGATCGGCCATGTTCGGGGGTTTCCTGCATGTGTTGGCCAATGTGGCGGCCCTCTCCTCCTCTGTGCAGGCTATACACCAGTCGTTCTCCTTGCCGTCTTCCAGCCCAGATGCCACCAGGGCCCCCTGTGGACCTGCCCCGACCAATGCAGCCAGCTCGGTGGGGATCCCATCCCTGCCACAGTTGGGAGTCGGAGGTCCAGCAGGGGTGGACAACACAGCAACTGGACCCCAGCAGATGGAAGATGTGACAGCATCATCAGGCAGGGCACGTGCACGACGGCGTCGGTGGTTTCCATCAGCCTGGATGCCGTCGTGCTGGCAGAGGCAGTGGCGTCGGAGGCAGCAGCGGGCTCGACGTGGGAGGCATCATGGCTCGGGGCCATCAAGATCAGAGGGGCAGGCATCGGCCGGAGGGCAGGGCAACCCTGGGATGGTGGTGTCTTCCGTGTGGGAGCAGTTGGTCCAGCGGATAGGTGCGGAGCGGCAGCGGGCGGAAGAGGAGCGGCTCGCCATGGTCAGGGCGGAGTTCTCCATGCGTCGGGGGTTGAGGCGGGCTGAGTGCCTCGAGGAAGCTCGCAGGGAGTTTGAGCTGGACATGGGGTTATCCCTGCGAGACCTCGGGGCCAGGACAGAGTCCCGCCTCCAGGACATCGACATGGAGTTCGATGATGCCCTGGCCAGCAACATCACCGAGTGAGCCGCAGGACTTGCCCGCTGCCTTTGTATATAGTTATTTAGTTAGTTAGTGTTAGGTTTCCTTTATTCATTTTTATTTATTTGGACCGCTCGGACAATGGCCACTTTTTTGTATATATTTTTTCATTAGGTAGTAGTAGGTTTCATTTATGGTGTTGGGCTCATGGACCCTTGAATTTTCGTGTATATAGTTTGCTTTTTGAATGGACATTTCTTTTATTTATTATTGTGTTCACCATGAGGAAATGGTTTTTCATTATTTTCCTTCCACATGATTTTGCTTTGGACTACATTTGTTTTTGGATTCCTAATTTTTTATATTTTTTTACATTTGTTCTCGGACATGGACCTTTTATTTTGTTATCCCCATTGTTGTGTGTTTGATTTGTTTACTTATTTCACATCTTTAATACAATTTCTTTTTACTTTCACTTGTGGTATTTTCTCATTGGTTTCATGATATGGGTTTTGACATTCACTTGCACCCATTGTGTATGTGTGTGTGACGGACATGTGTTCATTTACATACTTGCCATTGGGGTTGTATCATGTAATTGCATTCACTATGTGGGTGGATGCAATCCTTGCCTGGGTGTTTGTGCTGGGTATGCTGCCCATTACTGCCATGATTGAGTATCGTCAGGACCTGGGGGCAGGGGGACATGTGTGGGTGCCTGGTGGAGGGTGCCCCTGGTGACTGGGGGGATGGGGGTGGTGGGAGACATGAGTGGGGGCCTGGTGGAGGGTGCCCCTGGTGACTGGGGGGGTGGGGGTGGTGGGAGACATGAGTGGGGGCCTGGTGGAGGGTGCCCCTGGTGACTGGGGGGTGGGGGTGGTGGGAGACATGAGTGGGGGCCTGGTGGAGGCTGCCCCTGGTTACTGGGGGGTGGGGGTGGTGGGAGACATGAGTGGGGGCCTGGTGGAGGGTGCCCCTAGATGCTGGGGGTGGGGGTGGTGGGAGACATGGGTGGGGGCCTGGTGGAGGGTGCCCCTGGATGGTGGGGGGTGGGGGTGGTGGAAGACATGAGTGGGGGCCTGGTGGAGGGTGCCCCTGGATGCTGGGGGGTGGGGGTGGTGGGAGACATGGGTGGGGGCCTGGTGGAGGGTGCCCCTGGATGGTGGGGGTTGGGGGTGGTGGGAGACATGAGTGGGGGCCTGGTGGAGGGTGCCCCTGGATGCTGGGGGGTGGGGGTGGTGGGAGACATGGGTGGGGGCCTGGTGGAGGGTGCCCCTGGATGGTGGGGGTGGGGGTGGTGGGAGACATGAGTGGGGGCCTGGTGGAGGGTGCCCCTGGATGCTGGGGGGTGGGGGTGGTGGGAGACATGGGTGGGGGCCTGGTGGAGGGTGCCCCTGGATGGTGGGGGGTGGGGGTGGTGGGAGACATGAGTGGGGGCCTGGTGGAGGGTGCCCCTGGATGGTGGGGGGTGGGGGTGGTGGGAGACATGGGTGGGGGCCTGGTGGAGGGTGCCCCTGGATGCTGGGGGGTGGGGGTGGTGGGAGACATGAGTGGGGGCCTGGTGGAGGGTGCCCCTGGATGCTGGGGGGTGGGGGTGGTGGGAGACATGGGTGGGGGCCTGGTGGAGGGTGCCCCTGCACTGCTGGGGGTTGGGGGCGGTGGGAGACATGAGTGGGGGCCTGGTGGAGGCTGCCCCTGCACTGCTGGGGGTTGGGGGTGGTGGGAGACATGAGTGGGGGCCTGGTGGAGGCTGCCCCTGGTGACTGGGGGGGTGGGGGTGGTGGGAGACATGAGTGGGGGCCTGCTGGAGGCTGCCCCTGGTGACTGGGGGGTGGGGGTGGTGGGAGACATGAGTGGGGGCCTGGTGGAGGGTGCCCCTGGTGACTGGGGGGGTGGGGGTGGTGGGAGACATGAGTGGGGGCCTGGTGGAGGCTGCCCCTGGATGGTGGGGGGTAGGGGTGGTGGGAGACATGAGCAGGTGTGCAGGGTAGTCCCCTGTTTTGTGGGCTGCCTGCAGGGGCCGTGGAGGGTGTACAGGGAACACCTGTGAGGACCCACCCAGCCTAATCGCGTGTGTAACTTCCCACGCACCCCTGTAATACACGTACCAAGCCAAATCGCGTGTGATAATTCCCGCGCACCCCTGAAATACACGCGCCCAGGCTATTCGCGTGTGGAACTTCCCGCGCACCCCTGAAATACACGCGCCCAGGCTATTCGCGTGTGGAACTTCCCGCGCACCCCTGAAATACACGTACCCTGCTGTAATCGCGTGTGGGACTTCCCGCGCACCCCTGAAATACACGCGCCCAGGCTATTCGCGTGTGGAACTTCCCGCGCACCCCTGAAATACACGCGCCCAGGCTATTCGCGTGTGGAACTTCCCGCGCACCCCTGAAATACACGTACCCTGCTGTAATCGCGTGTGGGACTTCCCGCGCACCCCTGAAATACACGCGCCCAGGCTATTCGCGTGTGGAACTTCCCGCGCACCCCTGAAATACACGCGCCCAGGCTATTCGCGTGTGGAACTTCCCGCGCAGCCCTGAAATACACGTACCCTGCTGTAATCGCGTGTGGGACTTCCCGCGCACCCCTGAAATACACGCGCCCAGGCTATTCACGTGTGGAACTTCCCGCGCACCCCTGAAATACACGCGCCCAGGCTATTCGCGTGTGGAACTTCCCGCGCACCCCTGAAATACACGTACCCTGCTGTAATCGCGTGTGGGACTTCCCGCACACCCCTGAAATACACGCGCCCAGGCTATTCGCGTGTGGAACTTCCCGCGCACTCCTGAAATACACGTACCCTGCTGTAATCACGTGTGGGACTTCCCGCGCACCCCTGAAATACACGCGCCCAGGCTATTCGCGTGTGGAACTTCCCGCGCACCCCTGAAATACACGCGCCCAGGCTATTCGCGTGTGGAACTTCACGCGCACCCCTGAAATACACGTACCCTGCTGTAATCGCGTGTGGGACTTCCCACGCACCCCTGAAATCCACATACCCGGCCAAATCGCGTGTGAGACTTCCCGCGCACCCCGGTATACACGCACACGTATTTTTTGTCAGCGTGTCCGTGTTTGTGGGTACCCCTTTGCACGTCATTTGTCCAGGAGGGCCACAGTATAGGACATTCATCATGGCAGTATATGGGTGCTATTTGTTGGCGCACCTTTTGGCGCACATTTCTTACAGCCGCAGAGACGCTACCTCCTGCTTTCTTGTGGCGGTCGTGTTTGTGCCTGTGCGCTGGTTTGAGCGTGCGCTTTTTTGCCCTATTCTATTCCATGAATACGTGTTGTAGGCGAGCGTGTGGGCGTTCCGCGCACTTGTGCCCTGTACTTCCCCCATGACGCCCACGTTTTTGCAAGTTGTTCCCCATTCCGAGTGTTACGCCCGTGTTCCGCCTACTTTTGTTGCGTGCGCCGCGCTATGTGCGAATTTCGCTGTGGCCTGTGCGATTTTCGCTGTGACCTGGCGCACGCTGTTAGATGGCCTGTGCGCCAACGTGCGCGGCGCACTTTTTATCGCACATCCGCTGGTTTTCTCGCGCACGGACTTCCATGAATCGACGTGCGCTGCTTTTCGTGCGATTTTCGCACTTTCACTGCGATTTTCGCTATTCCACTGCGATTCGCACGTTTTTGCCCACTTGCGCCGCGCTAATTATTCCATGAATCGGCCTGTATATGTCACAATCTTGAACTCGTCAATTCTTACTCATGCAGTGCCATCATCACTCAATCCCACAATAACAAAGCACGGATCTCATTCCAAACCCTAACACTATTGGCTGCCCAGAAAACATCCTCCAATACCTCAAAGTGACCTGATAGGATGACGACCTGCTACTTTAATATATTTGTAATGCACAGCAGGTGACTGTGGGGCTTAAGGCGCAAACAGACACATAAAACAAAAATAAAACACGCACAAACAGATCAAAAGGGCCAACTGAGACACAAAAAAGCAGCCATTACAGCCCTCTACAGATCCCGAGAACATTATCTTAACAACAGAGTCTTCAGCTTCTTTCTAAACACAGCCGTCAGTCTCACTTCTCTTAGGTCTGGTGGGATTGCATTCAAGGCATTAGGTAAAAGACGGAATTCAACCCTTGCCTCTATTCGGAGCCAGTGCAGATTGCGTCTAGCATCTGAAACATGATCTCTCCTATTGAGGCCAGTGATGACCCTCAAAGCCAATAATGCCCACAAAAGCGACGATATGGGCTCCTACGGCCTCCAGGTCATCCTTGGCACTGATACTCTTGACTTTTAAGTCCCGCTCATAAGCCAGAGGCATCATAGAAACTGCGCTCATCTGAGTTACCTCTTTCCTCAATAACAGACAATGGCCCTCATTACGAGGTTGGCGGCTACCAGTGGGTTGCCGCCAACTCCGTATTACCGTTACCGCCACCTGATATGCCTGTGCCACCGGGAGAAACAAGGAAAGAAGACGATTTTCAGAAGCTCTCAAGTCTCAATCGAAAGACTTTAAAGAAACTCCTATTGGGGTAAAACAGCACAGGGGAAACCCCAAACACACGTGTTACCAAGACCACTCCAATTTCAAACTAATTTGAAATCTAAACATGGACCAAGCTCTCTAGATGAATGCAAATATTTAATCATTAGGCATGTTTATATCTAATTAATGAATTTGAATTGAATTTTCTGTCATAAATCCCTCCTGATGAGCCAAAAGATTTGGTGAAACACGTGTAGAGGGCACTACTATTTAAGAACAATTTTTGGAGGATCATTTTTGGAATAAAGAAGCCTCATGATACAACAAACATGATTTTTGGAACATCATTTAACCTATAGTTAGCGTTATTTTTAGGTGCACTAGAAGGTGACTTGAAAATTCTGTTCTTCATAAACTGTGCCACCGGGATATCACAAGTGGCGGCGGTAACAGTTACTCCCCATTTCCATGGAGTTCCAGAGGACTCCATGGAAATGGGGACACGAAAACACTGGCACCGTTGTTAACAGTGCCAGTGCTTCTGTGGCAACCAGGCCAGCAGGGGCCTAAAAACCATGGCCCCTACCGGCATTGTTGTAGTATGGCGATCCAGAAAGTGTACCGGTACGTTGCTACCAGCACCCTTATTTCCGGACCACCATACTTGTAATGAAGCCCAATATGTCCAGATGGTCTCATAAATATCCACCCCAAACCCTTACTTCTTAATTTTGTAGGGGAAGGTGTGGTCGAAATTAAAGGAATTTTTTGATAAGTATATGGAAGATCCGGCGAATACCCGGATTCAACTTATCTGTGGTGGGGACTTCAATGTCAAAATGGGCTGTTGTTTGCCAAAAGACCTTTATGAACAGACTGAGGAACAAATGTTAAGGGTTTTGGAGCCGCAATTAGAGGATACTAGGGTATGCACAAGGGGCCTCCAATTGAGCGCCTGGCTCAATGAGTGGGGTTTGCGTTCGGTGAACGGACGTATTAGTCTGGACATCCCTGGAAAACACACATTCAATAACCATCTGGGATCCTCCACCATCGACTATTTTTGTTTAACTCTGGACCTATGGAAACTAATTGTGAGCTTTGAAGTAGCAAGTGTGGGGAATAGTGATCATTACCTGTTGATTTTGACTGTCAAGGGCCTGGTTGAGGGGGAGGTGCATGTGTCCAGTTCACTGTGTCAAGTGTATAGTGATGCAGTATCACATAGAATAATTAAATGGGGGAAGATCTTAGGCTCTAGTCTACACTTGCAAATACTATCCACACAACGAAATGCCCTATTTGGAATCATGGATAACTCCAATAGCCAAAGGGAAGTGGTGGGTCTCTTTATTGGCATCCTGGAGGCCCTCACTGGGGGATTTTTGGTGGCACATAGACAATCAGGGAGCGATGGAAAGCGGGGATGGTTTGACCAAGCCTGTAGGCTGTCAAAATCGGCCCTCTTGGATGCCTTAAAACGCCCTGCGATTAACAGGTGCAGCATTGTTCAAGCACACACTGAGTATTGCAGGACGATTGAGAAAAGGAAACTAGAGTTGGAAGCCATGGCCTGTGAGGAATTTCTAGAGGCAATCCAGTTGAATGATGCAAAAGGCTTCTGGGAATTTGTAACAAGTGGATCCTCCAATAAGGGAGAACAAGGTCCAAAGGGCACTCATGTGGGGGCAGCGGAAACCTGACGGGGGGGGGAGGGCGTTTCTTTACGCTTTACCTTAGAGGAGGTGGTAAAAGCAATAGGGGCCCAGTCGCGTAACCAAGCACCAGGCCCAGATGCCATACCGTCAGACCTCTTTATGAGCCAGATCTATCTATGTGCTCCAGTGCTCACCTTGGCCTTTAATACCTGTTTGAGTTCAGGGCATTATCCACCATCCTGGAAGACAGCAACCATCTTGCCCATCTTTAAAAAGGGGGACATAACCAAACCCTCCTCATATCGCACCATCTCTCTTTTGGACACCACTTTTAAGATCTTTGGCCGGGTGTTGCTGGGTCACTAGAGCGGTGTCTCTCTGAGGCGGAGATCCTATCCGACATTCCGTTCGGTCTTCGCCCAGGCTTGGGCACAATGGAGCAGGTTCTAAACCTGTACCTTTTGGTTTTGAATTTTGTCTTCTGCAAAGGCGAGGTAGTTTACCTCGGGTTCATGGACTTAAGCAGGGCATTCTATAAAGTTAATCGTGATAAGCTGTGGCCATGCTTGAGTCTATGGGCTGTCCTGCGGACATTCTGCAAGTGCTACAGGAGATTCATTCGGATAATAAAGCAAATGTCCGGTTTGGCCCAGGGGGCAGGGGCACAGAGTGGTTCGGTATTATACTGGGAGTTTGCCAGGGGTATTTTCTGGCCCCATACTCTTTACCTTATATATAAATGGGCTGCTGCAGGCCTTGCTGAACACGGGTGTAGTTTACCTGAGAGTGGGGGGTAGGCCATTTCCGCTCTTGGCCAGAACCCTTACAGGCCTTGGTTGATGCTTATGCCTCCTTTATGACCAGCATAGGGCTCAAAATGTATTCTACTAAATCAACGGTGATGAGCTGTAGTGGAGGCAGAAAGTTTATCAAAATGCATCCCATAGTCTGTAGAGGGGAAGTCATCCCAAGGGTGGGTGAGTACGATTACTTGGGGGTCAGATTTTCAGAGACTTTAACACGAATGGCACACGTAAAAAAACAGTCTCTGAAAATGTGCCAATGTCTGGGGGGCCTTCCCGTTTTTCTTCGGCTAATTTCAAGGGCCAACATATGAAATCTACCCTTAAGGTATACACCATGCAGGTAAAGGCAGCCACACAATATGGAGCTGCTCTGTGGGGATATTGCAAGCCTGAGGACATGCAGACCAAGGAAAACCGCTACTTCAAGAGGCTCCTGGGACTTCCCGGATCTTCTTCTTGTGCCTCGGTGCAAAGAGAGCTGGGGATGGCCTTTTTGGAGGATGATTGGGCGGTTGCCCCAAGCATAATATGGCTAAGAATATGGGGGAACAAAAACATCACATTATGTCACTTTATTATGAAAGCGACACAGTGTAAAGATTTGTGGCATAAGATACGCTGGTTGAGGTCCGTAAAGGAGCTGATGTGCAAGGCAAACGTACCGGCTGTGCCACCATCTGTTATGATGCTACCACAGCAGGAGGTAAGATTATTCAAGGAAGCAGTGATAAGGGAAACAAGGGCGAAATGTTTGAATGTATCATCTGTGACCCATGTGAACAGTTTCCACCAGCTTATAAGTGGGACACCATCTCTAAGACCATATCTTGCCTGGGCCGGGGTAAAACATCAAAGCTGGCTCATTACAAGGGCACAATTTGATTGCTTATGGTTGAGAGGTAATACAGTGAACTGGGCGGGTTATCCAGAGGATCCAAGTTGCCTGTGAGTGGTGCCTCGGACGAAAATTTTAGCCACTTTATTTTGTTTTGTCCAGGTTATCAGAACATAAGAAAACTGACAATTCTGCAAGTTTTAAAACGCACTGACTTGCGCCAATAAAGGACAGCAATGTCCTTTTTATTGAGGGCTGAAACAAAATTGACAGCCTTGGCCCCGTTGTTGTATCTGAAGTCAGCTATGTTTCATAGAAGGAGGTTTTTAAGAGGATAGGCTGCTGCTTTTTAAAATTATGTAACATGTGTGCTCTATTGTTATTTTTTCTCTTTTAACTATCTGATATATAATGATGACTGATTTAATATGCACCAATGGATTATGTTTTACTTTTAGTATGTTATATGTTTGTGTTTGATCACTATTCTTATTTGAATAAACATTTACAACAACAATTGCAGAGTTCTCAATGGATCCATCGTCTTCCCAATAACACTCTATCAGAACATATCACCTTTCAGGGTGGTACTGTATTTGAGAATATCACCATTTACTAGTATGCCAAAGAAAATCCAAATCTACATAGAACCTAACCCCCCCTTTAAAGATCACACAAAAAAAACCTATTGACCCTCCTCCTTAGGATCAAACCTTTAAACCCCCCCCACCTCGCCCCCCATTCCACTACCTTTCCATGTTCAAGCCCTGGCCTAGCTCCTCTTCAACAAGGGGCTGCAGAAAACAGTCTTCCACCTTGCAGTATCTCTTATTTTTTAAAGCAAAAATATGACCACATCCCCTCACGCTCAAAAAGCTCCATTGGTGACCTAGTCTTTCTTACACTCAGTTCAAGTAGTCTTATGCCATTTAAAGGTATTCATGTAAATAATCCCAACACTCTGGCAGATAAACCTCTCCTCCATCCATGTGTGGGCTACCCACAGTATTGGATATATTAATCCCAGAGGCCACAAAGGCTAGCAAAGTGAAGACCAGGAGACAACCTGTCTCCTTCTTGCCCCCAATAACCGAACAATTTCCCTGTCTCTGAATGTCCGGCTTCACAGAATAGCAGAGACAGAATGTTGATTAAACTTCTTTAATAAAGATAACCTGTAATCCAAAATTGTTTTTTGTTGATTTTACATGAATATCAGTCCCTTTCAATAATGAGCACTTGAGGGAAAGTTGGTATAAAGAAAAATAATGTAGAACTAAGAATCATTGTTCCTGGTTCCTAAATAAGATAGTGGGTCTCATTACGAGTACGGTATTAACCTGCCAGAGCTACTGAGGGGTTGCCACCGTCCTCGTATCACTGAATCCGCCACCTGACTTACTCGGTGCCACTGGGACATTTACAAGTCCCGGCGGAGCGGGAAGTCAGGTGGCCGATTTGGTAAGTCCCCATTCGCGTGGAGTCCAATAGGGCTCCATGGGAATGGGATCACAGAAGCACTGGCACCGTTGTTAATGGTGCTGTTGCTTCCGTGACAACTCTGCGGGTGCCATTGCTGTTGGGAGCTGCCCACAGAGTCGGAGTGTAGCAGTGCGGAAAGGGTGCTGATACGTTGTTACCGGTACCCTTAACAAGGCTGAGTGTCTTAATTATGTCCATGAACAGCATAGAGCACTCATAGTTGCTCCCCAACATATTATTGTGTCTCTGAGTTGTATTGAGAGTAAAGCATCTTGTTTCCCCACATTCTCAGTGAACAGAGAGTAAAGCACTATTCACAGCCCATAGCCTCCAATGGTGTCTCATTCTTGAACCTCCTGACTCCAGTATGCCTTCCCCACAGGAGCAGAAACCATTGAATCGGAGCCTCTGCACAGAGACACTACACAGAGATGGAGATGCTACTCTCCTCGAGCCGAACAACCAGCAGCAGGAAAGCAGCTACAACAGTGCAAATTATGAAACAAACCAATCCCCTCTGCTTCCTCTGAGTTCTTGGGGAAAAAGTACGACATAAGCATCACTACAAAATATCAGGGGAGGTCCCAAGCAGTTGCCGACCTGAAGACTATCACACACCATCTAGACCTACATTCATGAGTTATAGATCTTCCTTTTTACAGCGAAGGACCCTATCTCATCTCTCAGGCTACCCCAAGAGAGCAAGCGAGAGGCCTAGAGCTTCAACATCAGGTCTCTCGCTAAACCTGAACTTTCTCCATACACCATGATCTATGTAAACATGATGGCGTGTATATAGTATGCAGTTTGCATGCACTGGAACATATATCTTAGTCCGATATATACTCATACGTTCTGTCCCCTTTCCTCCATCCTTGTGGGTGTCCTCCAACATGGGGATGGTACTGGAAACTTTGGCAGCAAGAAATTGAGCTTCCCTGGAAAATTTAGTACAGCATGTGGGGGGTGCAGCATCGGGCGTGGGAATGCCACACCGAGGCCCCGCCTCCGGCCCCTCACCTCAGTCACTTTTTCCGCACAGACGTTGTTGGGCCTGGCAGCCAGTTGTGAGTCAGGGCGTTACGACTACCATTAAGCCGATGGGCGATCAGCGCCTACCGGAATGATCTCTGACGTCAATGCTTCTGCTTCAGGTGCAAGACCGAAGCTGTATCCTCCCATGTCTGAGTACACTCGTGGCTCGGGGACTTCGCGCCCCCCACCCATGATGTGCCGCAAGTTTTCAAAATGACAGATAGGCATGTGGCAGAGCCTACTAGGCCAGGGCCCATTCTGAATTCAACTCAGGGCCCGCCTGCGCTCTCGCCCATTGAATGGGCTTTGCAAGAAAGTTCCAGCCCCCTTCCATCTGGAAGCAGCAGCGGACTGTATGATACAGGTATCTGGTCTCCTCAGGGGTACATCTACCCATCACAGCCTTACGGCTACATGCCTCAGGCTCTTCAATACTTTGACCAGGAGCAGAGACCAGTGCCTCGGTAGGCCAGGCCCCTTAGGGTACCGGCGACTAGCGAGAACCGCTTCTTTCAGCACTTCCTCATCCTCATGCCTTCCCCTCAAATGACGGGGCTCATGAACGATATAGTGAAGGAGGTGATCCCGAGGGTGGTGCCTCTCTGGCCTCGTCCTCTGGGTCCTCCGGCTGTGCCTCCAGCGCTACCGGTGCCAGTGCCCGTCCCTCCGCTGGTCCAGGCCCTACCATTTGTTCAGACCCCTCGAACCTCCTTCTGTACCACCAACAGCTCCCCCTCAACAGCCATTGGACCTGTCTTCAGCTCTGGACCTAGAGGGACCCCACCAGCACCTGTGTCCCAGTGCCCGCACTCCTCTTGGTTTGCAAAAAAGGGGGACAGTGGGACGATGATGACAATGACGCCCAGGATGATGAACCCTCGGCATCCGTTAAGGTCTTTTATGACTGCCTTCAGGGCCTGGCAGAGTTCTTGGAGGTCTCTCTACCCGAGGAAGCTCCCCAGGAGGCGGGAGTTCTAGCAGAGGTTTTAGGGAAGTGCATCACGATCCAGTCTGGCATCCCTCTCGAGAAGAATGTCCTGCAGGTGGCGAGAAAAAGGCCAGGGGGAAGCCCAGGGCCAATGCCCAGATGAACAAGAAGTTGGACAGCTGGTTCAGGCTGACGTACGGTGAGCCAATCCTCCTGGCCTCCCACCCGCAGCCACATTCTTGAGTGGTGGCTGCAACCTCACTAATATTCAGAGCCATCGTCTTCGTCGTTTACCTCCATGGGAGCCACCTCCAGTTGTCAAGGTCCTCAAGTCTTTGTGCAAACGCTGTTATGCCATTTTAGGACTGCATCTGCGGCAAGCCAGCGCTGATGCCCTTTCAGCCGCGGCTAGCCAGAAGCTGTGGCGGGAGCTCAGGAGTTTCTGCCTGACCTCCTTTTCCAGAGGCAAGCCTTCTTCAAGGCCGGTCTGACAGATGCCTGGGCTGTTACGCAGTACCTCATGGAGTCCTCGGTCTCCCACATCGACACAGCCAGCAGAGGGTGTGGATGCATGCCACTAAGTTTTCATCTGACATGCAAAAGCCGATCCTACACCTGTTCTTTGAGGGCGTGGACCTCTTTCATTTGTCAACCGATGATGAGTTGACAAAGAAGACTTCCACTCAAACCACCAACTCCTTGGCCATCCTGACAAATCCAGGGCAGAAGTATTTCCCTCAGTCTCAGGGCAGGACCGACTTCAAACCCATCGTTTTCACCGGATTCAAGAGGTGTCGGTACTGCGGTACATAGAGGCCTGATAGGTCGCCCAGTGACAACAGGAGGAAGCAGCAGAGGACTTTACATGGGTTTTTCTGCTCCCGCCTCTGATGCCAATAACAGTAACGTCACAGTCTGGGAACACAGCTTCCCAAGTAGGTGGCTGGCTGGCTCTTTTCCAGGACCGCTAGAAGCGTCTTTTCAAGAACCTTTGGATCCTTTCCATACCTTCCATGGGATTTAGTCTTCCTCTTCCTTTTCCTCTACCATTCTCTCCTCTTTGTAAAATCGGGCCCGCAGCTCTTTTTTTATGAGAGGTCCTTTTGCTCTTGAAGATGCAGGCTGTGGAACCGGTTCCTTAGTCATACAGGGGCTCCGGTTTCTACTCCAGCATTTTTGCGGTACCCAAGAACAATGGGGCTGGCCTGAGGGTAGTTCTGGACTTGTAATTTCTCAATTTTTCTTTCCTGCTCGAACGCTTCAAGATGATTACTCCTGCACACATAGCAGAGTCTGTGTGCAGGGGACTTGATGTGTTCCCTAGACCTCAAGGATGCGTACCTGCATGTCCCCATCTACCAGCCACACTGGAAGTTTCTGCAGTTCACGATTATGTCATACCCATTCCACTATAAGGTGCTGCCTTTCGACCTAAACTCGGCCCCTCATGTCTTCACAAAGTTGACTAACGCATTGGCGGATCTCCTGCGCTTGGAGGGCCATCACCTATACCCTTATATGGATGACTGGCTGGTGAGGGCGGGTTCACACGAGGGGGTGGTACACTCCTGCGAGAGATTGGCAGATATCTTTCATCTGCTGGGGTTCTCCCTCAACCAGAGGAAGTCACAGTTGTGCCCCAGCCAGGATCTGGTCTTCCTAGGGGTGCGTTGGAGCACAACCATTCAGCGCGTGTTCCCCAAGCCCGAGAGGCTCTTCTCCCTTCGGCTCAAAGTGTGTTATTTAGAAGCGAATACAGTTACTGTTGTGACAAAGTCACCTGCCTGTTCCCAATGATCCTTATTGGGGTGACCAAGGGGACCAGATACCACCCAAGATAGTGTATTCTGGGCATGGGGATGGAATGGGGAGGATACCCATGTCACCCTCACTTGGCCCGCATATTAAGGCAGAGCGCAGATACATGGTACCCACTAGGGATGGAGTCTCTTTATGGAGCACAGCGTCTTCACCTGAGAATAGGATACCATATATTATAAGGGAAATCATGATCATCCAACACCAAAGCACAGTGCTTTACCTTCCGTGGAAGTCGGAGAGTCTGTAACGACTGCCCCTTTAAGGGAATCAAGAAGCAGCGGTCCTTAAAAACTGCCAGCCCCTAGAAGCCAGGTTCCCTTTGCGCGGGTGCAGGAATCACTTCTACATCTACAACAGAAAAGTGAGGGACCTGAAATAGGGTGGGGCACATGACAGTGAGCTGGTCGTTCACCATATTAGGCTTCCACACTCATATGGTACAGAATTTACAGGCTAAGGGAGTGCAGCCTGAGGCAGGGTTTGGGCTTGTCAACCAGAGAGGGCTTCCCAAAAGGAGTGTGTAGCCAGCCTAAAGTCCCATCTAAGAATTGGAAGTCATCCTTAGAAGTGGGGCTTACTAGCAAATTCTTACACCAGTTGACTGAAGAGACAGAGCTGAGTTTCCTTACCCCAGCCAGGGGCTGGAGGTCAGTACCAGGGTGTGGCAGACAGAAAGTGGACTGCCCAAGTGGAGGCATGAGGCAATCCCAAATCCCCCATCCGGCCTGTAATCCACCAGTGGCACTGCAAACCAACAGGCAATCCCCATCTTTGGTAACACACCTGAGTCCCATTTTACCAGGGTGAGGCTGGAAGGAAAAGTCAAAGCATTTACAAAGCCCATGAGATCCATCTGTGTTATGCTTGAGCTAAAATATGGCGCTGGTGCGCAGTGTATTCTGGGAGCACTCAGGGCCATAATGTATATTTACTTCATGCCACAGTGAAAAGCTGTACTCATTTTGCTGAGAGCTGAATTTACTTTGCTGAAGAAAACATGCTTTCCAAACCTGGTATGCAGTCAAGGACATTCTGCTGGGAAAGCTGGCTTTGTTATTTCTTGTTATGAGTTATGGGACTGTTTTCCGTGGCGCTTGTTTTTAGAGGAGGGAAGCGCTTTGCTCCTTGTGGTTACTGTCGGTTGACCCAGCTGGCAACCAACGGTTGCCCATCAATGCGCAAGTGCATTTGCCAGAAGGTTTAAGAAATGACCACCCCTTTTTGAGGAGTGCATATATGCGGAACCCCTCAACTGTCAGACGGGATCTCAGTCGGAGGGGGGACGCTTCCGTCCGGCATACCTGTGGGCTGTTGTGCTCTCGGCATGGCTGTTATCGGGGTCTTCCAGCCGCTTCTGGCGAGATGAGGGATTCAGTTACGCCCATGGTGATGTATTTTCTTTTGAATTCTCTGTTTTTTCTGTGATTTATTTCTGTGTTATCACTTGTTGCTTCCAAGCTTTGAATAAATAGCCGTATAAGTGCTCATTATTTTCTAAGAGTGTGTGTGGTTGTAAGTCATTGCGCCGTCTACCTGCGTTTAAAGTATTGGCTCCGTAATTGCACTGGTGATTAATGACTGTCCATGCACTCTGGGCGAGCAATACATTTTGGCGCTGTAAGCAGGATATCTGTGATGAATTGTTCCAAATATTAAAGAATCTGTTTGAACGCAGATAGGCTTTGTTTACATTGCAAGCGAAAGTAATTTGGCAGTGAGTGTTGAACTGTGTTAATCTATTTTTTTTCCTTTCTTGTTGGTGTGTGCCTGCCTGCGCGAGTGACTGCAATGTGGAAAGAAAAAAATATATAGATATAAAGAGGTTTTGTACAGTATTGCAATGATGAATAGTGTGCTCAGGAAAAAGAGCGTTCCAGCTGGCGGTGAATGTTCTGATGTTATCATTCCAGGTTGGACTAAGAGCCCATATGATAAATTGGCCCAGGTGTGGCCATGCGGCGCGGGGCTAAGTGAAACATGGGATCAGGGATTGGGAGATGCTGCTCCGTCTGATGTAATGTTGTGCTTACAACAAGTTTCAGTGGAAAGGGGAAGGGAATGCGCTGCACTGGGTAGGCGGGGTTGGGTCCTCCTGCATGCCTATAGGAAAATACATCAAAGGAATTTGGAAATTAAAAATGAGATTTTGCGATTGGAAAGAGAGCTGGCTGCAGAAAGGCAGACTGCGTTAATGCAGCAGATTCAAATGAAACTTTTTAAAGATAAGGCTGACACATACCAGGTGTTAGGGAGAATTATCTGTTTAGGCTGAATTTCCTAACCTGGTGAGTCCCCCAGCAGCTTTGCTGGATTTGTGGAGTTTGTTTTTTCCATCCTGCCAAGAGTGAGACTCTTTCTCCCACTCTTGGACATGAATGTGTGTAATTCCTTTGAATGTCAATGTGTTCTATGGGCTATGGGGTCTTTTACTCCATAGGGTCTCATATGTTTTGCTATGTGTGTTACACCGCACCCTCCGTGCTGTAGCACTTGGGCGTCCTAGCGGACCTCCATCATAGACTCCATACCCGGGGACTGACTACTTGTCATGATCACTGCTTCCAAGGAGTCAGGAACAGCCCAACGTCCTTGGAAGCAGGCCCCTAACCGTTAACTTAGGCACCAGCCGGTCCCCACTGGGACCTTTTGGACCTTGTCCTGGCGCCGGTGGCACCAGGTTCATCAAAGCCATCGGTCCCGGCACTGGAAGCGCCGGGCTCATAATATGTATGAAGATGCTTGGGTGGACTTACCTTCAGCAGACCATGCTGCTTACTTACCAGCCACATAGGAATCCTCTGTGAACAGGAACTACTTTCTTACCTGGGTGGGGCAAGCTCCACTCCCTGGATACAACACGGGAACTCTTCTGGAACTGGAACTCTTTTCTTACCTAGGTGGGGCCGTGGAGGAAGACGCCTCATCACTCCAAGGCTATTTAATCCTCGCCTTTCCATTGGGTCGCCTTCAAGCTTTCTTAAACTTTCTGTTCTGAACTGGCCCAAACTTTCCATAACAATTTGCGATAAAGACTTGAAGCGCATTTCCACTGAGACACTTTTGGGACATATCGCCTTGCCTCTCTCCGATTGGGCCTGGCCTCTGAACTTTGTGATCTGCAGTAGACCCTGTCTTATTTGCCGTGCATTTGTCCGTAAAGTATTGGTACCGAGTTGATTTCATAACCTGCCTTATTTTTCTCTCCCGTCCTACTAGAGTGCCATCTAGGTTAAAGCATACACCTCTGTCTGCAAATAAGTGATGCCGGTGAACCTAGACTTGTCAAACTATTGTTAGGGGGATTGATCTGTTTCTTCGTATAAGTAATTGTGATTGAAGTTGTTTGCCGTATTAGTGCCAGAGTGTTTTCCATAGATGTGCTGTTATGAATAAATACCTTTACGCCGAAGCCTTGTTCCGTGTTTGCTTGTTCTACTGTGTAGATTGCCCTATTTTGTATACTCCACATACTGCCTAACTCTTCTTGAGGGAAGTCTGACTGCTCAGCCACAGCTACCAAGTGAATCTGTGTGGTACAGACTGCTACCAAGTGGGTTTACTGCCAAACACCTGTAGTCCTAAATCTTTTGCAGTGGTCCCAGAGGGAACTGCACAGGTTTCCGCCTAACACCAGGCTGTGGCCGAGAGAGCAGCAGTCAGAGTAGCCCGGTATAAGTATAGAAAAAGACGGGGAGGGGTCAACCAAAGAAAGGTGGCAGCTGTAATCGCTACCGCTGGTGTGGACTGGGATCCGGAAAATTGGGATGGCGATATTTTTGACTCAACCAGTCCAGAGAGTAGTTCAGCAAATGAGTCAGACCCCAAAATGGAAATTAAGCAGAGGACAGTGGTTGCTAAGCCAGTTAGAAGACGGCGAGCCGGGCCCCACCCGTAGAATCCTGCAGGCGGGGTTGTGGATTTAACCACGCTGGAGGATTACACCCAGCAGGAGGTTGGGGAAATTATTACCCGTTTGAGGCAAAAATCAGGGGAACCTTTATTGACATGGATGGTGAGGTTGCTAGATGGGGGTGCTGCGGGGTTGTTGGTAGATTCCACGGACTCACTGCATTTTCTACCCTTGTCAACTGACACCAATGTACAGGAGGTCTTAAGGGCAGGGCTGCCCCCTGATGAGAATGGTCACGATTCACAGGTGTCTTTGTTGCACCTAGCAGCCCAAGCATGTAACCGTAAATACCCCATTACCACAGATTGGCCTAGCAAGGAAACAAAGTGGTATACTTTGAAAGAGGCAATTCAAAAGGTCAGAGAGCATGCTATGAAAGAGGCAATTCACGTAGATGCTCCAGGACACATGGGGGCCGTGTCGCTCTCAGTTTCAACTAGAAATATGGTGATCAGAACTGCACCGCCCGCATACAAAAGTGTCATTATGACTTTGCTCGTAGGTATGACGGGCAAACCCACTGATGAGGTAGTGGATGCCATTCGGCAACTGGCAGATTTAGGGGAGTGGGACAAGAGTGATGACAAGCCACTGGAGAGAGAGGGGCGTAGTGAGAGAAGAACTGAAGGCAGGAGGCAAGTTAGTAGAGACTACCGAGTGTCCAGAAAGGACATGTTTTTGGCTTTGTTAAAAGATGGTGTGCCACGAGAAGAAATTGATGGCATTGAAACTAGGGTAATGTATGAATTATACAAAAAGAGAGGGCTTGCAGCCAAAGAGCGCTATAAACAGGTTAAGAAACAGGTAGTAACCAAGCCTCAGGGAGACACCTCACCTTCCGCTCCTCCTGAGGAAGAACAAGAAGAAGGGTCTATGGGGACACCTTCCCCGTACCAGCCAACATACGCTGATTTGAGGAAGGTGGTGAGTGCAATGTTAGAGGCAGAGTCAAGTCACACTCATTCGAAATTTGACTAGGGTTACGGCCAAGCTGCGGCAGCGTCTGCTCGCATAAAAGTTGATAGGCGGCCCCATGTTGATGTTAAGATTTTTTGGGGGCCAGGAAATACGCAAGGGGTGCGAGCATTGATAGACAGCGGGGCGGAGGCCTCTCTGATTCATGGCAATCCAGCACGATTCAAAGGCAGACAATTTACTATTACAGGTCTCGGGGGGGGGGAAAGGAGACCCCCGCAGTACAAACTGAAGTGGAGATGAAAATAGGCAATTTGAATAGGCAGAAATACCAAGTGTTGATTATCCCGATACCTGAGTAAATAATTGGCTTTGACATTCTGGAAGGGTTGACTTTGGGACTTGGAGGTAAAACGTACCAGTTTGGGGTGAGTGCATAAACCTGCACACCCATTACCGTAGGCAAATTGAAGATGCCCCCAGTGCACGTGCCTGTGGCAACCAAGCGGGTAGCAATGAACCAATACCGCATTCCTGGGGGGCACAAGGAAATTTCAGACACCATCAAAGGGTATGTGGAGGCGGGTGTGTTACGCCCTATCACCACCGCATGGAACAATCCTCTCTGGCCTATTAAAAAGGGGGATGGGTCTTGGAGGATGACGGTGGATTGCCGTGAGTTGAATAAACACACTCCTCCCTTAGTGCCCGCGGTCCCAGATGCCATTACCTTGATTGAGAATGTCCAAAAGTTTGAGGGGACTTGGTATGCAGTGGTAGATTTAGCCAATGCATTTTTCTCTGTGCCAGTTGCTGAAGAGTGCCAAGAGCAGTTTGCATTTTCTTGGAGCGGGCGTCAGTACACCTTTACAAGGTTACCTATGGGGTACGTACATAGCCCGACTATCTGTCACCGGCTGGTCGCAGAGCACTTAGACAAGATCCCGTGTAAACCTGACATACAAATCTCTCACTACATTGATGATATTTTGATTCAGGGCAAGGACGAGCGCAGTGTACAAAACCAGTTAGAAATCATTATGGAAGGATTGAAGAAGGAAGGGTCGGAGATTAACCCGAATAAAATTCAAGGCCCAGCTGAAACAGTGATATTCCTAGGGATTCAGTGGCATAATGGGCATTGAGAAATGGTGCTGAAGGCCCGACAGAAAATACTTGAGTTCACCACTACAATGAACAAAAAGCAAGCTCAGCATTTTATAGGGCTGTTTGGGTTTTGGAGACAGCACATTCCCCATTTAGGGCAGATACTGGCCCCCCTCTACAAAGTGACACGAAAGAAATATGATTTTCAGTGGGGGGAAGAGCAGCAGAAAGCATTTGATTTGGCGAAAGACACCGTGCAGCAGGTGCTTGAGTTATGGCCATTGAAGGAAGGCGAAGTGGACACGGATTCATGGTCAGTGGCGATTGGGTTGGCGGTGTGGTTGCCAACCTGGCAAAAGAATGGGTGGAAGATTCATTCAAAAGAGTTGTGGGGAAAAGAACTGTGATTGATATTGCAGAAATGTTATCACAAAGTGAAGTCACTGGGCCTCATTACAACCCTGGCGTTAAGGGGTTAACGGCACCGTAAAAGGCTGTGGCGCCGTTAAACCCTTAACGCCAGATTCACACTTTAACGCCTGCTTTTTGCAGGGGTTAAAGTCCAACCCGCTAAGGGACCTTGGTGCTAATTACGGCACCCGTAATTAGCGCCTTCCCCATTCCCATTGAGCCCTATGGGCCAAAAATGGGAATGGGGAAGGGCCATGGTGAATGGGGATTTACCGTCCGCCAACCTTGGAATGGGGCGGTAAATCCGCCACCCACCATGGCGGAATCCGGCATGGACCATGGTGCTAATAGCACCATGGTCCAACGCCAGGGTTGTAATGAGGCCCACTGTGTATCATGTGGACGCACATTGTGCTGCAGACTCATTAGAACATTGGTTTAATTCTGTTGCAGATGAACAGACCAAGATTTCATCTGTGGATGCGGAGGCTCAGGAAGACGATTTGGAGGGTTTGGCCAAGTGGGCTCACCAGAAATGTGGGCACCTTGGAGAAAAGGCTACTATCAGGTGGGCACAAGCTCGAGGAATCAGTATTCCTTTAGAGGTAGTGAAAACGATCATTTTGCAATGTCCAGTGTGCCAACACCAACAGCATAGGCCTATCCCTCAGATTGTTCAGGGTACATTGCGAAGAGGAAAACTACCAGGTCAAATTTGGCAGATTGATTATATCTGTCCCCTGCCAATCAGTAAAGGTTGTCAGTATGCATGCACTATTGTGGATACATACTCAGGATACATGATGGTTTTGCCGTGCAAGCGTGCCACACAACTGAACACCATTAGGTTGTTAGATCAGATCATATTGCATTACGGAGTGCCTTTGCAGATTCAAAGTGACAATGGGTCACACTTCAAAGGCAAATTGATACAGGAATATTGTCAGGAAAAGAGCATTGAGTGGCTCTACCATGTGCCTTATTACCCTGCTGCTTCAGGGCTGATTGAACGAATGAATGGGTTGTTGAAAGAACAGCTGCGCAAATCTGGAGATGGCAATTTGGCAGGCTGGCGTGATCGTGTGTTTGATGCGGTGCAAGTGGCAAACAATAGGCCTGTGAATGAGCATGAAACTCCTTTGATGCGGCTAATGACTCCTGCTTTACAGATTCAACCCAATTCAGTCAGAGAAACCCTATTGTACTGGGAAATTACCCCGGGTTCTTTAGCTCCCTATCGGGCGACTCGAGAGTCAGCAGGGTTGGACTTGCATTCCCATGAGGAAATCAGATTAGACCCAAGAGGGATTGTTGTAATTGAAACAGGGATTGGAGTACAAATTCCCCCAGAGCATATGGGATGGATTGCCCCTAGATCTGGCCTAGCATTGAAGGGAGTTCAAGTGTTGGGAGGGGTAATTGATGCTGATTACCAAGGCGAGATCAAAGTCATCCTGATGAATAGTGGGGACCAATTGTTACTGATCCACAAGGGCGATCAGGTGGCCCAACTGATTATTATCCCCGTTACGTTGTCCATGATTAAGAAGGGGGAGCCTCCTACAGTGTTCACTACCCGTGGGGATCGTGGTTTTGGCTCTTCAGACAGTATGGTACCGGGTGCAAAGGTGTGGGTGGAAAGGCCAAGTGGCCCACCAGTGCCCACAGATGTCATTGCATCAGGCAAAGACCAAGTAGTTTTAGTAATGGAGCCCGGTAGAAAGAAATGGCAATATGTGCCCGCAGACAAATGTTACCTGAGAGAGTGATGTACAACACTGATATCTCTTTTCTGGGTTTGCCTTGTAGATCCTGTGTCTGGCTGGTGTAATTGTGGGACTAAATGGACTCCGTTCGGGAGAGTTAAACGGCATGCTGCTACCAATGAAAAATGTCACATCTGTGCCAGCGATCAAGGAGAAACTGATGATGATGAGTAATGATGTCCAAAAGCAGCCCTATGCCAATGCCGAAAAGCCTGCCAGACCGAAGACATGGATTCGTGAAATGCGGCAAACACGTCAGGTGCAAGTGAAAACAACATTGATGCCAGTTATGCGAGAAGCATCTTCAGGACGGCGAAAACATTCTCCCATGATCACCCAAACGGAGAATATGTGGATATACCTGGCACAACAGGTGCTCAAAATTACGCACTTTTGCCTTACTGACGTGCCCAATGCTGAAGCCTTACTGACTACGTGCTTAGTAGCAGTGCAACGCCAGTTCCGGTTCTAAAGCATATTTTCGGCGTCGCACACAATGATTCTTTGGTTCAAGATTCCGATATCAGCCAATCCTTTTCCGTCTATGAGTACTGCAGGTTTTGCCAGGAAACAGATCGCAAATGGAGAAATTTTACACGTATTATAACCTATAATATAACTCAAGGTGATGTGTGTTACCTTATGACATGCAATGCAAAAGAAATTGGCAAATGCCAACAGCTTAATTTAACCAAACAGCAAAATCAAACTGTGTTTGAGAAACAATTGTGTTCGCGAGTGCCACGCACATGTACCAGTGTGAATAACACTATGGGCCTCATTACACGGAAGGCGGTGATCCAGGGTGCTATTAGCACCCTGGACCATGCCAGTAAATTACCGGCACCGCCTTGGCGGAAAGGGGATTTACCGCCCCATTCCAAGGTTGGTGGGGCGGTAAATCCCCCTTCCGCCATTGCCCTTCCCCATTCCCATTTCTGCCCCATAGGGCTCTATGGGAATGGGGAAGGCGCTAATTACGGCACCGCAATTTTGCGGTGCCGTAATTAGCTCCGAGGTCCCTTAGCAGGTTGGTTTTTAACGCCTGCAAAAAGCAGGCGTTAAAGCACCAACCCGCTAAGGGACCTCGTAGTAAGGCGGTAATGGTTAACGGTCACCGTTACCATTAACGGTGGCCGTTAACCATTACCGCCTTCCGTGTAATGAGGCCCTATGTCTTGTAATCATACAGTGATAGCTGCCAGTCATCTGAATCATGTGAAACTTCCAACAGGATGGCTCTTTTCATGTGGCAACATCACATACACTTATATTCCAGCTAACATTTCCGGAGGTCCATGTGCCTTAACTCGATTAGGACTAATAATATTCCCTTTACACCCAGCGATATCTCGAGGCAAAAGGGCAACTTTTGAGTCTGTGGGTCTATCCCCAGATTGTGATTCACATGTGCATTTGCTATCAGAAGCTGAGGTTCTAGCATTAACCCTTTCATTAGTGGGAGTTTGGGGTTTAGCTGCTGGGGGTTACAAATCTTTGATCAAATTAGCATGTTTAGTAGTCAAAGGACTTAATCATACTTCTCAGGCATTAGAAGAGTTACTCCTTGATAGCAAGGTTATGAGAAAAGCAACTTTGCAAAACAGGGCTGCTGTTGATTATATATTGCTAAAGCAAATTTAGGTTGTAACGCAGTTGAAGGTATGTGTTGTTTCAATCTAAGTGACCATTCACGATCCATTGAAAGTCATATTCGAGGTTTGAGGGATCTCATTTCTCAAGTGTCCCAAGACCATACTGGGAATTGGTGGGATTGGTTATTTTCATGGATTCCTGATATTGGGGGTACACTGCGTTATGCTTTTGCTTGTATTTGCATCATATTAGCTATCATAATAGCTTGTTGTTGTTGTTGTTGTATTCAATGCATTCCCAACTTAGTTTTAATATTTCGTCGGTTTCAGAGACCGGCTCCTCTGCCACTGGGCTATGGAGGATAAATATCCAAGGGTGGAATTATTATGCTTGAGCTAAAACATGGCGCTGGTGCGCAGTGTATTCTGGGAGCACTCAGAGCCATAATGGATATTTACTTCATGCAGCAGTGAAAAGCTGTACTCATTTTTCTGAGAGCTGGATTTACTTTGCTGAAGAAAACATGCTTTCCAAACCTGGTATGCAGTCAAGGACATTCTGCTGGGAAAGCGGGCTTTGTTATGCCTTGTTATGAGTTTTGGGACTGTTTTCGTGGCGCTTGTTTTTAGAGGAGGGAATCGCTTTGCTCCTTGAGGTTACTGTCGGTTGACCCAGCTGGCAACCAACAGTTGCCCATCAATGCGCAAGTGCATTTGCCAGAAGGTTCGAGAAATTACCACCCCTTTTTGAGGAGTGCATATATGCAGAACCCCTCAATGGTCAGACGGGACCTCAGTCGGAGGGGGGACGCTTCCGTCCGGCATACATGTGGGCTGTTGTGCTCTCGGCCTGGCTGTTAACGGGGTCTTCCAGCCGCTTCTGGCGAGATGAGGGATTCAGTTACACCCACAGTGATGTATTTTCTTTTGGATTCTCTGTTTTTTCTGTGATTTATTTCTGTGTTATCACTTGTTGCTTTCCAAGCTTTGAATAAATAGCCGTATAAGTGCTCATTATTTTCTTAAAGTGTGTGTGGTTGTAAGTCATTGCGTCGTCTACCAGCGTTTAAAGTATTGGCTCCGTAATTGCACTGGTGATTAATGACTGTCCGTGCACTCTGGGCGAGCAATACAATCTGGCAGTAGAGGAGTTTGGATTAGGAGCTGGAGACTGGCGACAGGAATCCATAGAAGGTCGGAGGAGAGGATGAGTAAATGAGTAATACACATGAGATGAAAGGAGAGGTTCAGGAGGCTGGGCAATACTGGAACCTAGGGCTTTGAGGCAACAGCATTGAGTCCGGGCCAAGGAATGCAGAGACCTGGAGCAAGAGCCAAGGCGAAGAAGAGTCATGGTCAAAGAGGGGGGCACTATTAAGCAGCTGGGTAATGCTCAGAGGAGTGAATAGCGTGCCTACAGGGGTGAAGAATCGAGGGTGAAAATAGTAGGGAAGAGGGTGGTGCTCAGAGGAGTGGCGATGGTGCACAGAAGGGTGATGAGTTTGAGGGGAAAGTATTATGGGGAAGGGTGGTGCTTAGATGTGTGAGCAAGGTATCCAGAGGGATAAATACCTTGTGATTGACAGTAGTAGAGAGTAGAGAGGAGGGAGGTGCTCTGAAGAGTGAAGAATTTGCCCCAAGATATTTGGAATTTGAAGGAGACAGTGGCACACAGTAAGGTGGTGCTTAGAGGAGTGAAGAAGATGAGGACAGTGATAGCAGTGCCAAAAGGGGTGAAGACATTCAGGAGAGTGACAGGACAGTTATGAGGCAGGAAAGAGAAGTGTGACAGGGAGTACAAAGATCAGAGGTGGCTATACAACGAGGAAGACTTGGACAAAGAGACGAGACATGTGTGGAGATCCTGACTGAAGAATATACAATTGAAGAGGGGGAAAGGGAGTATGAGAGAGAAGGGATAAATAGAGAATAAATCGGAGTGTGCAAGGAGGTGGTGGCAAGCAAGGTAGGGGTCAGGGCACTGGGGATAAAGGCTGGCATCATGAGGAGAAGCTTCTAGAATAGTTGGATACCCTGCCTAACTACCCTGGGTCCACATTGCGCACTTTGGGAGTTTCCTCGACATAGTCCCCACACTTTCTTGACACAGGACACTAACATCTTTATTGTGGTCAAACAACTGAACAGACCCCTGAATTAGGCTCAGATGAAAGGGGAGTTTTCAGGATTAGACTGGGCCATACAATTGTCTTGGGCACCAATGAAAAAGAGGCCCACAGTTGCAAATGGCTATTCATTCCTTTTGTGCCACTGTTTGAATAGTAACCAAGGGGGAGTTTTTTGATAAAATGTGATGCAAATTGTGGATTTTAAAGAATATTTATTCAGCAACACTGGTCAAAACTACTAGCCGCAGAGTGAATTAACTCATCAAACTGGCCCAAATTGGCCAAAAAACAGGCCCACTTTGACCAAAAAAACAGGTCCACAACAGCATTTTGTGTTTTTTGTTCAGGCATGGACCTGTTGCCCTATAGGCCAGTCTGAGCCTGGGAGTTGTCCTGTTAAAGACCACATGAGAAACCAAGACTTTCTCATGTGGAAAAAAACACAGGCTTGGTTAAAGAATTTCTAATGCTTCCGGAAATTCTTCTAGGAAGGGGAACTCCAGAATTGAAACATTTTTTATTTTCTTTGTGGCACAGCATCTTTCTGGAGAGGGAACACAGGAACAAAGCTGAAGTGAAGCCATTTTGAATCTTTAGTTTTCCATGGACGTTTAGTTGGTCACAGTCGCCAGAGTAAGCCTGACATAAGTGCACCTTGTGCCTACCCAGTTTAATATTTTGTCCACTCACTGTATCTGTTCCCAAATAAAGTACCTGAAATTAGAGCAACTGAGTGTGATCGTTTGAACCCAGTCACAGACATGGAATTGTACTACAAAGGTGCTGTCCTTATGTTTGTAACTTTGTAAATCAAAGGAAAGCACCACAATAACGTAATTATGAATTGGAAATCATTTCTGGTAAAGTCAACAATTAGGAGGAAATTATATAAAATCTCTGGTTAGTGACCTAAAAAAAATACATGGATACTTGTTACATTGGCGGGCCCTGAATGGAATGAGTTATAGTAAAATGTTCTGTTTTGGTGCACCATTTCTATTGCTTTCATATCGATTTGATTCATGCAGAATTTCTTTTATCAAGACAATCGAAAGAAGAAAACGGGTAACACCCCAATATCACCTTGTTAGTGACAGTCAGTGACTGAGCAAGTGAGTGAGAGACTTGTTACATTGTATGTAAACAGCCCAGGGGGGAGTGGGATAAGGTTACACTTCATTTATATGAAGACCTGAAATGAAGCATTTGCATGCATTTATTGAACTAAAAATGTTAATGTTGCTGTTTGTAAATTTGCATTCGCACAGTTACTGCTTGTGCTCTGATTGTATGTTGGATTCTCTCAATTATGGGATTCATGTTGCTGTGTTCTATAAGGATCATCATCTTAATTATTGCTGAAGAAGGCTTAATTTCTACAGCAAAACAAAGTGGTTATGTTACCCCAGTTCTTGATTAATACATTAAGAGATGGTGTATACTATTGGTGGGGGAACCTGAATAACCCAATCCTGCAATTCATCCACCTGAATATAAGGCCGGTGATGACAGTGATTCAGGCATATGAGTGTAATCACTATAACAATATCCCTGCCATCATGCCACTGGATAGGAGTCCAGTGGAATTCTAACCATGGCAAGACTAAAACGTAAGTAGCAGAAAGCTGCTGATAGACCTCATCTGTTCTGAACGGGGGGATGTTTTCTTTATCTGCTCTTCTTCGACATAGACTTAGGTCAATGTAAGTCAATTTTCCAGGTATTGGAAGAGAAGAAAAGTGCAAATACGAGAGTGGGGCATAGAAAAACCTAGGAATTTGCAGAGATGCCTGGGCATGTTCCATATGCACAGTTGGCACATGAATGGGTGATAAACAAGGACACTGAATACCTAGAAGTTCCCAGGCCTGGGTTAGCACTGAAAATCAGGCTCACCAATGGAACAGGGAGAATGGGGGCTGCCAACTCATGATCTGTCAGGCAGTCCTGTGGCGTTTGCTGGTGTATCAGACATCAGCATGGCAGTACTTTCTTACCATCCTGATACCACCTTTCCTATGCCACATTTATACCACCGCTAAAAAGGGGTTGAATTTCCAACATGGGCTGTGGTGAAGTAGAGGTAAGGGCACAATCTGGCCAGTCACTGTGCTGATGCTCAAGCTGAAACAGTATTGTAAACATTAAGGTTTCGAAATATGCATGTACTTATTTTTTACATGTTAAGATAAAAGGTAAAACAAAAACTTACTGTGGGTGAAGCTTGTACAGAGTTCCATCAACCCCAACCGTCACATCCAGATGATCTAATCCTCGGTTTTCTCGAATCTTATCAACAACAGCAGCCATTCCTGCACCACACATTTGAGCTGCTCTCTTTGATACCGCACCACAGACCTCCTTTACAATGATACTGTCATCACAAGTACTGTCCAGACCCAACTGTTGGAGGATTGCTCGCACTTGAAGCAAGGCTAATCGATCACTGAAAAAAACGGTTCACCACATCACAATTATTTAAATATAATTGTTCAGTAGTATTCAATATTGTAAAATCAATGTGAAAATATAATTCAATAGGCTCATATAAAACAATAATCATTCATCAAAAACATTCTTTAGAATGTTTTTATAAGGTTTATAAATATAAATATGTTTGAAATGTTCATATTTGACCTTTCATAGTATGAATACAAATTACTGTATAAAATCGATTTAATATCTCCTTCTAACATTTGAATGTTAAAAGGATTATCATTCTGCTGATGTACATAGCAATAAGTACTGTGCGAACTGGATCATAGCCTCTGAAAAATCTACAATTATCATCTTTGAATCATAATGGAGATCACAACCAGTAAATGGCCATCATTACATACAAATAGGTGTATATAATTGAACCACAAAAACAAGAGTTTTTGCTAATTTCCTGACGTAAGTTTAATTATCGTTACTATATACAAAGATAATATAGTTCCTCGGTGCTTAGGAGATTAATCCTTAGTGTTTGGATAATCAGATATTTGGTGCGATAATATCAGATTTTCAAACAGCAATTCATGTCAGATTCTTCCTTCTCCTCTAATAATGAACAAATTACTAACCTCCCTGTAATTTTCTTTCTGACCGTTGTTCCTCCCACGAATTCCTCTTCTTTGATATCCATCTCCCAATGCAGCTGCTTTTCAGATACCTTTCCGCTGCCAGGGGGAGCAGCAAACTGCATCGGCTCTGCACGACGTCTATACACTCCCCACGCTGGATCAGACTTTGGGGGCCAGTATTTATTGAGGTGCCCTGTGCCATGACCTTAATTACACCCTTCTTCCTAGAAGTCTGAAGTGATGGACTGCAGAACCACTGTGCACTAGCTATTCGGCATGTTTCTTTCGCGCTTAGAAACACTTGTTTAGAGCCGATTTATAAATGCCACATCATATCATATCATATCTAACAATTGTGCCAGGTTGGGAGGGAAATGAGGAATCCAAAGGAAAACATTAATCTAATGAATTCCTTCCTCCCACATATTTCTTATCTTTGAAAGACTCTGATAGCAGTACATTGTCCTGGAGAATGGGTGAGAGCAAGGACACAACCTAAGCCAGAGAAATCTGGAGGACCGCTCTACTAAAACAAGATCCTGTCCTGACTGAAAATCCAAGCAATACAAATTTGCAAATGTGTACAGAGAGACCCACAGGGTAAATGTGCAGAAGAGAGATTCCACTTTGCAGAGCAGAGATTGCAGCCAGCCCTTTGATGGAATGAGTCCTGAGACCTTCGGGCACATCCTTACCAGACAAGTCATAGCATTGCGAGATGCAGAGGATGATCCACCTTGATCTATCCATGCCAGCACAGTCACCAGCATAACAAACAAAAAGCTGGCCATCTTTCCTGAACACCCTCATCCAAGAGACGTAGTAGCCGAGGGCCGGCATTTGGTCCCGGCGATGGAATCGTTCCTAGGCCTTGGACAAATGAGGTGGAGGGAAAAAGACAGGAAGACAGATCTTTTGAGGGAGAGGGAAGTCTTAAGACTATCTTCGGGAGGAAGGATGGCATCATTCCCAATGTCACCTTCTCTTTGGAGAAAACCAAATAGGAAGTTTTAAATGACTGGAGCTCACTTCCTGTCTAGCGGAAGGGATGGTGACCAGGAAAATCACCTTAGGTGTCAGTAATCTTAAACAAAAAGAATTGAGGGGCTCCAATGGAGTGCCTATAACAACCGTTAACACAAAATTCAAGTCCCAAGCTGGAACAAAAGACTTGTGTGGGTGAAACTGATTACACAATACCTGCAAAAAGTGAAGTGAAAAATTATGAAAAATGAGCCTTGCTCTGGGGTGCTCTTGGAAACTGAAATGGCAGAACGATACCCCTTCACGGTGTCAATCTGCAGGCCCATCCAGAACTGAGGATGTGGAACAGGTAAACGATCCCTCTCCCAGGATCCCTCTCCTAGCGCCAAGCTGAAAACGTATGCCACTTTCAGGTATAAATGGATTGGTTGGCAGCCTCCTAGCAGAGAGGAGGACGTCCTCCGACAAGTCCCACTTCATATACCTCAACCTTTCAGCAGCCAGGCATGAAGGTTTAGGCTGGCGAGGTTTGGATGGAGGACTCATCCTTAGTAGTAGGGAGAGAAGATCTGCTCTCTCTGTGGAAGGCGCCAGGAGGGAGCATATGCACTTGTCCAGCAACTCCAGGTACCAAGTTCTCTGGGCCCAGTTTGGAGCAATATAAAATCATTGTGGACCCAAACAGGCATAGCCGTCTGAGAACCAGCGATATGACAAGGATTGGTGGGAACGCATAGAGCAGGTTGAAATCCAACTTAACTGTCAGTGACCCCAGAGCTCCATTTCGCAGAAATTCCCCAGAGTAGAACCACCTGCACTTCCTGTTTAAACTAGAAGTGAAGCAGTCTACCTGATGAGTCCCACATCGGGAGAATACAGGGTTCGAAATTGAGGGGAGCCAGGAGTTATTTAGCTGCTGCTTGTAGCCTAGAAGTGCCTGGTTAGCTTGACACCAACAGCTACCAGGAGCTACTTTTGGCTCCACTGGCCCACTGATGCCACACAAACACATGTATGTGAATTTAGGACAATCTATAATCAAACATGTGGACACATCTATACAATATTTAAAGCATAAGGTGTCCTAAATAATGGACACAATGTTATGCTTCCATTTTATGTGAAGGTTAGATTTTCGAAACACTATGTACTAACTCCTTGTTCGCCAGTAGTGACTCCTGATCACTGGTTAATGCTGGATACCCAGGAGCTGCTTTTAGCTCCTGCTTAGCCCATCTTAATTTTGAACCCTGAAATATCTCCTACAGAACCTCCTGACAGAAGTCCCACTTCTGGGAGGCGAAGACTATCTGCTCAAGGTATCAGCAATGATGTTTTCCTTGCCAGCTAGATAAGCTGCCATCAGAGACATGTTGTTCTCTTGAACCCAGAACCACAGTCACATTACTTCTCTGTGCGGAGGCAAGGAGCCCACACCACTCCATTTGTTGATGTAGTGCACTGTCACTGTGTTGTCTGTAAGGGCCAGTATAGTATTGCCCCATACTGAAGGGAGGAAGGAGGCCAGGACCCGCTTGATCACTCTCAACTCTAGAAAATGTATGTGTTCCTGGCATTCTGACAGAGACCACAAGTCAATCACTGTCAAGTCCTGTAGGTGAGCGCCCCAACCTTTCAGGGACACATCTGTGACAGTTGGGGCCAAGGTTGCCAAAACAAGGCCCCTTTCAATAGTTTGTCTCTCTGGGACCCATGCTACTCCTCACTGATGATGCCCAACAAGGCTGAAACATGTCTAGCAATGGGTGTGGTCTCGTGCACAAGGGATGTGACCTAGCAGTTTGGGCTGGACTACCCCTTTGGGGGTGGGACCAAGCCTGATTTGCATATGGTCTTTTCCCTTTTGTAATGGCTTGGCAGTCAAAGAACAATGGTTTGGAGGGTTGCCCACAGCAATACCAGAGGTTTAAGATTTATTCTAAACCTTCCAGCCATTAACTCTTTTGTTTTGCTATTGTCTCTTTGGGAGCACCATTCCAAGTCTCTGGACACTTTTTCTAAAACCTAACAAAAATCTGAAGGCCGTCACTGAAACTGAGACCACTGACAACTGAGAAGCCAATTTAGCGATCTTAAGCATATTCAGGCCTGACACTACAAGAATGCAGGCTTCCATATGACCCAGAAAGTGCATTAATCTCCAGAGCTTGGGTTTTGCAAATCTGCTGTCGAATGAATTGTATCCTACCTGGAAGTTCGTTCTGTTAAAATATACTGGAACTCGCAAACTTCTGATCCCAGACCTCAGCCTGTCGGCTCTGCACCTCACCCTCTATATCTCTGCCTAGGAAGACTCACCTCGCCCTTTGGTATTCACTATCACCTCTCTGCTGACAACACTCACATCTTTTTCTCCTTTCCCTCCTTCACCAAACCCATCCCTGAATGAATTACTGTGACAGGGCCTGGGTTTTGGCCTTGTCAAGGTGGGAGGGAGCCCAAACCCTAAGACCCCTTTCAGGTGCCTGGGTGCGGGCTTCCACCCTCCCTGACCCTCCTTACCTTGTGTAATGGTGGTCTACCCGCCACAACGGTATAATATTTGTGGTCTCTTGTTGTTCTAATAACCTTTTCCTTTTACCAACTTATAACAGTATTCTGAATGCAAACAGTAAGATATTAATGTCCCCAGCACCCTAGCTATTGAAGTAACCTGAGGGTGTAGGTTGTGTCTGTGGGCCATCCTAAAAGGGTCTTTACTGATTTATAAACTAAGAGTGTATAGTATTGAAGTGTATTTGTGTGTTACTATTATTTTGCTCCCTTCTGAAGAAGGCTTACTCTAACTGACTGATAAATACATTAATAATTGTTTATTCAAGAAACCTTGAGTGTAAGTGTTTATTTGAATATTTGCCACTGTGAATCTCTGTTTAAATCCCCTACAGCTCACACTGACCCCTCTTGAGATAAGCCTGGTTGCTCAACATGCTACCAAAACTGTGTAGTACAAGTTTATACCAAAGGTTGGGTTTCCTCTACCTGTAGTCAGAGCTGTTTGTAATGTTCCCAGAGGGTACTGCATACAAACTTTGCCTAACAAACACTAACTCCCTAGAACACTAAGCAGGATAGGTCAGGGAAAGTTAGAAGATCCCTATTGAGTTAGGCAACAACCAACATGGGGTGCCAGGAAGTGGGATCACTGAACCTCGCGATAGAGGTCAGGCCCACAATTAAAAGGATGGATCCGCCCGGCACCGGAAGGGTGTTACGTATGTGCAGCTCGACCACTGGATCCAAATCGTGGAAGACTTTGAAGAGGGATTGGTAGCGTTGCGGTTGGGTTTGGAACCCTGAGTCCCCATGCCAACTCTACCGAATCTCTAGAGTCAGAGACAAGAGAGCTTTGGCAGAGACTCGTCCACTCTGGGAGTGAAATTGGAAACAGTACCTACACTGGAAGTGCCCGGACGGACCAATCCTTTTTTTAGGCAAGAAGGTTGTAAGGTAACAAGAGAAGTTTGATCCCCGCCTGCAGAAAGAGACTCCACCCTTGGGCCCAAATAGATTACCTATAAAGGCTGCTATTCGTTCCATGTTGTCCCAGTGGAGATCCGTGGAGCCCATATATGAGGGGGGAGAATTTTCTTTTTTCTCCACCGCAAGACAGGTCCGGCTAGCCGTATCGCCAATGGGCCCTATTAAGACAGAGGAGCTATTACGGGCATTGGTGGAGGGGCAACTTCACATCAATCTGTAGCTTCAAGAGACTATAGCCACCCTATAGACTATAATGGCTGAGAGAAGGGAGCAACCTAGCATACTGCCGAACGTCCTTCACAAAACGGGCACTGTAGAAAATCCTGCTGCATTTTCTGTTCATTTTGAAAGAGATGCAGGGAAGGCAGGATGGCACAGAGACCGGTGGACCCAATATATTGCTCCCCTCGTAACCAGAAAGGCACAGCAAAGTTTCCAAACACTGAACACTGCTAGGAGGATCCCATGATGCCATATGAGACATGGTGACCTTAAAAGGGGAGATTTAGAATGATTAGGACAAGATTGGAAACATTTAGCGGATGAGGCTGCGATACTTCCGTCTACAGCACAGGGAGCGACCAAGACAGTTATCATACAGATCCAGGAACCTCTTGGATAAGTGGTAGGCCAATTAAACATTGGAAGAGGTGAAGGAGATGCTAATCTTGGAGCAGTTCATCAACTCCCTCCCTCCCTATCGCCATGGGCAGAGTGTGAGACCAGAGAGACAATAGGATGGCAGGCAGACAACATCTGGGAGACCAGAATCAGTGGCGGCTGGTGAATTGTCTTAGTGGAGGGGTGTAAATATTTTCCACAAATATGTCTTAGTGACCAAGCGTAGCGAGAAAGCTGTACCAATTAAACTGGATTCGAGATGGGGTGCGGGGGTGCAAACAGTTTCCAGTAGATGCAAGTCCCAACGTCCACAGGAGCATTTCGCCAACATATTTTCATGATGTCTTTTCGCACACTATATGCAAGTATAAAAATGTTTTTACGTTAGCTGTGCTCATAAATTTCTATACAGGCTGCGCCAAGATATGTCAGTATTCCCATATAAGAACATACTCATGTTTGCTTTGTGCATATAAGCCTCATTATGAGTGAGCCAGTCCGGAAATAAAGGTGACAGTAACAAGTTACCAGCACCTTTTTCAGACAAGCTCACTCTGTGTTTGCCGTTAGGGGATCTAAACTACCAGCAGGACTGACTTGCTGTGAGTCCAGGCCCCAACCGGCATGTTTTTTACTGTTGCACTGGCACCGTTACTAAGGGTTCCAGTGCTTCAGGGTTCCCATTCCCATGGAGTCCTATAGGACTCCTAGGGAATGGGGAACTTACTGCACCACCACCGCTTGTGATATCCCGGTAGCACCGGGATGTCAGGCCGCGGTAACACAAAAACAGAGTTGGCGGCAACCCACTGGTAGCACCAGCAGGTTACCACCAACCTCGTAAGGAGGGCCAATGCCAGTAATGATACTATTTGAAAATATGTCCATGCTAGTTCTGCCAATATATGCTAGTACCCCCACAACATACTCCTGTTGGCTTCACCAAAATGCATGCCGCAGTGTGTATATATATATATCCAAAATGGCTGCACCAAATTGCCAGTCTAGCTACATAGCACTTATCGTGCTTGATTTATCAAAGAATTTTTTCATTCGAATTTTGATTCATTTGTAAGCACGCACCAAACAAACTTAATCGCGTCTGGGCACAGATGGAACAAATAACAATGAATCTGCAATTATCCAATTAGATGGTGTCTTGCACAAACCAGCACCTACCCATCCACATTCCCTAGCAGACCAGATGGGTCTTCGCAGCCTTGCGGAATGCAGTGAGTGTTTTTATATCTCGAATAGCTCCAGGGAGCTTGTTCCAAAGTCGTGGTCCATAGACCCCGAATCTTCAAACCCCTTTGGTCACATATTTAGACCACGGTACCTGCAGCAGATTCTTATCACCTGGCTTGGGGTATAGCTCCTGATTTTATTCAATAGATAACTTGGAGCTACTTTATTTAAGCATTTGAAGACCAGACAGAGGATTTTAGAATCTATTTACTCTCCTACAGCCAGCCAGTGTAAGGATCTTCTTAAATTGGAGATGGGGGAGGATTTTGTTACCCTAAACACCAACCTTGCTGCAGCGTTTTGGGCCACTTACAATCCAAACATTTGGAATGCTGGTATTCCAGACAACAGCGCATTGCTGTAATCCAATCGCGAGTTAACAAGAGTCCCAACAACCGTTGCTCTGTCATCGTTCGCTATAAACAGCAAGATTTGTCTCAACATTCGTAAGGTGTAAAACACTGACTGCACCTTTGCGCCAACCTGCGCTCCACATCCCATGTTGTCTTCCCACACGCAGCCCAGTTTTTATTTTTTTAGCAAAATCCAGCTGTGCACCGAGGAAACAGGGTGACAGTGCTTGCTTGGGGTGTTGCAGATGGTGTTTTGAGGCGAATAACACAACCTCTGTCTTGCTGGCATCCAACAGCAACTGATTAGCACACATCCACGCCTGTACCTCTTGTAGGCACTGTTCTACTAACTCAAAGTTCTCCTCTGATCTCTCTACTCTCAAGAACGCCTGAGTATCATCCGCATACGAATGAAATGTAATGCAGTGTTTCCTTAAGATGCCATAAGAGGTTTAACATATAAGTTAAAGAGCAGAGGAGAAAGTGATGACGCCTGTGGGACCCCACACTTTCGTAGGAAGGAATCCGACAGGAAGTCTCCGAGCTTAACCCTTTGTTCCCTTTTGGTTAGAAATAACTTAAAGCACTGAAGGGCTTATTCCGAAATCTTTTCCACCTCCCTTAGCCGAAGATGCCCAATCCAAAATTCATACCACAATAGGAAATGGCTGGACTGGCTGCATTAAAATGCCAGTCTAGCTACATAACAACACTTATCATGCTTGCTTTATTGAAGATGCCAATACAAAATGTCATGCCACAGTAAGAAATGGCTAGACTAGCTGCACTAAAATGCCAGTTCAGCCACGTAATAACACTTATTATGCTTGCCTTTTCACAGATGCCCAGTACAAAATGCCATGCCTGCCCTCTGGTATGACAACGCCTCACACTCACACATAATTACATTCATTATGAATTTGATTATGCGTTTGTGCGAGGCACTAGAATCCAAGGGGACAGCCATGGCATTTTTTACTGGGCATAAATGGCCAGTAAGAAATGCCGTGACTGCCCCCGGTGCCCCTAACACATCGCAGGCACACAATCAATTGAGTGCATGGGAGGTGCTGGGTACCCAGCCATGGCATTGCTTACTGGGCAAAAATGACATGCCTGCCCTCTTGGCCCCTAGCTCCTCACACATGCACACAATCAATGTGATTATTTGTGTGCGTGAAGCGCTGCTGGCACAAAGGATAGGCATGGTATTTTTTCTAGACATCTATCTTTTTATTTTGTTATTTTTATTGTAACCTTAGGTTATTGCAACCTTTTTATTACATTTTCCATTATTCCATTATCACATGTTGTCCCCTTTCGTTCTACTTTATTAAAATAACCACTCCTTCCCACTTATCACGTACATTATACTGATAAAAACAATTTCCCCTTTATCTGCCAAAGCAACGTGTCATTACAGTCAAACCTCTGCTTCATTACTTCAATTTCTTTCCCCCTTTGTCTACCAGGGCGGATGTGTTATTGCAGACACACTTCTGCTTCTTGACTTCCACTTAATCGACTTAACCAGACTTTTTAATCACCCTTTCGTCCATAGACCATTAACTTGCTCCTTCTCTCTTTTGCACTGTTTTATTATTTCCAACAATTCCAACTTGATCTGTGTTATATTTCTTCATGCAGTTCCTCTTCCTGTTTTAACACTTCATCGATGAAGTCGACATATTCACATATTCACATATTATTATCCCCCTGCAGAATGTGCTGCCACCATTCGTCCATCTCTAGACTTATTGGTGGATATTTCCCCAAGTGGTGTCTTCTTACTTTGTTCAACTTCAGACACCCTGTTATCCGATGTCAGACTGATTCCACCTCTTTTTTGCAGAATCGACGATTATCCTTGACTTTCTTTGATTGTCTCATATGCAGCATTTCCTTTGTTGAATATAAATTCAATCTGAGGTGGAGAAATTGGTCCCAATGGTATCGACTTGGGAATCTCACTAAGTATTTCATGGAGCTTTTTACTGTGCAGGTTCACCGATTTAGTTCAGTGAAGAACTATAGTCTGCTCTTCTATTGATAGTCTGTATCCAGTCACTTTGGATTAACTTCTGTTTAATGGCACTTGGATTCTCTATTAATTTTTCTATTGGGACGTTTAAATGGTCGAGTTGTTCTAAACATTTCTTACACCATTTATTTAGGAGGCCCGGATAAACTCCAGTTGGTGATGGACCTAGTATGTGATACGGTTTGGCAGATGATGACATGGTCACTTTCTGCAAAAGTGACAACGTTTTCCATAGTACTATTGATTGCAGCGATTGTAGCCCCATTTCGTACCAAATTGCTGCAATGGTAAACGTGTAGAAAGGCTCAAAACCTTCCTCCAGAAGTAACCCTACCAATATTCCATAAAGTCCAACTTAGATTCAAACCTGTTTCACTGCCAAAGATTATTGTTGCTGTTACCTTCTGTGTATAGAACATAATTAGGGGTTTCATGGTGAATTTGCCACATTTGACATGTAATATCATTCACTGAGAAGCCAGCATTTTGATCTTAAATTTCAAATCTTGTAACCATTCCTATAAGATTCCCAAATATCTAATGGTGTATGTAGTTTCAATTATTTCATTGCCTGCTCTCCATTGAAACTTCTGTCTCGCTTTCCCTACCTTACGACTGAACGACATGATTTTTGATTTGCTTGCATTTATTTCGAGATCATTCTTCTTAAAGTAATCATGAAGGAGATGTATCTGTCGCTATAATCCCACTCGGGTCAAATCTAGTAACACCAGATCGTCTGCGTATATGACCCATGACAGTGGAGATCCGTTTACTTTTGAGGGAAATATTTTCACATTTTTTAATGATTCAGGTAAGTCCGCTAGGTAAATCTTAAAAATTAAAGAAGCCAGGGGACAACTTGTTTCACTCCTTTCTCAGTTCTTATCTCTTCCGTTATGTCACCTTCTGCATTTAGTCAGATGCGTATTGTTGTGTCAGAGTGGAGTGCCATGATTGCTTGCAGCACATCCCCCAGACACTGGCACGACTTAAGTTTGTTGCAGATTATTGATCTGTTGACACTGTCAAAAGCTTGACGAAGATCGATGAATGCTAGAAACAGGATCTGATCTGATTTCAATGTTTAGAGCTTTATGAGGTTCAATAACAAGAGATTTAAATCTGTCCCTACTCCCTTGGTGAATTCAGTCTGTCTTACATCTGTGATGTTTCTTTGTCAGCCCATTTAGAACATTTTTTTGTAGAAATGAGGTGAAAAGCTTTCCAATTACATCCAACAAGGCGATTGATCCATGAAGCCAGAATTGTCCTTGCCTTCGAGATTTGATTAAACAAGACTTCAATAAAATATGGCCAGGTTTCCTTGTTTTTCTTTAATATGATGTTGGTCATCCCGTCGGGCCCTGCTGCTCCTGAGTTCTTACATTTTTTAATCGCTTCATCAATTGCATCCTTCTTCAAATTAATGTCCCATGTTACTACATCTTTTCCCATGATTCCCTCTGGGACATGGTGGACTTTGAAAAGACATCTGTGAAGCGTTTGACCCACTTTCCATATTTACACTTTTACTTCGTAAAGCATTTTGGGTCAATGTACCTTCATTTATTATTGCCCATGTTTCAATTGTGATAATAAATTGACTTTAGCATTTTTTCAGCTTGTTCTTGGTCCCATATGATCTTAAAGGAGATGTGCCAGTTACGGTATCTTTGCTTTCTTTTCTTATCTCTTTGATCCAGTTTGGAAGCTTGTCCTTCTTCATCTTCCTAATGTCTCTTTGCATTTTCTTTTTTGCGCCACCACTTCCTGACTGTACACATGTTTTGGTTTTTGATGGCACTGCTTAAAACGGGCTTTATTGTTTTGTACATTGCCAGGAATGGCAGATAGTTTGGTTCCTGAGTACTGTGCATGTTTAAGTTGTTAAAGTTCTTGGTTAAGTTTTCTTCCCTCTCTGGTTCCACCGTAGGTGATTTTGGCCTGGGTTTATTTTGAGATCCCCACAGTATCTCTGATGTTTCATGCCCCTTCATCTCCCATTTCAGATTTCCCACTTTGTGGTCACTGGAATCATGGCAATGACCCGAAGATCTCTTATATTGTAATGGAAGTTTTTTGAGGCGCAGATATCGTGGCTTGGCACTTGTTATGGTGCCATGTCGGTTTTGCTGGAATGTCTTTGCTAGTCTGTCCGTTTAACATCACACAATTCCTTGCTTCTTTTTCTTTGGTCCATCGCTCACCTCTATCTCTACTCAAAGCATTCGAATTTGTCATCTGCTCAATGGGTTTTCCTTTTGCGTCTATGCGTTTTATATGTAAGTCTTCACATATTATGATATGGGGATTGTGGAACTCAATGACACAATCATCAAACATCTTCGTCACTGATCCAATCAGACATCCCGTTGTTGTATTTGCTGGATTCCAGTATATATTAATAATCAGTAAGCAACTTGAATGGATGTTCTCATTGTTTACGTTTTGCAGTACAGTCCACTGCACAAATAAATTGGGATTTGTACACTTACTCACTGATAAGCGCATGTTGTTTCTTATCATTGCTATGAGGCCTGAATACGGTCTGCCATTTTGATTTTTTCCTGCCACGTTGAGTAATATTGTAAATCCATCACTCACTGGTGGGTCACGCAGCCAGGTTTTCTGTGGACAAATGATGTTGTATGCCTCTTTATTTACACCCAACGTACGCATAAATCCTTGTGTATTCCAAGAAATAAGGGATCCATCACATGATCTCCTAGACGCATTTAGCTAGTAATGATGGGAGATTTCATCATTTCTGTTAGGTTTTTGTCGAACTCTGTCTTTCGACAGATGTTTTCTGTCAAACCTTTTTTTTAGAATCTCTCTCCTTTGCTTGTTTTGCAATCCCCCATTTTCCTTGTTTTGCTTAAGCACTTCGACCACTCTTCCTTTCTCATCTACATTTTGTTTGTGCCTGGTCAGATCGTAACCAAGCAAAGCTGATCTTGCATCCAGTAGAGAACTTTGGATGATTGGTGAGTTCACATGTAAGATTACCCAGTCCAAACATGCTTCTGTGACATATTCTACTATGCCAATGTCATCTGATGATAATGTTCTTAATGTGGAGACACAGTGTAGTAGTTTCATTACATTCTGTCTATTTAGATTAACTTCATTTTTCGTGGATAGTACGTTCTCCAGTTGCAGTTTCCCATTTTCTTCTCTTGCTGTGTTCCCTGAGAAATGTTTCCCTGCACGCTTTTCTGCTCTCCTTCATTCTTGTGAAGTTGTACATTTTGGGTTTATACTTAATATAGATCTCTCTCTAATGCTCTCTTTCTCGTGTAACAACAGAATTAATTTGCCCCTTTCTGCGCTTCGCAGGCGAGAACTGTGGAGGGTGATATCGTGCCTCCTTTGCATGTCCATGATCCTTCTCTTTTTCTTGAGTCCTTCATTTTTTCAGCTGCTTTTAAGTCCATGGACGTCCTTCTCTTCATTGAATCTTGTAAGGACATCACTGAGTCCACATTATCTTCCAAATACATAGACAGGTTTTCAAGAAACTCATTTTCATCCATGTGGCTTTTTTCAAAATCCTCCTCCTCCACCACTTAGTCTTTTCTTTACATTGGCCGTCATATCAGTTTTGGACTTATCCAAGATGACAGGTTTCTGAGCGCTACTGATGTTGTCTGGCCTCCTTTTAACATTCAGACAATGGAATAAAGTTGTCTTGGGTGGAGTCGTCAGGTTTCTAATGAATACTCTGGATCCATTTGATTTCCCCTTTTTTTAATGTTTGCATTTGCCGGCTTTTCTTTATTTGCTTCTCTCTTTGGATTTTGATTTCTCCATAACTTTCCTTCAACAATACTTTTGCTATTATTTTTTGTGAAGATGCCGAAACTTTGTGGGACTTTAACCTTGGAAATTGAAAATGGATTTTGTGTGTCATTTCCACTGGAGTGAGAGCTGAATTATTTTGCTGTTGGGATTTTGATCTTAGCCACTATATTCGAAAGTCCTTCAGTTTCTGCTCTTCTGACTGTTGTTTGTTCCGTATCCGTGTCACCCTCTGATTCCGTTTCATCCTCCCTTCTGTCTGTTAGTCTCAAACTCATTTTACCTTTTTTACCTTTTGTGAGTCTGACTATCCCTTGAGCATTAGAGACACTTTGTAATAGTATGTTTATGCTTTCTTTTCCACCAAACTTCACGCTTGAATTCCACTTTTTTCAGTACCATTTTCTCAAAATTGTGTCTCATCCATTTTGTGGAGTCTATCACAGCCTCCATTAAGTCCTTTTTTCTGCCAACTCATTTCTATGAAGTAATTTCCAAGTCATGTAATCTATTATGGCATTTTGTGGATGTTTCCGCTTCTGCATCCAATCTCTTTTGTACATTTTCAGTGAATGGTTCCAAATATAAGAGTTTTGAATGAACCATTACAAGTAGCATCTCATGATCTTTTAGGCAGTCATTTAATGATTCATATAATTCTATGAACAGGGACATCAAAATTGTCAGTGCTGCCATCACGTTGTTATGGATCTGTATGCCGGCAGCTACTGATAACTGTCCTTTTGTCCTCTCTTCTGAACAGGCCTGCTGATTGCCACTTAATTGACATAATGAGTCTGTGCAAGATGACTCATGTATACAGGACTGTGGTCCACTATTGACTCTTGCGCTCTCCTGTTCTTGGGACAATTCGCAGTTTGATAAGTCACCTGCGATTTTTGACAGCCTTTGTGGTGTACTTGTTGGTTCCTTTCTTACCTTCTTCCTGCCCTCTCCAGGTTCCATAGTCACTGGACTGTTTGTGTGACCTAATGGTGAGTAACATGTTCTTTCAGCCTGCTCATCTCTTTCGCCATAGGGTGTTTGCAGCTATTGCTTAATTGATCTCTCAGAATTTCAAAATCGGAGTACAATTGCGCTGTTAATCGTGCCTCTCTCCACACTTACTCGTTGTAATTAACTGATTTCCTTACCACGTCTCTTTTGTCTCCTTAAGGTTCTTGGTGGTCGATTCTTGTGAAGTGTTTCTCTTTTCCCTTTGTCCTACTTTACGAACCAATAGTCCTTCTAAAGGTCCATCTTGGATTTTAAATTGCGTCACCACCTCCTCTCTCAGTTTTGATTCATCCATTACTCTGTTTAAGTTTCCAAGCTTTGCTTGATCATGAGACCCGATTACCGTACTCATGTGTTCCACTTCTCTGCCCTCGGGCCCCTTCCCTTTTACTTCTTCACTTTGACCAAAGTCTGGGGTTAAACTTTGCATTTGAATATTCAGCTTTGTATCTGAGCAAGCTGGAGTGCATTGGGATGTTGACAGTCCTAGCAGGCTGTTACTTTCTGCAGGTTTAGATTGGGTCAAACATTCAGTTGTTAGCATTGTTGTTATCTCTTCATTGTGCACTACGAGCTGCTCTCCCCCTTCCTTATGCATTTCCCTACTTTCCTCTTGTGAAAATTCTGCCTCTAACAACTCAGTGTCTGTAATATCTGCTGTCATCTCTGCCCTAGAGTTGTTTGTGCAGCCCCTCACTAGCGGCGTCAGACATTGTAATCCCTCCGTGCTAACAGACCCGCTTGTGTTTGGATGGTGCGTGGTTAGCGGAACAATAGTTTTTTGACATTTATCTTTTGTATATACATGCGCTTCGTACTGCGCGTCGCCACTCACCTCATTTGTATTAACTTTATTGACGATTGTCGTTAGATCTGGCTGGCCAACCACATCCACACTTGTCTGTTGCGTTTGCTGCCAAGTTTGTAGTCACACCGTTTCTTCTTCTACTCCAGTCACCTGCTGCTTCATTTAGTCGGTTCTGGTTGGAGTCTATGAGTCTGTGATACCATCGACTCCGTGCCTGGCTCAAGCATGGGTGGGGAGGGCTTTGGGGCGTGACTGTGGGAGCAGCCGCAGTGGGACCCAGAAGGCTGTCTCAGCTGCAGTTAGCAAATCCCCACAAACCCACCCAAAAACACGCCAAACAATTTGCTTCGAGGGGTGGAGAGTTTTCGTATCCGGTACTGCACTCTGGGTACTCCGGCTTAAAGGGCAGCAACTTTGATGTAAAGTAAGTCTTTAGATCAGAAACAAGATCTGCTCCCAAACACGCCAAAAACACGTTACTCCACTTCGCATCTATCATAACCAGCCAGTAAAGAAATACAATGAGGGTCCCAAGGGCCCAAGAACGTCTCACAGATGCACACAATCAACGTGATTATGTGTCTATGCGAGGCGCTAGGGAGCCCAGGGGGCAGGCATGGTATTTTTTACTAGACATCTATCATAGATTGCCAGTAGAAAATACCATGCCTGTCCCCCTTGAGCCCCACAGCGCCTCACACATGCATACAATCAATGTGGTTAAGTGTGTACTCGAGGTGATGTGGGGCCGAGGAGGCAGGCGTGACATTTTTTACTAGACATCTATAATAGATGTCCAGTAAAAAAATACCATCCCTGTTCCCCACAGCACCAAACACATGCACACAATCAACGTGAGTATGTGTGTATGTGAGGCGCTGTGAGGCCAAGGGGGCAGGCATGGTATTTTTTCTTAGACATCTATCATAGCTGTCCAGTAAATAAATACCATCCCTGTCGCCTAGGCCCCACAGCACCTATCGCACGCACACAATCAACGTGAGTATGCGTGTATGCAAGTCCCTGTGGGGCACAGAGGGGAGGCATGGTATTTTTCACAAGACATCTATCATAGATGTACAATAAAAAAATACCATCTCTGCACTGTGGGCCCAACAGCGTCTATCACACGCGCACAATGAATGTGAGAATGTGTGTATGTGATGCGCTTTGGGGGCATGGGGGCAGGCATGGTATATTTTACTAGACATCTATCACAGATGTCCAGTAAAAAAATACCATCTCTGTCCCCTGGGCCCCACAGCACCTATCACACGCATACAATCAATGTGAGGGTGTATGTAGGCAAGGCAGTGTGGGGCATGGGGAATGCATAGTATTTTTTACTAGACATCTATCATAAATGTCCAGTAAAAAAAAATACCATCCCTGTCCCCCACAGCGCCTAACACACACACACACAATCAATGTCAGTATGTGTGTATGCGAGGCGCTGTGGGGCACAGAGGGCAGGCATGGTATTTTTCACAAGACATCTATCGTAGATACACAATAAAAAAATACCATCTCTGTCCCCTGGGCCCCAAAGCGCCTGTCACACACACACACAATCAACGTGAGCATTTGTGTTTACAAGGCACTGGGGGGCCAAAGGGGAAGGCATGGTATTCTCTTACTGGACATCTATCATAGATGTCTAGTAACAATGACCATGTCTGTCCCCTTGGCCTCACAGCTCCTCGCTTACACACATATTCGCGTTGATTGTGTGCATGTTATAGGTGCTGTGGGGCCCAGGATGCTGGCATGGTATTTATTACCACACATCTATTATAGATGTCTGGTAAAAAATACCAACCCTGTCCCATGGGCTACAAAGCACCTCACAGACGCAGAAAAATCAACATGATTATGTGTGTATGGGTGGTGCTGGGGAGCCTGGGTGAAGCATGGTATTTTTTCTAGATATCTATTCTAGTTTTCTTCCAAGCAGCAGCGCATTGACTTGGTTTCTGGTCTTTAAATCTCCCGTGTTCAGGTGCACTTTGAGAACAACTAGAACGCTAATTGTTCTTGGGGCTCCTTTCATTCTGCATTGCTCTTTCCCTCCTCCTCGTCCCAGTATTTGGGTGATGTGGGAAAAGAAGTCCATTGTTGTCGGGTGACGTAGCTAACTTGACAAATCACTTTCAACAGCTCTCAAAGTTCTATATGGTGAATAATTAGGAGTGGAAAAGGTTGTCTTGAATTTTAGACCAGGGATGGAAGTCTGACCTACAGAGCTTTGGGAAAGGGTTTCTTTAATTTTCCTGACAGGGGGGTAGATGCACGGCAATAGGCCATAAGGGTATTGGGTATAAAGGGGTCATCTTCACGGGCAAATGTCTCATCCAATGAAGCCATGACATCCTGCCAGAGGCTGTCTCCTCCCATGTGACCCTCCCTCATATAGCCGCCCCCAGGGTTCAGGATCAGGTAGCCGCTGCCATCCCCCGGCCACATGGGAGGAGGTTATTGCTGTGGAATTAGTGATGACCCCACTGGATTCATCACATACCCTTCACCTTAAGATCGGGCTTCCATACAAGGGCTATTATCTTGATTTGGTGAGTAGCTTCCCATACATGAGGAATGTTTTCTCTAATCTTTGTTTCCAAATAGGACCTTCTGAAGTAAAACCCTTGTCTTTCCAGGTGATCTTTATAGGGGTTCCCTTCTATGATCCTTGGTTGATATCAAGTCGGATCGTATGGCTGTTGGCTTGCTACCTTAGTCGATTAGGGCTCTAACCGATACCCCGTTTACTGTAGTGGAGTCATGAGTCTAAAGTAGTGTAAATCCACAAAAGAAATTACGAGCAGTTTCAACACTTTCCTCTGTGTAGCTACTTTCCTCCCAATCTTTTTTTCTTTTTTAAAACTCTGTTTATAGTTTTCAACAATTAACAACAACAAAAAGGAACAGTTCAGCGATCAAAACCCTCCACCCCAATCATTGTACAACATACGGTCCCCCCTTCGACATATACAATAAAAGAGGTATCATAATTATGCAAGTATACCCGAGTACCATGCCACCAACATAAGCATTCCCATCTCATTCACCATAAACAAAATCTACATAAAACAGGTCCCCCATCAATCCTCCATTGTTCTTTACTGCCTGTCCCTCAGGTTATCCCCTCCTTCTGAACCTGATCCATTCTCATGAGCTTGTGATATAAGATATTGTTTATAAGGGTCCCAGATGTCTTTGTGTTTAGCACAGGAATGTACCACCATCAGATACTCCATTTCCATTTCACTACAATACCAAATATCCTCTTTCCACGGTCCTAATGTGGGACACTGCAGCCTTCCCCATACCATTGCTACTCTGCCTCGCCAGAAGTAGTTGCAGCCCCACTAGCCTCATCACATGATCAGTCATTTGTTTAGTATAACCTAACAAGGCCACCACCGGTTTGTGGGGTTCACTTGCTCCTCTATAATCTGACCCAGTATTCTAAACATCTGTGCCCAGAACCGAAACAAAGGGGGCAACTCCATGATGAATGAAGGAAGTCTGCTGGCGAGGCCGAACATCGAACATACTCATCTCAGGTGTCAGGAAGAACCTGTGTAAAACCATAGGTGTGTATTAGAACTGGTGGAGGTATTTAAAATGTATTAACTTAAATCTGCTGTTAATAGCAATTTTTCTGGGCTGCGCACATCAATAATGCCATACCTCATCAGTGATAGCTGAGCCGAGGCTTACCTCCTACTTGGCTCGAGACGACACCACCCATCCCACTCTATTCTCCAAGATTTTCCTATATAGGTGAGATACAATCTTATTCGTGTCGGCTTTCCCTATCATTTCATCTAGTACAGGGGCCCCCTCTGGCGATTTTGGAAATGTCGGAAATAAACCCATCAGGGAGTACTGTATTCAGCAATAGAAGAGATCCAGAGATGTAACAGTCCCCCCTCTCCTTAAAAATCTCCACCGAATGGGACTGCCCTTCCGGGAAACAAATTCTGAAAGTGAATGACACCCAGCTTTCTCATGCATTGTATAAATCTGACCTCACTGGCTTGCGGCCACCCCGGGATGTGAATGACCGGTAGTTTGGGAGAATAAAGAACCTCCTCCTTCTCTTTCCCTTCAATGTGAACCCAGACCTTGCAGGTCGACTCCACCATATTCTTTGGCTTAGAAGTCTTACCAGGAGCTGTCAGTATAATTGCCCTCATTAAAGATGGTGCTGCAAGGGCTCTCTCTATCTCTACCTGCCTCCTATCTGCATGAACACTAAACCAATATATCAGAAATGCTGCCTGAGCTGCTTCATAATAAGCATCCAAATCGGGCAGTGTCAGACCCCACTTATCCAGCGGCGCAACCAATCCCTAGGTAGCAGGTATAATCCATGTGCCACTGAAATGCTAAACCATCATTATACTGCACAGTAGAATCAGTGAGTGGGAAAGGCACTGACTTTGTGGTATTTATTTTCAGTCGTGAACATTTCCAAAAGTCATGAACATCTGCCATGATCAGTATTAGATTATCATGCAGATTTTTTAAATATGTCACTATATCATCTGTATAGAGAGACCCCGCGAACTTATGACTATACAATTGTATCCCTCTGTGTGTGTGCCTGTCCCTTATCAACTCGGCCAGTGGCTCTATCGCCAAAGGGAATAACAGGGGCGAAAGAGGACACCCCTGTCTCGTGCCTCTCCCCAATGGAATTACTGACGTAATCTGGCCATTCACTCTAATCTGAGCATTAGGTGAAGTGTAAAGTGTGAAACCATAGATATAAATCCTTCTCCCACCACCCATCCTCCTCAAGACCCAAAAGAGAAAAGGCCATTCCACTGAGTCAAACTCCTTTTCGGCATCCAACCGTGCAGCCACAATGGAGTAGTCCTGCCTCAGTACCGACAATAAACCAAATATATGCCACAATCTGTAGGCGGTGGTCCTCCCGGGGATGAATACGGACTGCAGCGATTTAACACATTTATGCATCAACGGAGCTAATTTCGTAGCTAGCAATTTGGGCGAAATCTTGTTGTCTAAGTTAATAAGCAAAACGGCTCGGTAGGAGGAACACTCATCCGCCGTATTCCCCAGTATCAACAACACAGTGACCACTGCATCTCTCATGGAGTCAGAGAGTTGCTCATCCCGCAGAGCCTGCTGATATACCTATAAAAGATGTGGAGCCATAAACAATGCAAAATGTTTATAAAGCCCAGCTGTAAAGCCTTCGGGCCCTGGGTCTTTCCCTCAAGACAACCCCTTAATCGCCTGAAGGATTTCCTGCACTGTAATGTAACTAAAGATTGCGAAACACAAGCCCGAGTAAATGCGCTTGTAGAACTCATAGAATTCTTGAACAATAACCCTGTCCATGTATTTCAGATTCCCTTGCCCATCCTTTATGGACTGGATGTCTGCTCTGGGAGTATTGTCCCTTGCTGCCCTCACCAACAGTCTACTAGGGCACCGACCTTTCCCGCATTGCCTAACTGCCACTTTCCCAACAAGAACTTCACTTCCTTCTGCGATGTCTCTAAATCTATCCAATTCATGTGCGAATCTGTGAGCATAGATCTCACATCATATGCAAGAACTTGTCAGCACCCCTGGTAGCTCATTACATGGAAGCACACCACTCACCTGATGATATAACATGGTGGATTGTTGACACCGTGACTAACTCCACCAATATTACGAGCAGCCTGCTGCAGAAGGAAGCAAGGTGAGTACATCGTCTAGACAGTTACTATAACGGCCTAAACAAGGAGTGTATATGGCCTATCTAACATACATCGCTCGATTTCCATGGCCCCCTCCTGCTCTCCTCTACCTATGATTGACTATTGATCGAATCAAACCTAGCCCCCTGTTCCATTTTTCTACCGGAAGCCATGACCAGGCTATGCTATGATCGTCTACTGCCACGGACTACAGGTCCCAACACCCCATGCACCGTCCCCGACTAGGAAGCCCTGCACAGACCGACCCTCATGTTACGTGCATGCCCATTGACAATTCTATTGTTTCAACATCCTCAACAATAGATTGAATTTAAACTTATGGCAGGGCATTCAATCCCCCTGTTTTACTCATGACATTACCCCCACAAGTGATCTGTCATTTCCCTGAACTCCAGGTTTCACTGCGTTTGGTTGCGTGCCTGATTGCCTTAGCAACCCAGTGACTAATGGCACCTACGACACCTACCATATGCTTCGTGTCCATGTCCAACCCTTTCCATTTTCCATTAGGGAATAACGTGTCGTATTGTCTGCTGACAGCATGGTGCTGCGACCACGGCACGTGTGAGTTAGACACCGGCTGTTTGAGGGGCCATCACTGCTTTAAAAACCAAGCGATCTACCACCCGGACCGTTTCATTTTATATGCGCCCTCAACCCCCCTGCTATTCCGCCCTTGGTACGGTCTGTATTTGACCGAGCAAGGTTACCTAGGCGACAGCAAAAGCTTTTTCCCTCAATGGTAACCACGCCTCCACTAAACCAACTCGAGTACCCTGCCGCGCGTGACAGCCGCTGTGCGTGGTGTTGTCTAAGCGCCTAAGCCTGCCTCCGACTTCATTTTGAACAGCTTCTCAGACCCACGTCAGGTAGCGAGCAAACTTGTCGTTGGCCGTCACTGTATGTTTTGACACTTTGATCACGTCATTCAGCTAGTTCTCAGATTTATGATTTATCCGACTTAGAGGACAGGAACTGTACTTACTGTTGTGCTAATACTGGATTGCTCTCCATTTTAGCACATTTGGACAGACTTCCGTCCCATATACCCTCTGGAGAGTGAACCAACCCACCTGCTCCCACTGTTGCACAGTGGCTGTCACACCCAGACTAGTTTCCTGCCTCCACTAGGACTCCTTGTTCAACGTTCAGGTAGGCTCGTCTACAAGGTTACAAATGCATGTGTGGTTTTGTTGGTTTCTTTTAATATTATGCACAGAGTTGCTAAACCCAGCACACATGCCACATCTAAACATCCCCCACAGGGCGCACCATCCCAGCCACTTTGAGTCAGCTACCAGTCTCCTTCATTTATACTAACTTACTGCCTTTACCATGAGGATTACTTCCATTTTCCTTATGGTGCTCACTGTTATTTGTACTTACCAATGCTCAAACGGGTGTTTGGTTCCACTTGATCCAGTCCTGGCCAAACTGGTCTACATCGTTTTTTCCTTTATTTTTAGGTATCTGTTTACCTGGAATACAGAGCTGGACCCTGGGGCACAACCCCGGTTAAAGCACCATATGCGACTCTGGACATACGCATGTGTAGTCACACACTGTGCTTACTCCTGCCTTCACAACAGGGTAAGTAATCTGTGGACTCCATTTTCGAGCTCTCGTAACACTTCCTATGGAGGAGGTTTTTTTAAACAACACTGTGTTGGTGCCCTCTTCCCCAAATTTGATACACATCTGTATCTTTCTTGTTTTCCTCAGGGCCAAAGTCAGGGAGGAGAGGTCTTGATATATTGTTATTTGTGCTCCGCTTATGGTAATGGTGCCCCCGCTCCTCACCTTCTCCAGCACTCTTGTTCTATCTTGATATCGATGAAACCGCGCTAGCACTGATCTCGGGCCTCCAGGTGGGCCTCCTGCTCTATGGATGCGCTCCGTCTTGGGTTCATCAATGTTCTCGTCCGAGGCTAGTAGTTTGATGATGTCATGGAGTGTTGTTTTGAGGTCCTCCTCCGTTTCAGCTTCTTTCTCCGGCATCCCGAAAAAGCGCAAATAGTTCCTTCTTTCCCGATTTTCCAAATCATCCATCTTAAGTTTGAACTCTTATTCTCTCTGCGAGTTGTCTCGTGTCACAGGGGAACCATACGCGTGATAAGTGAGTGCCAATGAGCTGGGGTATGGCCGTGCCCCTGATCGCCTGCTTTCGGAGGTGTTGTTTTGGGACCTAGGGTGGAGGCGGTGTATCATCCAGCAGGAGCGGGGCCCAGGAGTGGGTCTGTTTTATAATATAAGGTGGTGGGGAGGTGTTGTTGCCCGCCACTTACTTCTGTGCTCCGAGAGGAGCATTTGCGTCACTTCTCGTGTCTCTGGGGCAGCGCCTGCAGTCCGGCGCAATCGCCCTGTCGTTCGATCCACCAGGAGAGGCATGCTGGTCTCGTAGCGGGGCTCCTCTCTCAAAGGCAGAGAAGGATCTGTTTCTTCGTTTCCTCCGAGAGCCGCATGTCACAGAACTACAGGGCGTCGGGAGAAATTCTGCTGCTGCCGCAGTGCAGCGCTAGGAGCCTCCGGAGCTCTCTCACCTCCCCTCCACACTTGTTTCCTTACTCCACCAGTTCCCCGTGTTCGGTAATAGTATTGGGCGGACACAGGCAGCATTCAATGTTCGTTCTGCATATTAGCGGCTCAGCTGCTATTCCCGGCGATCTTGTCTTCAGGCCGCGTTCGAAACAAAATCTAGTTTCGTTTTCATTCGAGAGTCCCACAACGATATTAATGGGAAGCCGGGCCGATTTCATCCGGGTTTTTTCCTGTGTGTAGCAGAGACCTTCACACATTAGTGGTGTGAATTTCTTCCCCGGGGGGGGTCCAAAAGCGGGGGCTCATTCCACTTTTTTGGACCTCAGGACGGGAGCTCACACAGAGGGACTCATATGCGCGCCCCCTGGTGGCCGACCTAATCTTGAAATTATTTGTAACAAATTGGTTGGAAAGGGACGGCCTGCTGCGTTATTACTTCCACTGGGATCCCCCTAACAGAGTCCAGATCAGTTACACAGTTATAAGGCACATAAACAACCAAATATCATGCCTCTGTTGGCGTAATCAATACATTTTGACAAATATTCCATAGCCTACCCCATGGCACTGATAATTGGACATACTGATGGTAGTTCAGTGTATTCCTTATGTACTTTAGGTAGGAAGTATATGGTTGGGATTTTAGGTTTGTTGATGACCATGAAGGATTTTTCATTATCACTAATAAGCATTTCATACAGATGATGGAACTGTATGGAATGAATGATGTGTGGAGACGAATGTATCCGGAGGAGAGAGGTTACACCTTCTTTTCAGCCCCACACAACACACTTACTCGCATCGATTACATTTACTTCTCCAAAGACTTATACAACACAACTTCACATATGGAGATCACTCCAGTCACATGGTCGGATCATGCTATTGTGGCTGTTGATATACAATGGGAATCCTTGCCAGTTAGGGGAGGGAAATGGAGATGTAACGAGACCCCATGGAAAGATCCCGTCTTTAAGTCTGAGATGGAAACCGAAATCACTGAATATTTTTGATTGAATGACACCGAGGAGGTCTCCAAGCAGGGGGTCTGGGACGCGGGAAAAGCAACCTGGAGGGGGATCCTCATGAGGGAGGGAGCCAGCAAAAAAAGGGAGAGAGCCCTGATCGAAAACAAAATCCGTGGAGAAATTACCCAACTAGACAATGAGGCAAGAAAAAGAGACACGTTAGACCCCATAAAAGTCCACGAAGCTAAGAAAAAGAGGGAAGAACTCCGCCTCCTAGAACATGGCCAAATAGTCCGCAAACTTCTATTGTTGAAACAAAAATTGTATGAGAAAGGAGATAAAGCGGACGCACTGCTTGCGGCTAGGTTGCGAGAACAGCGGGCAGAACTAAGGGTCCAGGAAATAGTAGATGGAGGGCCCAATACAGAGATAAGTAAGACCACCATCCCCGAAGCCTTCACAGACTTCTACGAGGCATTGTATACCCCAGAGACAGACCCAGACCCGTCTAACATTGAGTTCTATTTAGCCGATATCAATATGCCCAAATTAACAGGTACTGAATCAGCGAACCTGGACACTCCCATAACTGGGGAGGAGATACAGGAAGCAATAAAAAGACTCACCCTAGGCAAATCCCCGGGAGAAGACGGCTATACGGCTGGTTTCTATAAGACATTTAGCACACAACTCACACCCTTCCTGGTCGAACTGTTCAATGAAATCCTAGAAACAGGAAAACCCCCAGACTCCTTTGTTAGAGCCCTCATAACGGTCATCCCAAAAGAGGGAAGAGACCCCAAAAGATGCAGATCATATCGCCTCATATCTCTGCTTAACGTAGATGCAAAAATGTACACAAGAGTCCTGGCTGCTAGAATCGAATAATTCATGCCCCATCTTATCCACCCCGATCAAGTGGGCTTTATGTTAGGTCGGCAGGGAGCTGTTACCATGCGCAAGACTTTGCACTTGGTGCGCGCTTCCCACAACCTGAACACAAACCCCTCATTATTCTCCATCAACGCAGAAAAGGCTTTCGATAGGGTAGACTGGGATTTTCTAATGAGTGTTCTCCACAAGATTGCAATGGGCTCCAAACTTAGAAGAGGAATTCAGGCAGTCTATACGACACCCAAAGCCTCAGTATTTGTAAATGGGGAATACTCAAGGTGGTTTCAACTAAAGCGAGGTACCAGGCAGAGATGCCCCCTGTCAGCCATTTTGTTTGCTCTTTCACTTGAACCACTGGCGCAAAATATAAGAGCAGACACCTAAATAGAGGGAGTACACTTAGGACAGACAGAGTACAAAATAGCATTGTATGCCGATGACATACTCCTGCATGTGGTCAACCCAGAAAGATCCATCCCTCGAGCCATATCCCTCCTTGAGGAATATGGTCAGTTATCTGGATTTAAAGTCAATCGAACCAAATCGATATTGTTTCCTCTACAAGGGTCCGCAGAAGTAAATGTAAAACAAATACTCCTTTCTTGGACTAACACTTGAACACGACACCCTACGATACTTAGGGATACAAATCACGAAACAAATAGAAACCCTATATGAAGCCAATTTCCCAAAACTCCTTGAAAAATTTCATGCGGACCTGGCTAGATGGAGCAAATTGACAATATCATGGCTCGGACGACTCAACGCAATAAAAATGACCTGTCTTCCGAGGTTTCTGTACCCCTTCCAGATGCTTCCCATCAAAATACCAGAACACTATTTCATAGAAGTCAAAAATGCGACCTTAAAATTCCTGTGGCAGGGGAAAAAAGCCAGAATTGCCTACAACACTTTGACATTGCCCAAAGACTAGGGCGGGGTGGGCCTTCCAGACCGCAAGAAATACTATGATGCTACCCAATTACGGGTACTCATTCCTCACCTGCGCAATCAGAAGGAGCCACAGTGGATAGCAATGGATAATCACTACCTGAATCCGGCAACAGTCTCAGAGTGGCTATGGGCCCCACGGAAGAGAATATTAAATAAGTTAAAGGCACATCCGATCTTAACAACCATATGGGAGGTATGGAGAGAGGGTCCAGAGATGAGGAAGATTACGACATGGCCGTCCCCATTAAGCCACTTATGGTTCCCGGGCATAAATAATCACATCCCCAACGTCGAGAGATTTCAGGCGTGGTATGAAGCGGGGCTGCAACGGGTAGGCCAACTCCTCCGAAGCGACTCCTTTATTACACTCCCAGAATTAACGGATGCCCTAAAGATAGGTTTACTGTCCACATTCCACTACATACAGATTAAAGGAGTCTTGACGAAACCAGAATGGAGAGACAAACTGAGTAGAGAACTCACCCCTTTTGAAAAATTGTTAGACTCCAAGACTGACAGGAAGGGCCTGATATCTGCCATGTATAACTTGTTGATAGAGGCCAGTAGAGGAAATACGGATAATCTCAGAGCAAGATGGGAGAAAGATATGAGGACGGAAATAGATAAAGAAACATGGGATAGAATGTGCCGTATGGCAACACACACTTCCATATCATGCCAATAAAAACTCCATGCCATCAAGCTTCGACACCGATGGCAGTATGACCCCTACAAACTATCTAAAATGTATCAGTCATCTAGCCCCTTGTGTTGGCGTGAATGTGGACAAACTGCAGACTATTGGCACATGTGGTGGGGTTGTCCTTGAATCAAGATCTATTGGGATGAGGTCCTGGGGTGGATCAGGGACCTAGATGCGATCCAGAGAACAGCAGATCCCCATCTTGTCCTGTTCGCCTGTTCGGCCTTGAGAGACTCGAGGATGAGTGGAAGAGAGTCCAAGGACTGGCTCCCCATCTTTTGCTCGCCACCCAAGCTCTCCTGGCCACGAAGTGGAAATCAATCACAACCCTGACTGAGAATGAATGGGTTAATGTTGCAATGAACATATGCACCATGGAAAAAAATACTACATCCCTTCATGGCAAAGCGACCCAATGTGACATCCTATGGACAGATTTCCTAGACAAACACATGTCAGAGCCAATGCAGTAAGGGTATTCAATGCGTAGAGAGTTTAAACAAGATCCCCCCGCCCATGAGTTCATCCCCTTTTATGGTCTGAACCCGACTCCCCGATATTTTATAGGTTGTAGGTGAAGCATAATGAAGCACCCCCCCATTAAAAGGAGACCCCGAAAATGTTTAAAGGAAATCCATCAGCCCACGGAAATATGAGCAAGAGCATGAAACCACAGTATCCCTGTGAGATGAATCCCTAGCCCTAGGGGGGAGGAAGTAGGGGGGACGGGTACAACCAAATAAAGGGGACGAGAAACATTTTTTTTTGTGGATCTTTTTGTTATTCAAATATGTTTACAAGAATGGACTCAACAGCAGGGACGTCATTTGGGGGTCGCCAGGGGTCGCAACTGCGACCTCTGTGGTGTCCCTTGCGACCTCTGTGGTGTCCCTTGCGACCTCTACTAAAAAAAAAAAAATGTTTTTTTTTTTTTTTTTTTTTTAAGTTATGCAAGCTCCTGGGCTGTGGCTCTTTACTTCTGGGGTGGCTGGCTTTCTTGTTCAGGCCCCTTAAAAAAAAAGACTTGAGGCACTTGTTCTTATTTTTCTTCTAACACTTTCAGCACTGACCCTAAATAAGAAAGAATAGGTATACCAAATAATGTGTCTTTCTGGAATTCTATACAGTAATTGCTGGCCTCATTAAATGTTTATTTCAGGCACACTTCAGGGGGTGAGTCACTGATTTATTCTATTCTTAAACGCCTCACTAAGCCTAAGCCGTTCATCCTTCTGAGGTGGATAAATGAGTACCAACACAGGTTGGGTGATATTGGGTGTATACTTTTTCTATATAAAGCGCTTAATGATGTGTTATTATATAGCACTTACGCTTATCATTTGGTCATGGACGTCTGCTTGCATACACAGTCATTTGGTAATACGGGCCAATAAACACTGAACTTAATGATACATATGGCGATCCATTCTTGTATGAATGTACATCATATAGTGATATCATAACTATATTTTTCATAGTTTACAATGCTATGTGATGCCACTTCCTGTTTTTTCAACGGGTGAAATGTTGTGTACCATCGCTACCCGCTATATCACTTTGGGGCGGGGTCTAATGACATCACTTCCTGTGATGTCATCAGAGGGTCAAGGGTCGGGTGATGTCACTTCCGCTACCCCTGGCATTTTGGTGAAATGACGTCCCTGCTCAACAGAAGTACATTGATGTTACCAAATCATTTGAAGTGGCATTTTTTTTCATTGTATAACCAATGCAGACATGTATGTTTTCTTTTCTCTCTTGTCTCGAGAGAACTGTTATGTGTTAAAACCTAATAAAATCAAATTTTAAAAAAAATAATTTCAAGGTGGTGTGATTAGCGCACTGGTGGCCTTTAGACTAACACCTAGCCTCTCTATCCCCTGTATTGACAAAATCATAAGGCCGGAAGTGTACAGATTGAAATCATATACACGTGACACCATGCACATTCTGGAAATTCTAAATGATGTAGAATGGATCATGAATTACATGCTAATCACAATGGATGCACATGCACCTTATACATGCATAGATTGGCTATAAAAAGTATTGAATTCACCTATGAAAATGTATCAGGGCACTACGGCATAACACTTGATGTTGATCAAGCTTTGTATGTCATTATGAATAAACATTAGAAAAACAGCCTGCAATATCATATTTAACAAATTTGAACCTATCACCCACAGGTATGCGCACAAGTTAGCATAGGAAACCAACATTTAAATTTAAACCTACAAACTTTCTGACTGGTTGGTGATTGCCAGTCTCCATACAACTGTGCAGCAACTGGGCATCTCTATAAAGGACCTAAGCAAAAAATCGCAAAAAACTGATACATGGACAGAGCTCACTATAACTAATTTAATTACCATTATATCCCAAAGCATATAGGAAGGGGGATTCAGAAACCAGATTGGAGTGAAACCCTGAACCAATGCCCCGCTCCAACAACAACCACAAAGCCCACCATCCCGCACCCAATGAAAACCCCAACCTGCCAGCTACCCCATCCCACCCAGAAACATTGGCTGTCACAAGTTTCAACATGAGGGCAGCTCCAGTTCAGAGCCATCCAGGCACCACAACAGTAGCAGGTGCCAGTGTCTCGCCACCTCTTACTCAAATAATACAGTTTTCCTCTTCTGCCAGCAGTATGCAGGAGCTCCTCATGGGGAATCCAACCCAGGCTCATTATTCCCCTTGCGTCTTAGTGCTCTCAGTAGTGACTCAAGGAAAGCATTATCATCATCGGGTGATTAAAAAAACAGTACTCGCCCCCTCTTACTCCACCCTGGGTTTTGCGGGGGAAGAGCTTGGCGTATGGTGTATCTCATGCCCCTCTCTCTGAGCTGATTTTTAACGTCAATGTACATCGTCCTGGATGCTTGAAACTTATCCGGAAACAGATTAAGGGGTCATTCCTGTATGTTAGAGATTCCTTTTCCCTGGACCTGCAGAGAGCCAGATTCCTATCACAGTAATTCAGCATCCGTGCTATGATTGGTCGAGCTGGCGTTCCAGCAATCGGTCTCTTGCCACTATAGGAAACGATGTGCTCTTTTAACAATGAAAACCCCTCATCTCCCAGTGCCTACCGCAGGATTGATTCACCAGGGGTTCCATAGATCATTGGTCCACCGATTCAGGCACGCCTACTATCTGCAGGTTGTTCTTTCTGGATCTTGACTTGAGATCCTCCTGTTTGTCAGCCAATTCCTTGAGAGCTCTTTTAACCTGGACAAGGTCACGGGACATAGTCGAGTACCCGTCCTCATCCGCACAGAGACTTTCCTCCCATCATGTAACCGATCTCCATCGGTTCTTCTTTTTTGTTAGAAGGGTATTGACTCGCCAAATGTCCTGATTGCCTACAAGAGAAACATATTATGGAGATGGGTGTAGGGGTTTGTCCCCCTTCTATGTTCGTCTCTACATTCTCTTTAATTGTCTTAGGTTTTCTTTCTCCTCTTGTTACGTCTTTTAACATTTGTTTATGGGAACTGTCTTGGTTCCTATTTTTTGCAGGGAAAGGGGGCAGGGAAAATCTTTTCTGTTCTTTTCTAGGTTCTTCACGTCGATGAAGGAATTTCAAATAGCTATTGGCCTCAGCAAGATTCTGAGCTGTTCCGATGGCCATTGTTATCAACCCATCAACAGTATTCGTTGGAGGAAAAGCTTCACAAAGTATTTTCAATCCATGCATTCCGGAGCGGATGTGAAGAAATAGAGTAAGTTCCAAAGGGCTATTCTCTTAAGAGGTTGGCGCTCATTCTTAGTGAGCAGCGGCCGGTGGAACTCCTCCTGTTTTGAAATCTGTCTTCCGTTGGTTATAGTGACACACTCTGAGACCTGGCTTACTCTACACTGCTTTATGCTGTTTTGCTTTGTACCGTACTGATTGGTTTTACCTATAGTTAGCTTATAAGTTAAAGTTAACTTATAGTTAGCTTATAGCCAGTCTGGAGTAGTGTCAGTATTGTCGGCATTCAAGATGATATATATGGGATAAATTAGTCACTGTAAACGTATTTCTACTGCTTGTTTCTGCTTACGTTCACATGCTATGCATAGGCCATCATCTAGTAGAAGCTGCAGAGTATTACAGAGTATTACAGTATTACTCAATTGCTGACCGCATCAAATTTAAGACAGCCTGCATTATTTTCAAATGCATAAATGGCATTGCCCCTCTGTATCTGAGAGAGCTAATTCAGCCATATCACCCAGAAAGACAATTACGCTCTAGTGACAGCCATCTCCTGATCATTCCCCACTCAACCTATACCTCCAGAGGTGACAGAAGATTTTTTGTCTTTGGTGCTAGGCTGTGGAACTCTCTACCTTTGCAACTTAGGACCTTGAGCTCTCTTCTGCAATTTCGCCGAACATTGAAAACCTTTCTCTTTAGGTAGATAGCCCTGCTTTTCGGGGGACCTGTTTTGACTTAAACACTCTACCTTTGCTGTTGTCATCTGCGCCAAAATACGATTAAGTTTGTCATGTGCGCGCTATAAATACAAAAAATCAAATCAAAAATCAAAAATTACAGTTGTTGTTTTCGAAACTCGAAAAAGAACGTCGACAGGGCGTACCAGTAATACTATCCCTAGTGTGACATCCACTGTACCCATGGGTCTTCACGTGTCGCGACCCCTCAGATTGATTTGTTTCTGACATGAGGCTGCATGAAGTGTAGCGTGAGTACAGGTGTATTAAAGCAGAAATGTATCAGATAAAGCCCATATAAACATCTATGCACCTTCTACTCCGAGGGGAGGAAGGGTGGGCGCATGTGAATCTAAGAAGATAAAAGGATCAGAAATACTATTACCGTGAGTAATGCATCCATTCTGAGGCTTGTGGAATCTGCTTAGATCACATGCTATGCATAGATTAGCGAGCAGTGTTAGGAGACGGTGGTCGGTTGTGAGAAGGCCCACCAGCGAGTAGATGTTTTAGAACCACTTGTCCCACCTGAGTATCTGCTTTAAAGTGTGTGTCAATGTCGTAGTGCTGAGTGAAAGTGTGTACTGAGCTCCATGTAGCTGCTTTGCATATGGCTTCCAGCGGGACGTTTGCTATAAAGGCAAGAGTAGCGCCTGTACCCCTTGTGGAGTGAGCTCTCGGTGTGAAAAGTAGTGTTTTGCTTGATAAAGTGTAGTAGAGCTGTATGCATCTGACTATCCACCTGGAGATGGCATTCTTTGAAATGCGGTCTCCTTCTCTGCCTGGTGCTACGGAGACAAACAGTTGGTCTGTTTTCTTGAGCGGTCTGGTCATGTTTATATAGTGAAGGACCGCCCTCCTTACATCAAGTGTATGGAGTTTTTCTCAGAAGAGCTAGTTGCGTTCTGAAAGAAGGCTGGTAGCTCGATGGATTGGTTTACGTGGAATTTTGAAATGAACTTAGGTGAAAACCTAGAACCAATTTGTCTTTGTGGATAGCAAAGAAGGCGTCTTGCACTGACAATACTTGAAGTTCGCTGACTCTCCTTATGGAGGTGACTGCCACCAAGAAAGCCGTTTCATATGTCAGATGTTTAAGGGTTGACTTATGCATAGGCTCAAAGGGGGCTCCCATGAGGTTGCAAGTACTACATTGAGGTCCCAGCCTGGCAGCGGGTTTGATATAGGAGGGTGGAGTCTCTTTACTCCTCCATGAATGCCTTAATGACAGGTACCTTCCACCATGGTACTTTACTCTGAGAGGTGGTGTATGCGGATAGCACCGCCAGGTGAACTTTGATTGAGTTAAATACTAATCCTGTGTCTAACAAGTGTAACATGTAATGAAGAATGTGAGTTGGAGTACATTCTATCGGGTTTACTTGTTTTTACTGGCACCAAATTACAAATCTTCTCCATCTGTCAAAATATCAGTGTCTGGTGTTTGGTTTACGTGCCTCCTTGAGGATATCCATACACCTTTGCAGTAAGTTAAGATGTCCAAACTCTATGACCTCAGGACCCATGCTGACAAGTTCAGTGAGTGAGGTTGAGGGAGTAATGTTGTTCCCCCGTGCTGGGGAAACAAGTTTGGCTGGCACGGTAGCTTTATTGGATCGCACATCGCCAGTTTGCGCAGATGTGGATACCATGGTTGTCTCGTCCACATGGGTGCAACTAGGATAAGCGTCACTTGTTCCCTGCAAATCTTGTTCACCACCCTGTTCATTAGAGGAGTTGGGGGATATGGATAGGCAAATTTCCCTGACCAACTCATCCATAGGGCGTTCCCCTGGGAGTCTGATTGGGGAAACCTGGACGCGAAGTCTGGGCATTGCTTGTTTTCTTTTGTAGCAAAACAAGTCTAGAGTGGGGTTGTCGAGTTGCCACTCATGATCTTCTGGAAGCGATCTCTGCTTAGCAAGTCTGCTAGGGTGTTGAGTTCCCCTGGTACATGATGCGAAGTTATGAACATTCCCAGTTTGAGTGCCCATTTCCATATTTTCTGTGATAGCCTGGACATATTTGGAAAATGTGTGCCGCCCTGCTTATTGTATAGAACATTGCAGTGGTGCTGTCAGGATCTGCATCGACTGATTTGTCAGGTGCTTCACGAAACCTTGGAGCGCTTTGAATGCTGCCAGAAGTACCAGCAGGTTTATGTGGTTTAGTGCCCTGTTATGAGTCCACCACCCATGTGCTGTGACATAAAGGTGATGGGCCCCCCACCCGGAGAGTGATGTGTCTGTTGTAACTACCGCCTGCACTCCCGGGTCATGGAAGGGTTATCCCTTCAACAGATTCTCCTTTGTCCACCAGTTTAGGGCCTGTACTAGTGTTGGCGAAATGACCACTAGATCGTCCCACTGACCACTGTTTCGCTAACCACTCCTGCATCGGGTCCATGCGCAAACGTGTGTGTGGGACCAGGTAAATGCCATCATGCAGAGCAAATGCATTGCTTTGCGTAAGTGGTGACCCGCTTAATCCTGAGGTATTTGCAGAAGTATGTTTTTGATTCTTTCCTTTGATGGAAAAACAAACCCTTGCTCTGTTTTTATAACAGCTCCTAAGAACTGTTTGGTCTTATTTGGTACAATGCTTGACTTTTTCTCGTTTATTGAGAAGCCCAATTGGAAAAGAAGGTTGATCGTTCTTTGAGTATTTTTCTTGCAAATTAGGAGTGTTTCTCCCATGATCAGCCAGTCATCCAGGTAGGGGTACACTGGGATTGTCTCCCTGTGCAGGTGTGCTGCCACCACCGCCAGTACCTTGTTGAATATCCTTGGAGTGGATGCTATACCGAAGGGTAGTACCTTGAATTGGTAGTGCTAGTTTGCTATCTTGAAACGCAAGAATTTTCTGTGAGCTGGGAACATTAAAATATGAAAATATGCATCTTTCATATCCAATGTTGCCTTGTAGCGCCCTTGCTTTAGCAGTGCAATTACTTTTTGTAGCATAGTGATGCAGAATTTTTGTGGCTTGACATAGGTGTTTTCAGGGTGCAGATCTAATACTGGGCACATTGTTACATCTTTTTTGGGCACAAGCAAGTACGTTGAATAGATATCCTTGTGTACCTGATTCATGGGGACTATTTTCGACGGTGTTCTTTAAGAGCAGCGCTTCCACCTCTTCCAGAAGTATGCGCTGTTCCTCCACGTTGTAGTTGTTTGTCACGGAGGGGGGAGGTGGAAGGAGGGTCTTTGGAGTAGCTCTATGCAATAACCTCAATAACCACTCACCACAGTAGAAAGCACCCAGTTGTCCGAGGTAATTCCCTCCCATGTGTAGGTGAAGTGTGTTATACGTCCTCCTACTGGAGGTGGTCATTGCTTTGGGGGTGGGGATTCACCTGTGGAGGAGGAGAATCTGCCCCGGCCACAAGATCTTCGCTGGCCCCTCTGGAAGCCCTGAGAGGATTGGCCTTGATTCGAACACCAGGATGAACCCTGACCCTGGTTGTAACCAGATCCTCTTTGCAACATTTGTCCCCTGAAACGACAAAAATTATGACTTCCCCTTTGGCCTGAGGGTTTGTTTGTAAGATGACCCAGTGACTTTAAGGTGTCATATTCTTCCTTTGCTGTTTTGAGAGCATCCTCTACTGCTTTGCCAAAGAGAACGTTAGGCTTGATCGGCATATGTCTATGCCTCTAATTTAAAACCTGACTGGCGCAGCCATGCATGACCCTTTATAAGTGTGCCCTCTGTGATAATTCTACCAGCATTATCCGCTGCATTTAAATTATTCTTTAAGATGCAGTTTGACATGCGTGAGGCGCTCATGAGGACCTGAGCGACTTCGCTCCCGGCGGCCGCCTTTATCCCGATCAGATATCCTGAGTCCCTGCAAAGTTCCTGAGCAGTAAATTCATCAGGTGGTGGGTGAAATAGTGCTGCAGCAGACGTGTCATCTCCCGACAGAAATCGGAGCCGGGAATGCTGTAAACATTCGAACGACCCCACTGTAGGAGGCCCGGGCGCCATCTTGCCTGCACTATCACTCCGGGGGATTGGAAAGCAGCTTCCCACAAGACACCACCAGACGAGGCCCCGGCCGTCCACTTCTAGACCAGAGGCAGAGACAAAGACTGGAGGAACCTGCACCTAACTGACAGTGCCAGTTTAGAGGAGACCTCTGAAGACTCGAGGGAGACAGCAGCTCGAAATGACAGACCCCGTCGGAAACAGCATTCTCCCAGGCTCTGCGCCCTTATCCTGGACTCCAACCCCCCTCCCTCTCCAAAGGCAAAGGTGATCTACAGACATTGTGTGACATGGCACCGGAGGGGACATGAGTCGGCTTGAGCTCGCCCCTCCTCCTGCTGAGGGGTGGCTCAGAGCCTGCCCTGCGAGAGGGGGGCACAACCCTATTTCTCCTCCCCCGCCAGACGCCTCAGCGTGGGTCAAAGTCAGGAGGTACGCTCGGAGCGAGGAGGACCCGGCTCCAGCCTTATAATCCGGCAATACATACCACAAGAAGGGAAGGCGAAAGAGGACCCCCCACGGCCTGAGACCGCAGGAGCCTGGAAGAACCGGTACGGGTTCTACAAAAACTCACCGGAGCCAAAGGGGTAGTGGAGACAGTGCCGGGCTGAAGGGGACAAGCCACCCATTCTGAAACATGCAAAGACCTTAGCTGGGCACAGGACTAAGAGCTTGCAACACATGGGACATAAGGGGGGCAAGCAGCCTTAGTCTGGCAACAGTATGTGGCACAGCTGGGGGAAGGACCGGAACCTGGCAACATAGGCCGATCTACTAATAGGGGACTGGAGGCAGGTAATACTGGTCTTACAACCGTGCAAACGACCGGAACCAGGAGCAAACCACAGGAAATACTGGGCACACGCATAAAGAGTGCCACTCCAGAAGGCATGCTAACTTGACCAAGGGGTAACCAATTCCCTACATTAGAACAAACTGGGGCCCCAACGTCTAAGGTCGTGACCCCATTTCCTCACGGGAGTGGGTTTTAGATACCCTGCAGCAGGATCCTTTTGCAACCTGAGGAGGGGGCAGGTAATATCCCCCTGCCCACTTCCAGCGACTACCAGACACCCGAACAGCTCCACGGGTGGACCTGAAACAGTCGGCACTCGGTGTAGTGCCTCCACCTACACTTGCAGAGGCCTACTCTTCAGCGGATTGGCAGTTCAGAGGAAGCACACTTCCCTACTGGAACAGCATTGGCAGGCATAATGGTTAAGGACAAAACTAAAAGGCAAGCCCTCCAAAGTCAGATGGACATTTATGCAATGGGGGCTTCCCAAAGGCCCACGGACCAGGCTCCGGAGAGCGGGGAAACAGCAGAGAAACACCAAGACCCAACCATCTCCCTCACAGACGTCATGAAGGCCATTGGGGAATCAAGGTCGTCCTTGCAAGGGAAGATAGGAGGTCTGTCCACTGAGGTATCCTTCCTTTGGCAAGATCACTGCAACCTAGCTTCGAGGGTGGGAGAGACAGAGCAAAGGATCTGGTGTCCCAACTCGAAAGCAGAGCAGAGGATAGTGAGGGACGGGCGAGACGGAATGATATACGGATCCTCGGGATCCCCGAGAAGGAGGAGGGACTCAGCGTCGAGCTCTTTCTTGAAGACTGGCTCACCAAACTATTTGCCCCTAAGAAACTATCAAAGTTATTTTCCATTGAGTGCGACCACAGGATCCCAACAGTGCGCCCAATCCCCAGCGCACCGCCGCAAACAATCATCGCTGAACTCCTGAATTTCCGCGACAGGGATGCCATTCTCCAAATGGTCCGGGCTACCGGTCCCATCACCTACAATGGTTATCGTATTGGCTTCTACCCTGACTATACCAGAGAGGTGCAGTAGGCCCAACAATTGTTTGACTCTGTTAAAAAGAAGTTATGATACACTGTTCTTTCCGGCGCTGCTGAAAGTTCACCACAAAGGAGTCACCCAACTATTTTACTTGCCTAAAGAGGCCTGGGAATGGCTGGAGACACAAATTCTGAACAGAGCCGATTGACATTGTTCCCCAAAAGGACCACCAGGAAGGAAGCCAAGGATGGATCGATCCCCGCCGCCTCTGAACCCCCCGGACCTCAAATCATCAGAACCTTTGCAAAATGGGGAGGACAGAGAGAAAAACGGATGAATACCCACATCACGAATCAGGTCGCTGTAGCGGTCTGATTGATCAGGGGACCCTGCATTGGCAGCCGCTGCCTGATGATGTCAGACTCGGAATTGCAGTCGGGGAACAAACCCCATCATGGTTGATTTAATGGTATGCGCCCCGTTGGCAGAGGAGGCCCTGGTGCAGGGGTCACTCAGGGAAGATCAACCTATGAAACATACAGGCAACATGCCCTTTGAAACCAATGGCACATGAGGAACATTTAACCCTACTCACATGGAATGTCAATGGGCTTGGTTCCAGTATTAAGCTGCGGCTTGTGCTCCAGTTTTTGAATAGGCACTCACCCGATAACGCCCTTCTCACTGAAACACACCTCATGGGCACTGAATGCAGATTTTTTCGAAGATCTAATTATGCAACAGCCTTCCATGCAGGATTTTCTAGAGAGACTCAAGGGACAATTATCCTTATACATCAAAGGGTCCAATTTCAACTGGGAGGGCTCCACACGGTCCAGAGAGGGCAATTTGTGGTACTAACTAGGGATATCGGAAGCTCTTCGTGGGGGATAGTGGCAGTGTGTGCTCCCCCCGCTCACCTTTGACCTACTCAACGACCTCCAGGAGGTAATGCTGGGAAAACATGCAGACAACTGGGTGTTGGGGGGGAGACTTTAATGATGTGATGGATGTGGTTATGGATAGAACATATAGGGGCAATAGGAACCCTGAATGCCAGACCAAACTTAACTCCTTCACAACAGCACTTGGGTGGGTGGATGCATGGTGAACTCTACACTATACAGATTCTGGCTTCTCCTTCTTTTCCAACGAACATAGGTCCCTGTCCCGTACAGATTACTTTTTCGTCCTGCAGCACAAGAGACACAGGCTGGAGACAGCTACATACCTTGCCAGGGTTATCTCGGATCACTCCCCTTTGATCTTGACCTTAAAGTAGGCCCCTTAACAAACCCAGACCCGCCTGGAGGCTCAACGCATACTATCATACGGTCCCCGAGGTGGCAGAGGGAAACACCCCAAAAAATCGGAATACTTATCCCTTAATGAGGGCTCTGTCAATAGTCCGATAACACTGTGGGAGGATTATAAGGCGGTTCTCCGGGTTGAGACTCTATCCCTGGTATCGGCCCATCACTGGCAACAGGTCAGGGAAATAGAAAAGGAGGAGGCTGCGGCTAGGGCGGAGAAGGAGTTCCTTGCTTCAGGCCCACCGGAAGTTAGGGAAGCAAAGATAACAGCCCCGGAAGCTCTAAAGAACCAGGCGCTAGACAATGCCAGGACCGCTCACTGGACTGTGCGCAGTCAGACATACGAGATGGGGGACAAAGCTGGGAAAACCCTCGCCTGGCTGAAAAGAAGGGAAAGAAACAGTGTACATGTGCGAGCCATACAGGGGGCCGGGGGTGACTTGCTCCTTGAAGACGGGGAGATAGCAGAGGCATTCCTCTCCTTCTTTGAAGATCTGTACTCCCCGGGAGGCCAGGCAGTTCAACGAGGGCTCACACTATCTCGACTCTGTTGCGCTTCCTAAGCTTTCAGAGGCCCAGACTGGCAAGCTGGAGGCCGAGATCATAGAGGAAGAAGTCGCAGCAGCCCTATCGCAACTTCAGGTAGGAAAAACCCTGGGAACGAACGGTTTGCCAGTAGAGACCTGGAAACGACTGGGGGAACCAATTGTGGGGCACATGCATCGCATGTTGCTGTGTGCCTGAGCGGAAGGGAAACCTCCTCAGGATCTCAGACAGGCAACCATTGTAATGATCCCGAAAACCGGGAAGCCACCAGAACTCTGTGCCTGCTATAGGCCAAACTCACTCATAAACGGGGAGATCAATGTTCTCGCCCGGATCCTGGACAATAGAATGTTGGAGGTTATTTATTCCCTGGTGCACCCGGACCAATGCAGGTTTATGCCATCCAAATCCACCAGAATGAATCTGCGGAGGATGCACTTTGCTATTAACCAGGCCGCCGTGATTAAAGCCCCACTCGCTCTCCTGGCGGTAGATTTTTAAAAAGCCTCTCACTCGGTGGGATGGACGGCCCTGTGGGATGTCATGCAACGCATGGGGTTCGGAGTTAACTATATGTCCTGGGTTAAATTGCTGTATGACTCCCCCCGAAGCGGTAGTGCGGGTCAACGGGATCTCCTCCAGGCCCTTTAGATTGGGAAGAGGAACCAGACAGGGATGCCCCTTCTATTTACGCTTGCCATTGAACCGCTGGCAATCGGACTCAGGACGTCCAGGGAATGGTCAGGTTTTGAGTGGCCCTGGGGGGGGGGTCGAGTTTCACTGTACGCAAACAACCTGCTCATTTACTTGAGCAACCCCCAAACCTTGTGCCCGGTAGTAACAACACTTCTTACGGAATATAAGTAGTTCTATGGACTAACGAAATGGACCAATGTGCGTCTCTCGAGAAGTGCATATACAACGCCAGCGGCTGTCCGGGGAAGTTCTTGAAGGTCTGGGGAAAATGGACTGGACCTATGTGATCGGCTGTACCCTGAGATCTGGCTGGCAAATGCAGGAGGGGGCCGAAATCTTGGACTTCTCGCCTTTCACTCTCCCCACTGGCACCCAGTGCCTCTCCTTACTACCTTACTTCGTGACAAATCAATTCTGTATTGCGACCTGTCCTGTTAGAGTGTTGTGTTTTGTTTTTTCTATTGGTATGTATAATGTATGGTACGCATATCCTCGATTGCCAATAAATCAATAAAAAGAGTTATACAAAAAAAAGATGCAGTTTGACACAGCCTTATCTTCTGCTATTGCAAGGGAGAATTGGGATTTTAGTGGCTCTAGAGCTGAGGCCATTAATGTGGATATTTCCCCCCACTTGTGGCAGTTGTAGCTGGCCAGCAGAGTGGTATTATTGGCAATTCTTGCCTGATATGCCACGGAGGTGGCCACTTTCCTACCGAAAGTGTATATTTTGTTTGCTCTCTTCGTCCGGGGGTGCCTCTGATGATGCAAGAGGTGTTCCCGCACTTTTCCTTGTGGTGGTAACCACCAGAGAGTCTGGCTTTAATAGGCCCCTGATATAGAGGGGGTCAGAGGGTGCTGGACGGAACATTTTCTCAATGCGGGGGTTTACTGCCCGCATTAGGTTTGGTGTCATTAGAAAGGGTTGTATTCTTCTCTGCACAGTTTGCAATATGGGGATAAATTGGGTTGTTGCCTTTTTGTCACCAAATATTATCCTCATCAAAGTCCTTGTCGACTAGTGTCTCTTGTGTCTGGATTTGGAAATGATCAGCTGCCTTAAGGAGCATGTCATTGAATTGTAGCTGGTTAGCAACTGGAGAGTCCTCCACTGGCGGGTCGGCATGATCTGGAGACGGGAAGACATAAATGTCCTCTTCGTCGTCATCATAATAATGATCTACCTCCTCCTGTCCTGGAGGCTCTGGTTGGGGTCATCAAGTTGAAACTAGTCTGGGTCATGTTGAGGGGTGTCTGCCTGAAGGGTTTCTGTTTGTGCTCTTTTTAAGGGGGTAGTGGGAGTGCTGCCCCACTAGCTGATGGTGAATTCTGCAAGTTGTGAAGAGCTTGAGGATTTATTTTGAAATAATCGCCACTACAAGACATACGTCTCGTGCCACAGTCTATGTATTCAGCAGACCACTGTGAAGAACTTTGGATGACTGCAGGAGCGATAACGGCAGGAGTGTGAGGTGGTTCAGGAGTAGGCTGCCTTGTGTGCTTCATAGTTGCAGACATATTTCCCTCTCCCATGGTAACTCTCTCCTTCTCCCTATGTGATTGGTGGGCCTTCGAAGTGTGGTGTTTCGTAGGACGGCTTTTCAGCAACGTCTCAGGGACGTGTTTCTTAACAAGATGAGACAGTTTTGAAATCTGCAGGAATTTAGCTCATTTTGACGTGTGTGAGGACAGTTGTTTTTTGGCGGAGGTAGGAGCTGGCACTGTGTCTTTCGACGTTCGGTTTCCCGCTGTCTATTTAGACACAGCGCCTGAATCGACTTCGTGGGCCTGTCGTGAAGTGAGCGCGATCACAAATGCCCAGGTGACAGGGAACTGGTGGACCTCCCCCTTGATGCAGTGTCTGGCCGTGTAGTCGATTTTGTCGATTTATGGCCTTGGGTTGTGTCTTTTATGTGGTGCGACTTGTCTGTGCTAATGCCGCCAGGTGTCGTCTCCATAACAGCGCCACCGGCCTGTCTGGTGGGGTCGGGGGCTTGCACATGGGAATCTGAAGGTTCTGTTTCACCTTTGTCGTCACTGAAGACGCTGATGCTGCCGTCGCTCGAAGCACCTTCCACATCAATGGCGGCCTCGGCATGCATGGCTGGGTGGGCTCAGCGCTTTGTCTTGTGGTCCTTTGAAATTTTGGGTTTTAAAAGCTTGCAAGCTTTACAGCGGCCCTCGTCGTGATCCCTCGGAAGACAGAGGTTGCACACCCGATGAAAGTCCTTCCAGGGACATTTTTTGTTACAATTTGGGCAAAATGTAAAAGGTGTATTTTCCATGTGTAATTGGAAGGGCAGCCTGGCAATTAGAAAGAGGAGTAAGAGAAATATGCATTCTCCTAGTAACTAAGATATGTAACCACCCCCCACTCTCCCTACTGTTTGGGCCGAGGCCCGAAGCGGCCTTCAGAGGCTGTGGAAGATCGTCGAAGCAAGTTGTGCAGTCAACAAAGTTTGTCTAAGAACAGCTATAAAAGGACAGAAAAGAGTAACTAATTCTAATTTTTCATAATAAATGGCGTTAGCTGGAAAGGAACTCTGCTTTCAGCGTCTGACGATGATGGCAGAAAAAACAATCTGAGGGACCTCGACGTATGAAGGACCATGGGTACAGTGGACGTCACACTAGGGATAGTATTACTGGTACGCCCTGGCCAAGTCCCTTTTCCAGTTTCGAAAACAACTGTAATACTCTGCAGCTTCCACTCGGCCTATGCATAGCATGTGATCTAAGCAGATTACACGAGCCTGAGAAAAATATATATACTCTTCCTTTGCTTAACAACTTGTTTAGCCAATTGCCTATCCCGCGCAGTGTAACACAGGGCTACATAGGTCATATAGTCCTGTATCTTGAAGTGAGTATGGAAACAACGAAAGCAGGTGCGTGTGGTAGCGATAAGCTAGATCTTCCCCTTGCTGAATCAGACATCGCAGTAAGTCAACTGATACTCATGCAGCGGTGTCGCAGGATATCCACACCGAAGACTATCACTAAGTCTTCAGGTGCGCTGAAATAAAAAAAATAATAACAATGTACTTTCCTAAAGCCCAGGCACCAAGCAAAGTAGTGGAAGATATTGCTACAAAGGATATTGTTGATGAATTAAGTGTGTCAATGGGCCATTGTCACCGGCATCAGCAGGGACCCGCCATGACTGGCCTCACCCTTGCCGGTATGAGCGTCAACACACGGGACCTGTGCCAGTTACACCGGCATGCCGCAGTTAAGTGCACATTAAGAGGTGCACGGACATACAATTACTGGAATGGACTTGCAGGTAATAACGGATACAATCATGCCGTTAACACCGGCATCGCAGTGCAGGCGTTAATAGGAATCTGGTCTGTAGAAACCTGCCACAGGTGCACATAATCTTCACAGGTGGATGCAATGGAGTCTGGCAGCACAAAAGGAGCACTCCCACACACCTCCCAAACCCACAAGGCTACCATTAGCACTATCAATACTGGAGCCGGAGGATATGCATGCACTGCTATTATTTGAGCAGGCAGTCAGCCAGAGAATGCAGCGCAGGCTCAGGAGGAGAAGGAGGGCGAGATTGGGCTAACACATTGTCATGATCACTGCTTCCAAGGAGTCAGGGACAGCCCAACGTCCTTGGAAGCAGGCCCCTAACCGTTATCTTAGGCACCAGCCGGTCCCCACTGGGACCTTTTGGACCTTGTCCTGGCGCCGGTGGCACCAGGCTCATCAAAGCCATCGGTCCCGGCACTGGAAGCGCCGGGCTCATAATATGTATGAAGATGCTTGGGTGGACTTACCTGCAGCAGACCAGGCTGCTTACTTACCAGCCACATAGGAATCCTCTGTGAACAGGAACTACTTTCTTACCTGGGTGCGGCAAGCTCCACTCCCTGGATACAACACGGGAACTCTTCTGGAACTGGAACTCTTTTCTTACCTAGGCGGGGCCATGGAGGAAGACGCCTCATCACTCCAAGGCTATTTAAACCACACCCGATTGAACAAACGTGCTTCCCGTTATTCTGCATCTGCAGCAGAACGCTCACCGAGTCTGTTCCAGCCTTTCTTCCTTCCGATCCTGAACCTGCAAGAACAATACTTACCACTCCTGTATCCAGTATTCAGCAGCACCTGCAAAGACAAGAAACAACAGGTTAGCACTGCAACCTTTACACGCAGCGCTTTCCTCACCTGATCCATCGGCAGCGAACAGTTCTTCACGCTGCACCTCCGCCTGTGAAGACAAAAGCATTGTTATTACTTACCGGCACTCCGCGAATTCCGGATTTTTTCAACTCTGCAACCCAGCATCTGAAAGACAAACGAAGAGACATTAGACAGGTATTTACTCACGTCCATCGCGCTCGCCACAGTAGAACGCCTGCAAATACTCCGGCGTTTTCCAGCATCTCTTCAGCACGAACTCACAGCTGCAAGGGAAAAGAGACAGTTAGAGCGCTTGCATTTACTTACGCATTTCCAAGCGCTTCTTTCCAAGGCTCTGGCTCCAACTTTGGCTCTCTTCACACCATCTCCTATCTCAAGAGCCCTGCAAGACAAATAGGAAAAATCATTATACAGAGTCCTGTTCTATATTAACGTGCCCGCGCACCTAAAGACTAAAAGGACTAAAAAGGTGTCCAGAAACTCACCGCGGTAGCGATCCTCTGATGTCAAGAGGCCTATGTTTCACCAGTGAAGGAACTGGAAACGGCACCCTGCACCAGACGCAGATGGAGAGTACAGCATTCACCTATCTAGGGTGAGCACGTTGACCTGGGGGCTCTACGGAGAAGCTAAGAAGAGAGAGAGAGAGAGGTACATTCATCAACCCAGATCATTAACCCCCATATTCTTTCACCTGCAGAAATCTCACTCTTCGAGTTCGACACACAGTGCGAAGAGGTTCGGCCCCAGAAGCAAATCGAGTCCTGCACATCACTTTTCGGGTCACAGACACCTTCCTGCCAAGACCAGCGCCTCCGTGGGAATCAGGTGAGCGTTACACACATACCCATTGCGCAGGCAGTTGTTCCCTGCAGGCAGCCACCAATCCCCCGCCTAAGGACCAGCCCATTCAACCTAACCCCTGTTCAGATCCACACCCTGTACCGGCTGGACAGGGCCGCCATCACCACAATAGTGGACCTCATTCATGATGACCTGGTGAGCCTGATCAATATCCGGACAGCCATCCCACCCTTGCAGAAGGTAGCGCCCGTCCTGCACTTCCTTGCCACAGGCACTTATCAGCACACTGTGGGGCAGCTGCATGGAATCTCAAAACCCTGTTTCCTCTGTGTGCTCAACCAGGTGCTAGTTGCACTCCTGAAACACGCAAGCGACCACATCAAGTTACCACGGACTGTGAATGCAACCAAAATAGCATCCTATGCACTGGCAGGCATGCCAAATGTCATTGGTGCACTAGACTGTACACATTTGGAGCTGGTTGTCCGGCATGCTATGGAGGAAGTGTACCGCAACAGGAAGCTGTACCATTCCCTGAATGTACAGATGGTGTGCGATGCATGCAAAATCATCATGCATTGCTTTGCCAGATTCCCTGGCTCCACACATGATGCCATGGTGCTGCGCAACTCCACGCTTCCCCGCTACATGGCACGACACGCTGCCCAACGTACCTTGCTGCTGGGTGAGTCACAGTCTAACCACAGGGCAATGAAGGGTGTTGATTGGGGGGGAATCAGAAGCATAGGCAATGTGTTTGCCGGCTGGTCTTTGAGGGGTGTTGATTGGGGGAGGGGGAATCACAAGCATAGGCAACGTGTCTGCTGGCTGGGCCTTGAGGGGTGTTGATTGGGGGGGGAATCACAAGCATAGGCAATGTGTCTGCTGGCTGGGCCATGAGGGGTGTTGATTGGGAGAGGGGAATCACAAGCATAGGCAACGTGTCTGCTGGTCTATTGTACATGCACAGTCAATTTCCATTGGTAACACATCAATGAAATCCGAGGCCATCATGGACATTTGGACATGATTTGTGAGAGTGCAGTTTCACATTGATTGGTCCTTGGGACGGTAACTGCACCCATCCCCTCCACCCATGGATGAGCCCTAAGTACACTTACCCAGGTCATTGTAAATGGAACATGTCATGTGCAGTTATGAATCCTTAGTTGCATTTAATCATGAGCACTGTACAGGCAGTGCTAACATGGAATTACCAAATTATTCACAGTACCTTTTCTCTTGCTCCCATACAGGTGATGTCGGGTATTCCCTGAAGGGCTGGCTCATGACCCCCATCATGCAACCAGTCAACAGGCACTAAGAGGACTACAACCGTACACATGCACGCACTCGTGTCACCATTGAGCAGACATTTGGCCTGTTGAAGGGCCGGTTCCGCTGCCTCAGCAGGTCAGGAGGTCACGTTGTTACGCTATAGCGGTTGCCGGTATCCAGTTAAAATGTCCAATGTCCCAAAAACATTTTTGAATGTGTTTTTTTTAATCTATATATTTTTTTGCTTTAGCTAGTAAAAATTCATTGTAAATAAAAAAAAAGCAGGGGGTTGGGGGGCCCCCCCATTAAAAAAAAAAAATAAAAAAAAAATCGAATTCATTTTTTTCGGCATTTTTTTTTACATTATTGCATTCGAAAATATGTCATTCGACATATTCACTATAAACCGCGGTTGCCAACTGGGAGATGGACTGGGCCATGGCAGCCATGACTGCATTCCCTTCACGCACACGCCTGGCCATGCGGTACACGGCTCTGCTCACCATCCTTGCAGTGTCTTGCAGGGCATCCGGCATGGTCTGCTGTGTCTGTTCTGCCTCTGTTACATACTGTGTGACCAGGGCCTTCATTGCCTGCTGCCGCCCTTCCATGCGGGAGAGTCGCCCCTCGATGTCCCTGATGTGCTGTAGACCAGGTACTGGCAGGTGAGGTGGGCTCTGAGGGCTTGCGGGACTGTTGTCTTGTTTCTTCTGTTGGAAATATCAGGGACACTATCTGCTGATAGAACTCTGGTGTATCGACATTGGGGCTTTAAGTGTTTATAATGACCAGTTCTTGGTCATTTAATGAGCCCCATATTATTATAAAACTTCTGTTCGTAGCTAGTTTAGTTTTTTGCACTTGGAATCCCAGTCTGCGATGAATCAATGTTAGGACTCCCCGTGATTGTGAGGACCATGGCTCGGTGGGAGCACCCTCATGCCACCCGGGCCCAGGTGGAGGGGGGGTTCACCCGCCGACGACATTGCCCACACGCACCCTGTCTTTGCATTTACCGAAACTTAAGTTAGGCCTAGACGCCATCGTGCACAGCAAACATGGTGTGAGTTCAGCACACTGTAACGAGGCCCCCACCTTTGGAGGGCCTTTCATGCATCTCTGCCGCCTCAGCAGCCCTGGCAGATCCGCTGCGAGCGCGTTCCCATGAGAAAGTCGGAGATGAGCTAAACCCGAGATGCCAACACGGCAACATTATATTAGTAACAATGTGATATTGCACCCCGTATGACCCAGACCGCAAGGCCGGGGCAACGGGGAAAAAAGCTGAAGCATCACTATCTGAAGAAGGTAGAAAATAGTTCAAGTATTGGTGTTAATGAACTACCTCTGTTTAAAATGTGAACGAACCATAAAAATGTAACGTTATATGATATCCCTCCAGGTCTGGACTAATGCTGCTATAACCACGGAGAAAGATGTTGACCAAACGTGTAACCTCTATTTGTAAAAGTGTTTTTCAATAGTATGTAGAAACTTGAACTCATATATGTTTTGAATCACCCAAAGCGGCGAGCATCAATCTCTGTAGGCCATAACCTAGATATCCCTCGTATAACGTCTAATGTACATACAATACGCACACAATGTAGTGAACATAATGTTAGGTAATGAAAAGGTACTGGAACCGACTGTATTAAAGAAATGTGTAACGAAAATGAAATATATATATATATATATGTGTGTCTGAATAACGTTAAAATGAGGCAGAACAGTATAAAACTTCTGCATTCACTGATCAGCAACGCACGAGGAAAATACCTTTGTGAGTATATGCAAGGTCATTCCCTCTCCCACCCCACCAAGCCTGCCAGATAAAAAAGCTAAGACTTGTGCTGCGCTCCCTCACCTCCCCCAACCAAGCTGGCGTTACTTCAGAGAGTCAGAGGCCCCGGCGCCGCAACCAAGGCCACAGCCCGCCACCTGTGTTATTTACAGCACGGTAATAAACCCACGGATGAACCCACTGATCTACCAGCACCCTCTCATAAATCCCCACGAACCCCCCCAAGAATCCTGACCCCGTGTAAGGACGACCCCCATCATTGGGACAAGACACAGAGACCCATCTATATAATAACTTCTAACGCAGCAGACAGACATGTATCACTCGGCCCAGGTCCCAGAGCCCCGTCCCGTGACCTAAAATACCGGTCAATAAGACTCAGGTAAATCTCACCCCAACCAACAACCACCAGACCTCTCACGAGGTGCATTCCTCATGTGTTGTGTTTATTTTATAAGATAAGCTAGTGAAGCGATTTATTAATGAACGTAAATGTCATTTTCTGAATAACTGTAGTGTGCATGGCCTAGGGCAAATGAGACAGGAAAGGTATTCGTTATTGTCACAGGCTGCCCCAGCACATCAACACCGCATGGATGACCTCAAGCCGGCCTGCCAGGCCCAACCCAACCCACGAGGCTGACCAGTGACGTCGTCCCGCCAAGACCAACCCCGCGCCAGCAACACTTATAGTTAGTCGACACCACCCAATCCCAATTGACTTGTGCCCCCTATAGTGTTTAGGTGTTGATGACGTTTTTTGTATTAGAAATACGCCTGTCTTTGCTATTGTCAGGCAGAGCGCTCTCGTAGGTTGCAGAGTTCTTTGCATGCCTTATCCTTGGATAAACTCCCACTTACGCTCACCCGCACTCTGTCTTGGTCTTATTCCCACTACGGGAGAGTCCCTTATTGTCTCTCATTGCGGGGAGGATCGTGCTGAATTGGGGGCGCTTCCTTTCAGTGGTGACCCCGATAGCGTGATATCTCCAAACTATTTTTCCTAACTCCTTCTTAAACGACCCCCTTGTGGCACGAGAATCTCCGGTCGAGAAGGGATACGCACGGTGAGCCGTCTCCGGGAGGCCGCCCGCCAACGGCGACCGGCACAATAAGAAGTGCGCACTCAATGAGAAAGGGTACGGGATCCCGATTGGAAAAAAATCCCCTTTGAGTGCCGCTCGCCGGAGCCAGGGGCTGACCGTTGAGTTACCGGTGACGCCGCCTGGACGGACCCAGTTTCGGAGAGTATCGGTTCAAGACGGGCACGTGAGTACCGAGTGCGAGTGATCGTCAAGGGGAAAAGAAAGGGAATTGGGAATAACAGAACGGGGACAGGTAGAGGAGAAGAATATCGGGGGTCTACTACAGACGGGTCTTGAAATTTTCTTTATTCTTTCTTTTGCATATGGCCATTAGGAGTAAGAAATAAGTGACGTGGTAGAAGTGACGGAAACCTAGCTCCGAGAGGGGGTGGAAGGCGGCGCCGCATAGTGCTATCTAGACTAGTACTGGGAATATATGAAGAAGTGAGAAATAAGTTATTGGTGTCTAGCAAAAGGAGACACCGGGAATATTTTTTAGTGATTGTGCTCTCTCTCTATTTCTTGTTTTTCCATTTCCACGGGGTAGGGGGCGAAAATGAGAAGGGTATAAAGAAGTTAGAACATCTTAAAAAGCGGGGACTCAGTAGTGGCACGTACAGACGTGAACACAGTAACCTTAGCAGGAAAACAGGGACAGCTGGTTAGGGAGGAAAGGGAGGAGAAAGACAAAGAGTGTGAGTGGAAAGCATTGTGAAGGGTGCGCGCACCGTACGAGTGTGAGAGACGAACGGGTGGCCGCGAGGTGGTGTCAGAGAGTGTGGCCATAACCAGTACTTGATCAATTACAAGTGAGATCACATAAGAGTGCCTGGGAATGGGAAGGAGATGAGATATGGTGAGTGAGAAGAGATTTGTGCAGTGAATAACGGTGGGTGATAATTTTAAGAGGTCCGCTCTTGTCTGTGCCATAAAGGAATACATACGCATATTTACAGCTAATAAAAGGTAACGAAAGCGAACAAGGTAGCGCTAGCGATTTAAAGGATGGGGGCTGAAACTCCCTTGTCACACATTTGCAAGAGCTTGCCGGGATATGCTGAACGCATAAATAAATATCATGATCAATGGTTAACAGAATTGAAAGGGGAGGGGTTGCCCCAGATTTGGCCAGAAGGAGGGTCTTTTGACAAAAGCGTTCTTGATATGGTATGTACATGTATTCGCCTTAAGTATAAGGGAAAAAAATGGCAGAACAGGAAGGAGATATTAGATCTTTGGAGATTGTTTGAGGAAGTACCCCCACCCAAAGCTCCAGCTCCAAATATTGATTTACCCTCCACCACAGACAATCCACTAATGATCCCGCGAGAGGAAAAGGAACAGTTAAGTACAGAACAGCCTGCGGAAGTGGTTATGTTGTACCCAATATTACCTAAACCAGCCCCTGCAACAGGATATAGCGACCCGATTTATGTGCCTCCCCCTTCAACCAGCACGCCACAAAGACCAACTGCACCCCCACCATACGAAAACACTAGAGAGCACACCCAGGGAGGCACACAGAGAGTGGACATAGAGAAGTTAACGAGTGACTTAGAGTCGAGGCTTACAGTGGCACGAGATGAGCTCTCAAGAATAAAAGACATATGTGAACGCACAGCGTGCGCCCCCACACAATCTGGACGCACGTCTAGAGCGTCGAGCGAAAGTAGACAAATTGAGGAAGGATGGAAAAAGGGGGAAATACTGTTCAGAATTGAGGAAGAACCGACCAGGATAATAGAAGTAGGGACAGCAGAAGGAAGCATTGGTGATGTCTCGAGAGAGAGAGGGATCAGAGAGGATTTGTTATGTGATGTCAGAGGAGGGGGGGATGAGAGTGATAGATTGAGCATGGCAGTAGGAGGAGAAGGCGAGGAGCTAGATGGGGCATGTTCACTGGGGACTATAGAGGATGAATGGATAGGACGACTAAGAAATAGGGTGGGGAAGATGGCGTCATTAGAGTAAGCAGTGACTAAGGAAAAGGAAGCTGCAACGGCAAAAGGGAAATTACAACTACCATTACTCCACAGGGGAGGTGGGAGGCCGAACTATATACCGTGGGCTCAGATGGACAAGGCTAACTTAATGAAATTACTACCACAGCTGTCAGGAGGGGCAAGCAAGTGGATATATGCATTTGAAAAACATACCGCGGGTATACCGCTGGCAGTAGGCGATGTGAAAAGCCTACTAGTGTCCTCAGTAGGGGATCAGGCAGACAGAGTGTGGGCTAAAGCGGGTTTTCCAGCTGTAACTTTGGAGTGTGATCGCCATGATGGGGCTTCTTTTAACACCGTGCGAGCAAGGGTGTGGGACGCACTGCGGGAAACTTTCCCAGATACCCCTGATCTGCAGTCAGTAATGCAATGTACCATGAATGATGGGGAGGACGCTATGGATTACATTCTCCGGGTGCAGGAGATGTGGAGAGCGGAAACGGGTACGCCCTGGCACCAATCCACGTCTCTATTTTACTTCATCATTAAAAGAGGGCTCCCAAAGGAAGTGCAAAAGGCACTAGATAAAATAGCAGGTGTTGAGGCAAAAGGCTGGCCGGAGATCCAAAGCATAATAGTACACCATTGTAAACGGATCAAAGAAAGAGAGAGGGAAGTAGCACAGAAAAGGTTGGCGGACGAGGCGAAGTTGGTGCAATCAAAATTGGTGAAGGTCGCAGCAGCGGTAGCGGGACTCCCACTCATACGGGAGGGAGAGGAAGGAGAGGAGGGGCAAATAGCAATACAAGGAAGAATAGCAGCGAATTGGGCAGGACAAGGGCAACGACAGTGGACAGAGCAGGAGCAGAACGGAGGTCCAACGTGGCAAGAGTGGGCCCCAAGAGGAGGAAGAGGTGGGTACAGGGGGCGAAGAGGAGGACAAGGGTATGGAGGAATGGGAGGAAATGGGTGGCAGGGTCCCAGAGGTCCACAGGGGAGCTGTTGGAATTGTGGGAGATGGGGGCATTACTCAAGGGAATGTAGGAGCAGACAAAACAACGGTTTCCAAGAGATAGAACAGTACGGACACCCCCATCCAGGAAGCCCCTACGGCCTCCCCATGGGACAATACCAGCAACCAGACAATGTAGTACAAAGGAGTAACGCACAACTACACGGACATCAATACCGAACACAAACCAGCCCACAGAATAATGACAATGTGCACTACACGCCTGGTAATACTTTCGCCACAGGAGCTAATGGGGCACCAGCCCCCGCACCTTACAGTGGAGTGTCAGTAGTTTCGGGGAATATTTTCGATCAAGGGGGGGCAATGAGACACCCCGCATAGGACAGCCCACAGAGAGCACTTGCGTGTCCAGTACTGTCTACGACCCACAATGCATCAGAGGAACCATTGATAGGAGCGCAGATAGGAGACAAGCAATTCATATTCATGGTGGATTCGGGAGCGGAGAAATCATGCATTAGAGAGGGCCGGTTCCCGTTATCTAATAGAACGTTAGAGACGCAGGGGTTCTCTGGGGCTGTAATTGAAGTTCCTTACACAGAGGTATTGGATGTGACAGTGGGGGGTAAAACAGTGAAAGCACCCTTACTGTACTATGAAAACTCTCCCATCAACTTACTGGGGAGAGATCTCTTGAGCAAACTAAACATGACCATATCATTCACAGGGAGCGGCATCGTATGTTCAACGCCAGGCATATGCCCCCTCCGTATATTAGCAGTAATACACGGCCACACAACAATAAAAGAGATCAGAGGGGTACCAAGAAATGAGGAGATGTTTGTTGAAGGCATGAGAACATTGGCTCTCATAGTACCAGAACTAAAAAGGGTGGAGTGGAGAATACCAGCAGAATTCCTTTTTCGTCCCATAGCAAGCCCTGACACTGCTCTTGGGGAAGTACTATCATTGGATTTGCATGCAATACATGTATCAGCAAACAGAATATGCGTGATTGGTATTGACATGGAAGGGTGTGAGTGGCGGACAGTATTGTGTACAAATGCAAATATCCCCCTGAGAGAGCTCTCGGACGAGGAGCTATTTTCTGACACTGAGGGAGATGGTGAAGTAGTGATGGAACTGGCAATGCCCTGCGACATCGTAGTTACAGCCAGACAAACTAAAGTTGAACTAATGGCGGTAGTAGGAGCACCGCATACATTTTTTGATGAAGACATGAGTTCAGTACCCGCTAACTTATGGACTAATGGCCCCCACGATGTAGGGTTGCTACATGAAGTTCAGCCTGTGGTGATAAAAGTAAAACAAGGAGCAATACTACCCCGGGTGAAACAATATCCACTGTCGCGAGAAGCAGAAGAAGGGATCAGAGAGACAATAGAAGCACTGCTAGCACAGGGTATAATAGTGCCCTCAAACTCCCCATGCAACACATGCATTTACCCAATCAAAAAAGCGAAGGGGGGTTCATGGAGGATGATACAAGATTTACGCCCATTGAACGATGTGGTAATGAAGGAGTTCCCTTTAGTCCCGAACCCGGCGACAATACTGTGCAACATTCCAAAAATAGCATCACACTTCACAGTAATTGACTTAAAAAATGCATTCTTTTCGATTCCCTTGGCAGAAGAGAGCAGGTACTTGACAGCATTTACATTGGGAGGAAGGAGGTTCGAACACTGCAGACTACCACAAGGATATTGCGAGAGCCCAAGCATATTTAACAGGGTACTACATGAAGATCTGGGGAATTTGTCTGTAGAAAGCACAGTGATTCAGTACGTTGATGATTTATTGGTTTGTGCACAGGCTGAGGAAGAATGCAGACAGGACTCGATAACACTCTTGACATTATTGGCAAATAAGGGGTACAAGGTGGACAAGGGGAAGTTACAATACTGTCTGACGGAGGTCCTATACTTGGGTCAGTTGATATCAAAGGATGGCAAGCGAATTATACCAGACAGGGCACAGGCGATTAGAACAATTGGGGAGCCCAAAACAGTAAAAGAGATGCAGAAATTTCTGGGTATGTGTAACTATTGCCGAGCATGGATATTGGACTATGCGGCGTACACAAGGCCCCTGCTACAGGCACTGAAAGAAGCACAACAAGAACACAAACACATAGAATGGACAGAGGTGACGAACACAGCATTTAACTCACTAAAAGAGCTGATATCAAGCGCTCCAGTACTAGCAAACCCAGATTATGGGCGCGAGTTCTTCTTATTTTCACACTGCAAAGGAACATTGATGACAGCAGTACTGACACAGAAAACATCCTTAGGGCACAAACCACTAGCTTACTACAGCGGCACCCTAGACGCAGTAATGCAAGGTCATTTCGCGTGCGAGCAATCCCTAGCTGCAGCCGCGTTCGCAATTGAAAAAAGTGCCACGATAGTAATGGGCTGCCCGGTGACACTGTTCGTGGAACACTCACTTTTTGCAATATTAGAGCGAACAAAGAGCACATTGACAACACAACGCGCCACAGCATATGAGATAATACTGTCCAGCGCTAACATCCATATAGTAAGATGTAAAACAGTGAACGCAGCCACATTCATCACAGAGGCATGCACCATAGAGGACATGGAAAACCACAACTGCGCCACGTACACAGGTGACGAAAGTAAGGATCAAGTGATTTTTGAAAATGCCCTGACCGAGGGTGAGGTGTATTTTGTGGACGGGTCAGCATCAATAGACATGGAGACAGGAGAAAAGCATGTGGGTATGGCAGTGGTACGATTAGAGGAAGATGAATATGAGATACTAGTACAACACCGCCTCCCATCACACTATTCAGCGCAAGCAGCAGAACTAATAGCGCTAATAGAAGCATTGCATGCCGCCAAGGGGTGCGCAGTGACCATATATACAGACTCAGCATACATGACAACAACAGTTCACGGCGGGTTGGCCCGGTGGGGGCGGAGAGGGTTCCGACGAGCAGACGGAACGCCAGTCCAGCATGCAGAATTATTGAAAGAACTGATTGAGGCCCTGCAAGACCCCACGGCAGTGGCCATCGTAAAATGTCAAGCTCATACCACCAATACAGATTTTGTATCTTTGGGGAACGCGGCAGCAGACGCCGCTGCCAAAGCAGCTTCATATCTACAAAAAGGTGAAATAGGAGAGTACATGTTGCACCACACAGCAAGCCAAGAAGTCCCCACAGGATACAACATGATGTCCACACAGGAGATAATAGAGCTGCAAGAGGGAGCTAGTGCAGAGGAAAAATTGCTGTGGACTAAGAGAGGATGCAGCAAATCACCGACTGATTTATTGTGGCGACAAGAGAGTTCAGGAAAAGTGGTAATGCCAATCACGCTGTTAGAAATAGCATTTCAACAACTACACTTTCCTGCACACAACACAAAGAAACACATAATGGCAGAGATACAAGAAGATTGGTTTACACCTTGCCTCCAGGAACACGTCACAAGGTTAGCTCTAGAATGCACGACATGTCAAATTTACAACTCAGGTATGACATTGCGTACACTAAGGGGTACGATACCAAAACCAAGTGGCCCATTCAGAGAGCTCCACATTGATTATGTAGACATGGGAGAAAGGTGTAACGGGGCTCGATACATGATTGTGGTTGTATGTCCATTTTCGAGGTGGGTGGAGGCAGGCCCTTGTGCCCGCCCTGACGCGAAGGGCGCCGCGAAGTTCCTAGTGCGGGAAGTGTTTCCGCGCTGGGGAATTTGCGACGTTATTCGCTCAGATAACGGGACGCATTTTGTTAATGAACTCTTTAAAGAAGTGACTACATTATTGGGAATAAAGCACAAATTATGTTCGATTTATCATCCTCAAAGTAATGGCGTCGTAGAAAAGATAAACGGCCTGTTAAAAAGCAGATTATCAAAACTTTGTTTTTCCCTTAAAAAGACTTGGATGTACTGCCTGCCTTTGGCCTTGTTTGAGCTACGAAACCAGCCAAGTAAGGATCACCATTTGTCCCCGCACGAGATCGTCACGGGAAGAAGAATGCACACAGCGCATTCGCCTCTCCGTGAGCGTTCTGATGCACACAGAAGCGCAGCCATATTGGGGGAGGAGTTCACAGAATACCTGCGAAAATTGACACGGGCAGCGCGCGTAATTTCAAAGCAACTAGCCCCCCCCTCGACAAGAGAGGAGGGGAACGCGACTGAACCAAACGGTTTGCCTGAAAAACCACTACAGCTAATGCCTGGGGACCTTATATATGTTAGAAGTTTTGTGCGGAGGTGGAACGCACCACGCTTCCATGGCCCCTATGAGGTAGTGTTTTGCACGCCTACAGCAGTAAAGGTTAAGGGCCTGCGATATTGGGTGCATTTGACAGATGTACGTAAAGCTTACAGCGCTGCGGAGAGTGAGGTGCAGGATGAGGCACAGGCAACAGCGGACGATGAAGTTGTGCGGAATGAATGATTTGAATTTTGTGTGCTTCATGAGATGAACAGTGAACACAATTAGCGCGCAACAAATGTCCTGGACTAAAACATGTACACATGTATATGTAAATTTTCTTTTTACAATTTTTGAAAGTTTTGCGTGGGGTTCTTTTTTTCCTTCCTGTACTATTTAAGATGTTTTTTATTATTGTTGTTTTTAAAAATGTCATGTTTTTTTTTATTATTTATATATATATATAGTAAGTTACGAATAATATTGACTGAAAGCTACCTTGTCTGTCAACAAACCCCCTTCCTCACCCAACCCTATATTTTATCACCGAAACGTTACAATGTGGAAATGCTTACATGTTTGTATTTAATGAACTTTTGTGTCTCAAACAGGATTTATCATGGCATCGAATGGGCAGCCTGCAACTAATAGATATGTTAGATTTAGAGAAATGTTAGTGGCTAGATTAACATATTCATTTGAATGTGGTTTATCAATGTGTGCTATCGTGTTCTTCATCTCAATGTTTTGTCTGGTGTTACACTGGATTATAGCGTTCATCTCTACCGAGATGAACGAGGGGGGAGGGGGGAACAACACCACCCTTGCTCCTGGAACGAAAACAATTCCGACTGTAGGTATCAAAGAAGGTGATTTCTTGATCTGGGATGGATCACACTTTGTGTGGGGATACTATACTACACCACCCACTGCTGTCCTCTCACAATGGAGAACCAAAAATGTAGATAATGACACAATGTCCCAACCTGGAACATACAACAACCACACGATCCCTCCCGCCCCAATTTCAAACAACGATCTCTTGTTTATTAATGAGGATGGAAAAGTGATTATGATGACAGAACACACGTCCCTATATGAAGAATTAGAAAAGGGGGGTGGGAGGGAGGAAGGGGGGCCTGGTTCTTCACCTCCTATAACGAGAAGGTACAGAAGAAGGGAGAAAAGTAGGCGGAGAAGAGAGACTGGTGGAAAAGGGTATGATGAGTATTATGGGCTAGGGTTAGACAAAATGGAAGACCCACGACACCCTCACCAAGCAAATAAATGGTATGCAGATATGAGCACAACAGCTAAACAAACAACCAATGAGAGCTGTTATGTCTGCTCACTTATCCCCCATGCATCAGGCACACCTAAAGTATTGTTGCCACGAGAATTGCCCATTGTGGATGCCCAATGTCTCCTTCATCTCACGCTGTGTAGAATAACGAACACTTTCCAAGCACACGATGTCTCTTTCAGAATGGTACAGAACAACAAAACGTGCTATTCGCAAGCGTCTGGAGTGATCTGCCTTAAAGAACCTTTCTTTGCAATACAAGGGACACTGTTTTCCGAAAGCAAATGGAAAGACGAAGAAGTGCTGTGCAAGGCAGAAGCACTGAAGGGTGTTCAACCGGAAAAGTTGCGGTGGATGGAAAGAACGTGCTTGCCAATATGGAAAGAACACATCCCTAAATTAACATGGGTAACAGCGATGGAAAAACCCTTTAAGCTACAAAGTGAAATACAAAACAAACTATGTTTCAAGGGAGAAGGAAAAATGGCAATAGGAACGAACAAGAACTGTAACAAAACTCTCACCATCCCAGATATGAAAAAAGGAACAGCAGCACTAATGGACACCTACTGGGTATGCGGGAACAAGGCGTACCTGCACCTTCCCCAATCATGGAGTGGTAGCTGCTCAATGGCCACTTTGCATTCAACACTAATGGTGATTCCTGAAAGCCATATTGACAGAAGTAACACGATGAACGAAGGCTTGAACCAGAATGCAGCGTCTCCAACTACACAAGCGCACCTTTATGTCCTGTCCTCCGGAGGGAAAGGAGAAGAGCTCTCAAGGAACAAGCGAGCCTCGAACTACATATCACAAGCATCATCTGATTTATTGGCACAGATCCCAGACAAGTATCGCCTGTTCAGCTCCGTGGAAACATTCTTTGCTTCACTAGTATCAAGTGTCCAAGCAAGAGCAAATGCAAAATGGCTCCAGATCACACGGTGGGAACTGATCCAGTTGGCCAATGACACTGAAGAAGGGTTCAACATAATAAAGGTGGAACTACGAGCTCTGCGATTAATGACCATGCAAAACAGGTATGTCCTAGACCTGTTAACAGCAATCGATGGAGGTGTTTGCCGAAAAATAGGAAGTGCATGCTGCACGTTCGTACCTTCTGAAGACGCAGAAAATGGGTCCCTGTCCCACGTTATTGAAGCAGTACATAACCTGGGCGAGAAGATGAAAATGGAAGGTGGAGCTGAGGATAGCTCGTGGTTCGACAATATCTTCTCCTGGGTTCCCTCATGGCTTGGAGTGACAATGAAGTTCCTGATACCAATAGTGGTGATCATCCTTGTGATGTTCTGCCTGTGCCAGGTGGGCCTCCGATGTTGTGCTAATGCAGTCCCTAACGGTGCAATGATGATGGTGACAATGGGCAACTCCGGTGGTACAATTAAAGCAACACAAGAAGTACATGTGCAGACAGGAACAGACAACACCCCCAGGTACCAGTTAGTGCCTATGTGCCGTGACAAGTACATAGTAGATAAGCTATGGCACACCACGATTAAAGAACCACGAGACGTAGAACTGGAATGGTATGAGGAGGTCTGGGTAGATCTGGAAGAGACCGGCGACTGTATATATTTGACATGTACACCAGACGAGTATGCTAGGAGAGGTGAGAGCTTAAGGGGGGTGTGCAGAGCATGGATGCCTATAAAAGGAACCCCTGCATGGGATGGTGCAGTGTTAGAAGAACAAGAATGTAGAAGATTAGAAGAGCTAAAGAAATTCGTTACTTTAAGTAACGAAAGGGGGGAAATGTAGGGGAGGAATGGCCACGAGGCCCTCCTCACCTACAGCTCCCTCCCCAGGTGAGGACCATGGCTCGGTGGGAGCACCCTCATGCCACCCGGGCCCAGGTGGAGGGGGGGTTCACCCGCCGACGACATTGCCCACACGCACCCTGTCTTTGCATTTACCGAAACTTAAGTTAGGCCTAGACGCCATCGTGCACAGCAAACATGGTGTGAGTTCAGCACACTGTAACGAGGCCCCCACCTTTGGAGGGCCTTTCATGCATCTCTGCCGCCTCAGCAGCCCTGGCAGATCCGCTGCGAGCGCGTTCCCATGAGAAAGTCGGAGATGAGCTAAACCCGAGATGCCAACACGGCAACATTATATTAGTAACAATGTGATATTGCACCCCGTATGACCCAGACCGCAAGGCCGGGGCAACGGGGAAAAAAGCTGAAGCATCACTATCTGAAGAAGGTAGAAAATAGTTCAAGTATTGGTGTTAATGAACTACCTCTGTTTAAAATGTGAACGAACCATAAAAATGTAACGTTATATGATATCCCTCCAGGTCTGGACTAATGCTGCTATAACCACGGAGAAAGATGTTGACCAAACGTGTAACCTCTATTTGTAAAAGTGTTTTTCAATAGTATGTAGAAACTTGAACTCATATATGTTTTGAATCACCCAAAGCGGCGAGCATCAATCTCTGTAGGCCATAACCTAGATATCCCTCGTATAACGTCTAATGTACATACAATACGCACACAATGTAGTGAACATAATGTTAGGTAATGAAAAGGTACTGGAACCGACTGTATTAAAGAAATGTGTAACGAAAATGAAATATATATATATATATATGTGTGTCTGAATAACGTTAAAATGAGGCAGAACAGTATAAAACTTCTGCATTCACTGATCAGCAACGCACGAGGAAAATACCTTTGTGAGTATATGCAAGGTCATTCCCTCTCCCACCCCACCAAGCCTGCCAGATAAAAAAGCTAAGACTTGTGCTGCGCTCCCTCACCTCCCCCAACCAAGCTGGCGTTACTTCAGAGAGTCAGAGGCCCCGGCGCCGCAACCAAGGCCACAGCCCGCCACCTGTGTTATTTACAGCACGGTAATAAACCCACGGATGAACCCACTGATCTACCAGCACCCTCTCATAAATCCCCACGAACCCCCCCAAGAATCCTGACCCCGTGTAAGGACGACCCCCATCATTGGGACAAGACACAGAGACCCATCTATATAATAACTTCTAACGCAGCAGACAGACATGTATCACTCGGCCCAGGTCCCAGAGCCCCGTCCCGTGACCTAAAATACCGGTCAATAAGACTCAGGTAAATCTCACCCCAACCAACAACCACCAGACCTCTCACGAGGTGCATTCCTCATGTGTTGTGTTTATTTTATAAGATAAGCTAGTGAAGCGATTTATTAATGAACGTAAATGTCATTTTCTGAATAACTGTAGTGTGCATGGCCTAGGGCAAATGAGACAGGAAAGGTATTCGTTATTGTCACAGGCTGCCCCAGCACATCAACACCGCATGGATGACCTCAAGCCGGCCTGCCAGGCCCAACCCAACCCACGAGGCTGACCAGTGACGTCGTCCCGCCAAGACCAACCCCGCGCCAGCAACACTTATAGTTAGTCGACACCACCCAATCCCAATTGACTTGTGCCCCCTATAGTGTTTAGGTGTTGATGACGTTTTTTGTATTAGAAATACGCCTGTCTTTGCTATTGTCAGGCAGAGCGCTCTCGTAGGTTGCAGAGTTCTTTGCATGCCTTATCCTTGGATAAACTCCCACTTACGCTCACCCGCACTCTGTCTTGGTCTTATTCCCACTACGGGAGAGTCCCTTATTGTCTCTCATTGCGGGGAGGATCGTGCTGAATTGGGGGCGCTTCCTTTCAGTAGTTTGTTGTGAACACCTGTGGACCCCAAGCACGGCCAAGTAAGTTGTTCATCTGTTCCGTGGTATGAGTTTCTTGTAGCAGGAGAATGTCGATTCTGTGTCTATTGGCATATGCAATTATTTTCCTGACCTTGATTGGGTTTAAAAGACCTCTCAAGTTCCACTTTAGAAGTCTGGTGCTTCTGGTCGTTTGCTGGTGTGCCATTCGTGAGGTATCTGTAATGTGCTTATTATTACTTCCATTTTGTAGTAGTCTTCTTCCCGTTGTAACCATACCAGGGTTTTCTCCTTATTGTAACAACAGTTATTAACTTTATGAACATTTTGACAACGAAACTTCGCCCTGTGCTGGCAACTGGCCAATTTCATTCCCTTTCCCCCACCCTCACCTTCCCCCCAATCGGGCGGTGTATCCCACAAAACCATATGCAACTTTGTAAGCAAGAACTTTAACTGCGGTGGAGGATGGGGACCGTGTGGACCCGACCTATTACGGAGCCACGGCTTCAATTGACTTGTAGATTGGCGTGCTGCTGTTTTGTAGTATTCTGAACTTTCTGGACATTGTTTCCCTTCTTGTGGCTTTAGTTAGAGGCGCATGCGTCAGGTCTCGTTAGGTGCTTCCGGAATGTGGCGATCGATAAATGACATAGCATCTTCTGGTGACTCAAAACATTCTGTTTTGCCTGCATGCTGGATGCGTAGCTTGGCCGGGTACAGCATTGCATACATTAGTTTCCGTACCCTAAGTGCTCTTTTCACGGGGGTCAAAGGATCTCCGGACAGTTTGTACTCCCATTGAAAAATCTGGATAAACATGGACATGGTTGGAATCGAAGGTTAGTGGGCCTTGTTCTCTTGCCAGGCGGAGGATAAGATCCTGGTCTCTATAGCTGAGTAGCCTGGCTACGATCGTTCTTGGTGGTGCTCCGGGCTTGGGTGGAGGGACTGGTGCCCGGTGTGCTCTTTCTACCAGGAATTGCTTTGAGAATTGTGCATCTGGGAATAGTGAGTGGAGTAGGTCTTCCAGAAATTGTTCCATGGGCACATTGGACTTGCGCTCTGCCACCCAGACCACTCTTATATTATTCCATCTAGATCTAGATTCTAAATCTTTGCATTTGGTCTGGAGGGCCTTAACATCTTTTTGGATCCTGTCCATGGTTTTACTTTGGGTGCCTGTTGTGTCTTCTAGTGTGGAGACCCTGTCCTCCGCTTCAGAGACCCTTGTGTTTAGTTTTTTGATATCTGTGCGGATTGAGGCGCTGTTATCGCCGATGTCATCTAGTTTGGCATTAATGGCAGCAAATCCTTTTTCCATAGCTGCCATGTAAGGTGCCATACTTTGTGTTGAGGGTTCAGGGGGAGGATTGTCGGATGGTTCGGTAGGTTCAGTGTTGTGGTCTTGATTGGGGGAGTTTGCAAATGCGTCCATGGGACCATTTTTCTTTTCCTTTTTTTTGGCATAGCCTGCCATGTTCATGCGATAGGTGTGGGTTATTTTTATTTTTGTCACCCAGACCTATGGGTCTTTAGTTGAGCGCGAAGGCGAGTTGGTACCCTGACTTCGGTGTTCAATGTTTGTGTCTGGTGCCAGGAGGTCGGACTTCGTGCTAGCCCCTCTGTGCTTCAGTGGGTGTAGCTGGAGGATGTAGGGGGGGGTTTATGTTTGGCCCTTTGTTCCGGGTTTCAGTGCTTTGGTCTGGAGTCTATGGGGCTCTTGACAGGAGGAGATGAAGGCAGCTTTACACCTTTACTGATGGCGCTATATTTGTGGTATACCTGTAGCTCGTGGGTAGTGTTCTGGGTAGATTTGCCACATGTGTATTGTAGCAGGATGGGACTCCGATATACAGCGTGCGATTCAGGTGTGGCGGCTGCCCCCCTGTCTTGTATTGATGGCCTGAGAAAAAGGAAGTAGGGCTGGGTGGCAGTCTGTGTAAATTGTCTTATATTTGTCCCCTTGTCGCTGATCAAATTAGTGGGCAGGGGGGGTTACCCTGCCCCACCCAAGTACCTTAATGGCTGCTCGCGAGCCAGGAGTTGAGTCCAGCGGTGTGGTGTTCCTGTCCGCCGCCGGGGAGAGAGGAGTGACCTGAGCGCGAGTAACACGCTCAGTCGTGCCCGAGAGGCCTGCTTCGACCCGGAGCGTTGATGTGTGTGGATCTTGTGCTGGGGGCAGTCCTCGCCGTCTGCCGGTGTTGTAGTCTTCCGGCACTTGAGGCTCCGCAGTGGGAGGTAGTATCGGGACGCAGTCCTGGGTCGTCAATGCCAGGGGACTGTTGCAGCCCTCACGCTGCACGCGAGGAGCGTTGGAACCGTAGTAGAGGGTGGGAGGTCCCGCCTACGGCTATTGGGATCTTCACGGGGGCTCAGGCCCCGGGAGAATTTCGCCACGAAGACACGCAGCCGTCAAGCGAGACCCGTAAGTTTGTGACCGGTGGATCTCAGCAACGGAGCGTCGGATAGTTCTGCAGGTATCCCTGGTTGTGCTGGGGATAGTCATGCACCTTTCAACTCATATGGTGGTGTCAGCAGCCACGTCTCTCTGCAGAATTTTAAAAACAGGATTTTGCAGGTCAGGTGGCCATCTTGTTTGGTGCGTGACACTGTTACAATGTGATTAATGCTCCTATGAGTAGCAGGCCATCTGGTGAGTTTGTTAATTACATAAAACAAAAACAAAAAAAACAGTATCGTAAATGGTTAAAATACCATAAAATAAACAGTGAAAAAGAAAGGTGGAGTGTCATTGCAAATCTTGCACTTAAGCGTAACGACAAGGCAATATGGGAGGTCATTCGTGGGACAAAAAAAAGAGAGGTGACAATTAACTGCGTCTCTGAAGAAAGTTGGGTCAAACACATTAAGTCGACATTAGGATCAATGGAAGTTAGCAAGGTGGTAATAGATCTCCCTCTTGACAAAGAGGAATGTAAAGCATCTGTACTTGATATTGTGGTTATTATCGAGCGTTTAAACAATTCTCGGGCAGCTGGCCCCAATGGTGTATGCAATAACTTGACGAAATTAGCACCAGCCACTTGTGTCCATGCCCTTCATTTACCTTGTGTAGAAATTAGCGTGACAGGAAATCTGCCGGCAACGTGGTGTAAAGGTAACATTTTGCTAGTGTATAAAAAGGGTGTGTGGAATAATCCGACCAACTACAGGCCAACTACAGCCTATTAGCAATGTTAAGACATACCAAGCAAACATTTCTGCCAAAGTGCTGTCGCTCGAATTAAATTCTTGTATCGCCGTAAATAATATTCCCCCCCCCATCAGACGGGTTTTAGGCCAAAATATAAAACCTTACACAATTTAGTGATCCTAACATCTGTGCTCGAATATGTGTCTTACCGACGAGAGTCGAATGTGTACTGCGTGTATATTGACTTTAGTGCTGCTTTTGATTCAGTCATTAAGGATAAGTTGTGGAGAAAGTTGCTAGCCTGGAACCTACCATTAGGATTACTTAGAATGTTACTGTTGCTCTATACTGAAACCTCGGTATGTATACAGCTAGATGGCAAAGGTAAGATATCCGCTTCTATACCAACTAACCGTGTTGTAAAATAAGAATGCATAGTAGTGGCAACATTATTCAACCTGTACTTAGCGGACTTGCCCATGCATTTTATGAATCTGTCAACATGCCCGGTGAAAGTAGGGCCGGCAATGCGCTTACGCTGATGACTTGCTTTTGCTAGACCACACCCCAAAGGGCTTGCAATGTATGTTAAATGCCTTGGCTGAATATCCAAAGGAAAATGGATTAGAAGTAAATATTGTGAAAAGCAAGGCAATGGTGTTCTCTGTAAAGCAACCTCTAACTAAACAGATGGTCTTGACATACAAGGGCATTGGCCTTGAGCAGGTGGAATATAAATACTTGGGCGTATATGTCGATGAGAAACTAGAATGGGGGAAGCAGTTGTCAGGAGGGGCCTGAGGGTAGAGGCGTGCCCACTAAGCCAAAGGGAGAAAGAGCACACACGAAGCTGGACTACAAGGAGTCCTGTAGACAAGAAAGGATAGGCAACCGAGGCTGTGAAAAAAAGGGGCAGGGAATACAAAGATACAAACACGCTGGGTTCCCTCTTGGGGTGTACGCAGAATGGGGAAAGAGTGTTCCATGGATCTTGGGAAACTCCAGCCTTGTGCACAGATTGCTATTACAGGGGCCCCCTCTGAATGCTCATGGCTGGGAGTAACAGCTGTGGGTGTCTGTACCTGAACCCTAAGGCACAACAAGGTAACAGTACTCACAAGACTGAAGCCTGTACAGGTCCAGCAGGAACCGAACAATGACTGCTTCCTGAAACAGGAACCAGTACACAGGAAACAATGGCACGAAGTACAACACTGAAACGCGACAAGGGAAGGGGCAGAGATTGCCTGCTGGAATCCAACAAACTCTGTACATAGGATTTACATAAAACACAAGTGAAGACAAGAACAGAAATATCCAGGGAAAAGGAAGTCAAAGAGAGCAAGGTTCAGAGCAGAGAACCGGAAGAAAGGAAGGGCAGAAACCTAGTATCTAAATGCAGGGAATGGCGACCGGAAACTGTACATGGGAATCAAGAACAGTAACTCAGGGCTGGAAAGACAAGAGAAAGCTAGCAGAGGGAAATTAATGAAACAGTATTACTGAAGTGGATACCCAAAGGGGAGGACTGAACACTCAAGGAAGACAAGGACAGGAATCATGAACAGAGGGCTGCAGGCAAGGAAGAGAGCAGGGGAGCAGTAGCCAGGAAACAGAGGGCTTTACATAAGAAAGGAAGCAAGGGGGCTGTAGCCAGGAAACAGAGGGCTGCAAACAAGGAAGCAGGGCTGCAGTATGGAAGGCACAGAGGTGCAGGCAAAAGGCAGGGGAGAGAGGGCTGAGAAGCAGGGCAGCAAGGCAGGAAGCACAGGGCTCTGGAACAAGAGCAGGCACTGGAAGCCACAGAACACAGTAAATATGCAAGGAACAGGGCAACAAAGGGCTGGTATAAAGTTCAATGTAAGAGGCCTGTGCTCCTGCAGGCAGCGGCTTAAATACTGAGCTGCCCAGTGCTGAATGAGGCTAATTAGCAGCACCTGGAGCAGCACACCTGAATATAATTGGCCTCCGCCCCCTCTAGTCCTGGGAAAGCGAAAGCTGCACTGTTCTCTAAGGCTTCTGGGGATTGTAGTGCTAGAACTGCTGTATAGGAATAGCCAGGAAATGGTAACTGCCACAAGGTGCATTATGGGACATGTAGCTTGTAAAAGTAAATACGAAAGTTCCAAAGCCTTGCTTTGAATATAATATGAATAATATTAATAGGTGTTGTCCAGGGAGTATTACTCAAAACAATTGAGTCCCAAATAGTCAATGATGGGTGCCAATTGGTGCGCCAGTGGCACAATCGTGACAGCAGTGGCTTGAAATTCAAGCAAAATGTATTATCTCTGTAAATGTGATAAGTGTCTTCATTGGCAAAAATGTTGGTTTCTCTGTTCACACAATCTTGTTGTTGTACACAGCAAAGATAAGCCCACTTTTACATTACGGTATAGAGGTGTGGCGTCACAATTATCTAATTGAGGCAAAGATGTTAAGGACATTGTTTAGTATGGCACAAACGGTTACACTTGAATTTACATACTTGGAATTCTATCTAAAGGGCATAGCAGTTGAGTGTATCCAAAGAGTTGTAATGTCTTATGAAAACCGGAGGAAGATGGATAATGCTACAATTATTGTATCATACATACATGCATTTTTGAGGATTGAGCAATGCTTTAGTATGGGAACATTGGGCAAAATGATGTCTATGCATGAGCTATGGTCAGCAGAATATGAAAGGACTCCTATGCTAAAACAGGGACAATGGTTTAAAAGGAAGTTGAAAAAGAAATTAAAAGAATACAGTTATCAATGTAATATTGTCCAGCTAGCCACGAAGAGAAATAGTGGTTGCTAGCTTTTCATATACGTTGGAACGATCTGCTACGCCTTTACACATTAAGGCATATCCTAACACTCAGATATTTGACAGTATCTTCTATTGGTTTAACATCTGGGATGCTTTAGAGATAAAAGGTGTGAGGGTGGGCCTACTGCGCTCTGAAAGATTGTGTCACCTGTGTGAAGGAACGGATTTGGAATCCCTAAAACATCTGTTTGTACAATGCAATAGTTTATCATCCGTTAGAGTACGTTTTTTTAAAATCTTTTAATAATATGTATGATTCTAGTGAGCAAGCGATGATTTGGAGTAATTTTATGGCAGGCGATGAAATACATTTAATATTTTTTATGGTCAAATTCTATTAGAAGTTGACAGAGATTTTCAATAGTTTATCTGAAGGTGTATACCTGTGAAGATGCGTATTTTAAACTGTGTTTATTCTATTGATTTTATTCTGTCATGTATAGTGTCATATATAACAATGCACTGCTATGAGGATTGTTTGTTGCGTATGTATGTCCATATGTTTTTTTTTATTATGTTTTTATGTTGTATATACAAAGCCGTAAGGCTGCAAGTGTATTAAATAAAATAAATAAATACATTATTATATTAGGTCTGTTTATTTGAAGGACTGCTCTTTGTAGATAGGGGGGCAACACGTTTTTAAAATGTTCAATGGTAAGGGCCTCTAGTTTTTGTTTATAGAAAGTATCTGTTTGGCCCACTCTTTTTTAGCAGTACTTGTTTTATTTCACCAAAAGTGGCTGTACCCAGGGGATATAACAACTGATAAGAATTTTGTAACTCTCCTCTCAATAAAGGGGCTAGATAACATGTTTTAGGTCATCTTCCCAATAAAATTGGCGTGCCAACCTTTCAAAGTTGAGAAAAAACATCCCTAGATCTTCCCGTCCTTATAAGGCTTCAATATCCCACGTGGCAAAATAGGTCTCTGGTGAAAGGCAACAATTCTATCTTGTCCTGCTTGAAACCGCTCTTCAGTCTGAATCTGGTGGGTGATCAGTTGAGTTAACACATTTTGTAGAGTACCCATCTCGAGATTTTTATTGGTATCCTCCTCCCCATCAAAGCCAATTTCTTGTTAGAAGTTATACAAATCAAGATCTGGAACTAGATCGTCTGTTGGTTTGTCGGCAAAGGAGAATACCTCCTCCTCTGTTTCTGAGGTTTGATCTATTTCTATGGGATCACTTGTGTCCAATAGGGGAATGGGTTCCTCTAGATCTTCCTTCCGAATAGGGCGCGTGTGGGTCTCCTAAGGCTAGGCGTGATGCCTAGAGCAGGTATTGGAGGAAGATCTATTTCAACCTTGATTATTAAACTCAACTTACTATTTGGTCTCATATCATAGTCTGATATTCTGAAAGTCTATAACAAAGGGCGACGCTGAAAAAAGAGTTGTTGGTGTCTAATGGGGACATCAAACTTAGTATCCTTTGTTTAATACAACAGATGGTTTCACATACATTTATTTCAAATGTAAAGTCATCCTCTTCTAGCTTTTAGACAGTGAGTTGCATTTAAGATATATATGTCACCTGTATAGTCAAGGTCTATGATGCCTGCTAAGAGGTCTAGGCCATATCATCTGGCTAAGCCTGATTTAAAGGTAAGTCTTATGTAAATTCTGGGTGGGGGAATAAGGACCAAGTCTGTTGGTATTGAAACTCGGTCTCCTGGTTGGCTCAACACTCCTCTGCTACTGCATAAGTGAAACCCAATGGAATGTTCTGTGGTTACTGAAGGATCAGAAGATCTGTTGCTACGCTTCTCAAATTTGAGGGTTCACCAGTTTATGTCAGCTGAGCCAGATGCCACTCCTGACACACTAAATGAGGAGTTAGGAATGTAACACAAGCTAGTCATGTTTTTGGTTAAAGACATTTATTTAAAACAAAAGTATTGGCAAAATGCCTCTCTGACCCTGCCCTAAGAGGAATCTCCCTACCTAAATCCAAAAACTAAGGATATGTTTGTGTCAGGATGTCAAAATCAAAACCGTCCTTGTTTCCCAAGGTTCTATTCTGACCTCGCACTATAAACTAAACTATAGGGTGAAAAGGGAAATGCCTTTAACCTTAGGTAATTGCAAAAGAGTTTGTAAAGGAAGAATAAACAGCATCACAAACGTTCTCCAAGGGTGAAAAGCCTTGGCTCCAGAGGGTGGCTCCCTTCCCCTGGAATTCTCCTCATACAAATGATTTTTGGTTTAACAGTTATTTGTGTCTTTCTTGGCCCAGAGCAGTACTGTTATTTACAAAGTGGCTTAGTTTTATAGTTCCACTTCTTTCAACAAGTTCCTTTTGTCTGGAAAACACATTTCTATATTTCTTCTTTGTAGACTTGCAACTGCTTGGTATACTCCCCTAAATTCAAAACAAGGGCACCTGGCTAAGCCCTGATAAACCCATGTGGGTATAAACTATTAAGTAATCCAGAACAATCAGGGTGAGAGATCACACACAAAGTCCTTTGATATGCTTCTACACAAAAACATAATGCAACTTTTAATGTTAGGTCAACAAAGTCTTTGACCCTGGGTTATTTATTAAACATACCAATTTTTTGTAAGTAAAAACCAAAACAAACAGGACACTGTGTAGCTTTCAAATTTGTAGTACAGATGTGTACCATGCAATCAAATAACAAGGATTAAACCAAAACAAGACATGTTTCTTTCATATTCAACGACACATTCACAACAAAACACGTGTCATCCAGAACGTTGTGCATTTCTGGAGTACAGAAAAACAGTGTGACACTGAACTGTGAATATTACAAAAGGAAGTCGTCGACACTATAGTGTTTCGGCCAGATAAGGATAATTGTTGGAGCTTATGTAGGATAGGCCTTCTTCAGGACAGGGGGGGTTGTGTGTTATCCGTGTTCAGAGGGTATCTGTCAGAGAATAATGACAGCAAATGTGTGAATTAGAACATGGTGTGATCTCAAGGAGTTTAGAACATAATTTAAATGAATCTTATTAGATGCTCATTAAGTGGGAGCTAAAGAATACGACAATGTGTGCAATCACATTGTCGTAACACTTACAGTCAGTAATTGTTTGCTGCGGTTAAGTGTTCGTAAGTTGGCCTCTCTTGATTGGTTGGAGGCACTGTGCCATGTGCGCCCCAACAAATGAATGATGATAGCGAGGGGTCCTATCCGCCTATGGAAGACCAAAGGAACAGAGGTAAAACCAGTTGGAGTGCTGGGAGAAAATAGATCAGCTGTGTGTCATTTGTCAGGAAGAGTTCTTACCTTATGGGGATGACTCCCCTAATGCCATGTGTTTAATCATGGATCTAGTAGGTAGCTCACGTCCCATGCAGACAAACGGTGCCAGGCTGAAATGTATTTGAACTAAAAATAGACAAAATCGGTGATGTGGAATGGTTAGGGCCATGTGAGGGACCCACATCCTCTACAAACAGTGTCTGTCATTTTGTGCAAAGGCATAGTTGTGTGGTTCCGTGGCATGCATGGTCCTCAATGCAGGTCATATCACATAATGTGTATCTCTTTATAGATACTAGCATAGGTTCAGTGATACTGTGCGGGTGACAACTCAGTAATTATGGGACAGTGGCTCATCGCAGTGCTTGCTGTGGCATGCATGGTCCTAGATGGAGGCCATACTGCATAATGGGTGTCTCATTCTAGATACCAACATAGATTAAGTGCTACTGTGCAGATAACAACTCAGTAATGATGGGGTAGTGGCTCAACGCAAGAAAGTCGTAATGACACGTAATCCGGCACTTGACTTACTTGGAAAACCCAGTGCCAGCGGTATACATCTTACTGCTGCGGAGGATCCAAGCGAAATAGCTTGTTCCTGACTGGGGAAGACGCAGAGTGAGCGTTGCCTAGGCAATCACTCGAAAACAAAAGTTTGTGACGGTGGAAGCCCCGCCCACATGCGTTGTCACTATTGAGGCACCCAACGAGGGGCTGCCATGTGTCCTTCTCTGAGGGGTGTGTGTGCAAGCTCTGCCTGCATCGGCAGCATGTTGGTGTGCGTTACGTGATTAGAGGCAAAAAAAGAGACGGGTGCCAGAATGTTTATGGAGACAATGCGATCGGATTTGACCAGGAGATGAACAGATAACACGACTGCTATAACTAAGAACGATGATGTTGCACAGTCAAATGAAAACCGCTGTCATTGCATTTTGTAAGGGTGCATTACTATGTGTCTGGGCATAGTTTAATTATGTGATGGGACATGGTTTGATTGGTACATATGTAACCTGTGTAAAATGCTGGGTAATAGACGAATAAATGCTGCACTGTGATATATCAAATACATAAAATATATGAACAATCGCGTAGTACTTTGGTAAACGACAAAACATTAGTTATCAACATACTCAGTCAGCCAAGCATTTTTGTAACGTTATATTTTGTTACATATATTTCATTGTCTCAGAAAAAGAAGCATAATTGAATTAGCAAGTAGCATTTCTATACTCCTGTTTGAATCCCAGGCATTTTAACATATTCTGTTACCTAATAGTGGACTCTATTTCCTGCGGTTGTTCATTGCCTGAAACAGCAGGTCAGGCCAGTGTTCTACACTTCCTTATTACAGTAACGGCGATAGACAGAATGTACCAGATATAAGGGTTCGATGCTACAGGGAAAAAGGCCAATGCTCAGACAAAGTCTGATAGTGCTGAAAGAATTCTATTCTGGCGTTCTAGGCCATTGATAAAAAAAAGGCTGCAGTCCGTATTCTAGAGCCACTGCCTTTATATACTGACCATTTCCTAAAACCCTTTGTAGGTAAGATGATTTCCTACATAAAGGACATGACCGATGCAGTAAAGATATTACAAGCAGTTGAGTTAACACCCAACTGTATCCTGGCCAAAATGGATGGGTTATCACTATACACCTCCACCCCCCAAAGTGAAGGTCTAGAGGCTTTAAGGTTACGCCTCAACAAAAGGGTCGAAATCACCACTACCCCGACAAACTTCATTTTAGAATGCGTCTGGCTTGCCATGTCCGAAAATGTCTTCCTGTTTGAAAAACAACTATATCAACAAATAAAAGGAGTGAGTATCGGCGCCACCTTCGCTCCAGATGTGGCAAACCTTTACATGGCACAATATGAAGAAGACCATGTGAACAACGACAACAACCCCTTCAAATTGAACATCAAACTATGCAACGTTATATAGACAACGCCTTCCTTATTTTGAGAGGCACAAAAGAAGATCTCCTAGCCTTTCATGAGTGGCTCAACAAGTGCAACGACCACATCAGATTTACAATTGAATCGGAATGTCAAGCCGTAGACTTTCTAGACCTACCCATCTATAGATCCGGCAACAGTCTCAAAACTGAATTATTCAGGAAACCCACAGACAGAAATAGTCTATTGCACTTCTCAAGTTACCACCCAGAAGGTCTGAAATACAACCTCCCGTATGGCCAATTCCTTTGGATCAGGAGGAATTGCTCAGAAAAAGAGAAATATGAAGTCCATGCCAACAAGCTACAAACCTGACTAATCGACAGAGGCTAGCCAAAAGAATTCCATCAAGATGGCAAGAAAGAGAGCGGCCAACACAGATCGGGAGATCTGTCTGGCACCAAAAGACCAAACACCTATAAATCGAGTATTATGTGTCACTACATACAGTCCCCTCAGCAACCTCACCAAAACCACTATAAACAAGAACTGGCATCTTATCAGAAACGAGGGTACCCTGGACAGGAAACCAATGTTCGCCTTTAAGAAAAATCATAATCTGAGGAACACTTTGGTGCACACATCGTAGAACCCAGCAAAAAACCTAATACTTTGTGGAATTTGCCCCCGGTAGTAGGACACTACAGCTGTGGGAAATGTGTGGCTTGCAAATATACTACACTCAGTAAAATGTTTGTACACGACTTCCACTGGGCCCTCAAGAGCCATACTAATTGTAACAGCAAGTACGTGATATATGTCATCAGATGTCCGTGCAATTTAATCTACATTGGAAAAACCATTAAGCCCATCCAACAATGCATTTCCGAACATCGGTCATGCATAAAAAGCAAAACTCCAGACAAATCGCTTGTTGAAAACTATACCCGGATGGGACAGTCCAACGAAGACCTGGTCTGGACAATCATTCCACAACTGACCCCGCAGAAGAGGGGAGGTGACATCAATAAATCCCTAACCAAACTAGAACAACGGTGGGTACACAGACCGAACACAGTCAGGAACTGACTAAATGTCACAGTGGAATGGAAACACCGCTGGAATTAGCATGCAAACCACACAGCTTGTGGTCATGTACAGACATGATATATACTCCAACAATGAATTCCCAAACAGCGCAAGGAAGCAAATACCCATGGGACATGTACAGAAACACAACAAACATTTAAAAAATTTCGAATACGAACCGCAGCCTTTTTTGAACAATGGCCTAGAACGCCAGAATAGAATTCTTTCAGCACTATCAGACTTTGCCTGAGCATTGGCCTTTTTCCCTGTAGCATCGAACCCTTATATCTGGTACATTCTGTCTATCGCCGTTACTGTAATAAGGAAGCGTAGAACACTGGCCTGATCTGCTGTTTCAGGCAATGAACAACCGCAGGAAATAGAGTCCATTATTAGGTAACAGAATATGTTAAAATGCCTGAGATTCAAACATTCAAACATGAGTACTAGTATAGAAATGCTACCTGCAAATTCAATTATGCTTCTTTTTATGAGACGATGAAATATGTGTAACAAAATATGACGTTACAAAAATGCTTGGCTGACTCAGTATGTTGATAACTAATGTTTTGTCGTTTTCCCAAGTACTACGCGATTGTTCATATATTGTATGTATTTGATATATCACAGTGCAGCATTTATGCGTCTATTACCCAGCATTTTACACAGGTTACATATGTACCAGTCAAACCATGTCCCATCACATAATTAAACTATCCCCAGACACATAGTAATGCAACCTTACAATGACAGCGGTTTTCATTTGACTGTGCAACATCATTGTTCTTAGTTACAGCAGTCGTGTTATCTGTTCGTCTGCTGGTCAAACGCGATCGCATTGTCTCCATAAAGATTCTGGCACCTGTCTCTTTTTTTGCTCTCTAATCACGTAGCATACACCAACATGCTGCTAATGCAGGCGGAGCTTGCACACACACCCCTCAGAGGATCAGAGGATGACACATGGCAGCCCCTCGTTGGGTGCCTCGATAGTGACAACGCATGTGGGCGGTGCTTCCACCGTCACAAAATTTCATTTTCGAGTGATTGCCTAGGCAACCCTCACTCAGTGTCTTCCCCAGTCAGGAATACGCTATTTTGCTCGGATCCTCCGCAGCCGTAAAACATATACCGCTGGCACTGGGTTTTCCAAGTAAATCAAGCGCCGGATTACGGGTCATTATGACTTTCTTGCACGGCGTTGAGCCACTACCCCGTCATTACTGAGTTGTTATCTGAACAGTAGCATGTAATCTTTGTTGGTGTCTAGAATGAGACACCCATTATGCAGTATGGCCTCCATCTAGGAACATGCATGCCACGGCAAGCACTGCGATGAGCCACTGTCCCATAATTACTGAGTTGTCACCCGCACAGTATGACTGAATCTATGTTAGTAGCTATAAAGAGATACACATTATGTGATATGACCTCCATTTAGGACCATGCATGCCACGGCACCGCGCAACTATGCCTTTGCACAAAATGGCAGACACTGTTTGTAGAGGATGTGGGTCCCTCACATGGCCCTAACCATACCACATCACCGATTTTGGTTATATTACAAAATCCCTCTGTCAAAAGCTCTTTAATTATCAGTAGAGAAACGGTGACACACTATATGTGTCCTTTTGTCTATTTTTAGTTCAAATACATTTCAGCCCAACGCTGTTTGTCTGCGTGGGATGTGAGCTACCTGCTAGATCCATGATTAAACACGTGGCATTAGGGGATTCATCCCCATAAGGTAAGAGCTCTTCCTGACAAATGACACACAGCTGAGCTTTTTTCTCCCAGCACTCCAACTGGGTTTATCTCTGTTCCTTTGGTCTTCCATAGGCGGATAGGACCCCTCGCTATCATCATTCATTTGATGGGGTGCACAGGGCACAGTGCCTCCAACCAATCAAGCGAGGGCAACTTACGAGCACCTACTGCAGCTAACAATTACCGACGGTAAGCGTTACGGAAATGGGATTGCACACATTGTCGTATTCTTTAGCTCCCACTTAATGAGCATCTAATAAGATTCATTTAAATTATGTACTAAACTCCTTGAGATCACACTATGTTCTAATTCACACATTCACTGTCATTATTCTCTGACAGATACCCTCTGGACACAGATAACACACCATACCCCCATCCTGAAGAAGGCCTATCCTACATAAACTCCAACAATTAGCCTTATCTGGCCGAAACACTATAGTGTCGATGACTTCCTTTTGTAATATTCAGTGTTCAGTGTCACACTGTTTTTCTGTACTCCAGAAATGCACAACATTCTGGATGACACTTGTTTTGTTGTGAATGTGTCGTTGAATATGAAAGAAACATGTCTTGTTTTTGTTTAATCCTTGTTATTTGATTGGATTGTACACATCTGTACTACACATTTGAAAGCTACACAGTGTCCATACTGGTTTTGGTTTTTAATTACAAAAAATTGGTATGTTTAATAAGTAACCCAGGGTCAAAGACTTTGTTGACCTAACATTAAAAGTTGCATTATGTTTTTGTGCAGGAGCATATCAAAGGACTTTGTATGTGATCTCTCACCCTGATTGTTCTGATATACTCCCTTGCCAGGACTTCTCATTCACTTGTGTTTGACTGGTGTACTCTCCTTGGACTTCCCACATGAAATCAGGGAACAGAGAGATCCTCCTTTTGTCAACCATAACCTGCCCCACCATTCTTGCCTTATTGTTACCCAATGGAATGCGTCAGAGGGAGGGGGTCTAGCTGGCACATGGTGGGCTTTGATTACTAAAGTTCAATCGCCCTCTACCAGCAGGCACACAATGCAGATGTTGTTCTTTATGGCATGGCTTTTCGCTTCCTCTGCTTGTCTTTCCAGTTTATCAGATTAACTTAGTAGCGTTGAGACCTGGCCATTACCATATTAAATCCTCCAAAGGCGAGATATTGTTATACACTCCCTTTATCCTGTCCAAAACCTTCCTTAGGCTGGCCCTCAGCAATAATGTATCCACTCCTATTTTACCAATTTTGGTTTCAGGCACCACATGGCTGCTCCTTATCTCTTCCAGCAAAAAAAACAGTTATGGCTCCTTCATCCGTTGTTGATCTGCTTCCCTTTTTTGGCATGTCCTCATCGTCCTCCAACCTGCTTGTCTTGATACTCGGGGTACAGATGAAGACCCTTTTAGTGCAGAATATAATTGTAACGCTCACCTGGCTCCCACGGAGGCGCTGACCTGGTCTGGATTGCTGTGACCTCTTCAAGCGTGATGCGCAGGATTCGAAACACCGACTGAACGGGACCCCCAAATCTGGCTTGTCTGGCCCGTAGAAAAATCTTTCTGTAGGTGGAGAAAGGGGATTAACTGTCTGCAGAGTATTGTGATTGCTTCCCACCTCCCCTTTGCTCTTCTCTGACCACCTCTGAAATCCCCAATCAAGGCTCACCTTAATGTTTGAATGGATGAGCTCTCCATCCTGCTTCTGGTGCAGGGGCGCGTATTTGACCAGTTACTTCACTGGTTTCGGAAGGCGAAATGCCGTAAGTATGCAGTTTAAAAAGTTCCAGAGTAGAGTCTTCTCTTTGTTTGCTTTTCTTAACCTGCGATCTGTCCTTATTTTCAGGTGCAGAGTGGAAGTGATGCTTCGAGGGATATTGCCGGAGATAAACTCAGGTGAGTTTGTGATAAAATGATCCCTTTAAATGTCTTTGAATCCCTCTAGTAATGTCTTTCTTTTCTCCCCTTAGGGGCCGGGGCGCGGTACCAGGCCAAGAAGTGGCGCCGACCCGAAATGAGGAGTGGTTCCGTCAAATATGGCCAGGTAAGTCTTGTGACGGAAAATCAGGCTTTCCTCATTTGTTTCTCCTGCTCACCTTTTGTCTCTTCTTCTCCCCTGCAGGTGCAGAGATGTGGTGGAATGCCCAGAAGGTCGCGGTGGATAGTGAAGAGCCCACGAGGCAGGTGAGTGATGCGCGGCGCTGCAACAAGTAGCGCGATGCTTTTAAAGAATGTCTATCTTCAGGATCGCTGGCGTGATGGTTCCGGACACAGGTAGGAAGTTAGATTAAGTTCTTGGTTTTCACCTTTTCTCTTCCCTTCCTTCCTTTCAGGTATCCCAAGATCGAGGCAGGCGTGGCTGGAGGCAAGATGCAGGAGCAGGCACGGTGAGCGTTCAGCTGCTAGATGCAGAGCAACGCAAAGCACGTGTGGCAATCCGGGCGTGGTTTAAATAGCCTTGGAAGAAGTTCCAGGTAAGTATTCTTCCACGGTCCCCACCCAAGTAAAATAGTTCCTTTGATAAAATAGTCCCTCCTAAGCCTCATTTGGCTTGAGGCTTCATGCAGCATGGTCTGCGTCAGGTAAGTGCACCAAACACCCTCTTTTATGAGCCTGGCGCCTATGGCGCCAGGACTGATGTCCAACATGAGCCTGGCGCCAAAGGCGCCAGTACAAAGTCCAAAGAGCCCCTATTAGGGGCCGCTGGGCTTTTACCCGAGGGCATGATGCCTGCTCCCGGGGGTGCTGGGACTGTCCTGGTGATCCTGGGGTAGGCATCATGACAGCACTCCCCCCCAAGGCCCCTCCCAAGGTCGTTCCCTCTGGAGGTTTCGGTTTGTTTGGGAAATCCCGATGGAACTTTTTTACCAGCCGAGGTGCATGTACGTGGTCGCTGGGTTCCCAAGACCTTTCCTGAGGCCCGTACCCTTTCCAATCAATTAGATAGAAAAGTTTTGATTTTGAAATTTTAGAATCCAAAATGTTCTTCACCTCGAATTCAGGCTCCCCATCTATCTGAATTGGTTCTGGTGGCTTTATTAATCTGGTTCCTGGTTGCACTGGTTTCAAAAGTGACACATGAAAAACGGGATGAATCCGCATGTTAGCTGGCAGATCGAGCTTGACTGCCACTGCATTAATGATAGCTTTGATCGAATAAGGGCCCAAATACCTTGGATTAAAAGTTCGAGGTCCCTTGAGCAATAAATGTTTGGTAGCCAACCATACTTGGACTCCTATTTGGTATGAAGGCGCCTCCTTCCGATGCAGATCTGCATTTTTCTTGTATTTCTCTTTCGCTTGTTGCAAATGGGCAGTTGCATTCTTGAATGCTTGAGTTATAGTGGAATGCAAATGGTCTACTGCGGGCATTTCAAGGCTCAGAGGAGAGTCCAGGTCTGAAGTACGAGGGTGATGTCCATATAGGGTGTAAAAGGGGCTTTGTCCGGTTCCAAAGTGCACCGAGTTATTGTATGCATATTCGGCCACCCATAACAAATCCTTCCAATTACCCTCCGATTGGTGCAACATACACCGTAGGTATTGTTCAAGGGTCTGGTTCGTTCTCTCCGTCTGACCATCGGTCTGTGGGTGATGGCTGGTTGAGAGTCTTACGTCGATTTGTGCCAGTTGACAACACCTTTTCCAAAAATGTGAAATAAACTGGCTTCCCCGGTCGGAGACTAATATGGACGGGAATCCATGCAAGCGGATGATATTTTCGAGGAATTCCTTAGCAAGGACAGAAGCTGAAGGTAATCCTTTCAACAGAATAAAATGAGCCATTTTAGAAAATAGTTCCACCACAACCAGAATAGTATTGTATCCATTACAAGGGGGCAGGTCCGTGATAAAATCTAGTGACAAGGTGTGCCAAGGCGCTGGTGGAATGTCTAAAGGCTGAAGAAGACCGGCGGGTTTTGTCTTTTGGCCTTTGTTTTGGGTGCAAACTCCACAGGACATCACGAAAGATTTAATATCCTTTCGCCAGGAAGGCCACCAGAATTGTCGTTTAATTTTTTCCTCAGTTTTGGCAATGCCAGGATATCCTTCCATCAGGGTATCATGATGACGGGAAATAACCAGTTCTTGTAATTCCTTTTCTGGCAGAAATAAGCGTCCTTGGAAGTAAGGTAGGCCATCGTTGACTGAAAAGTAAGACCCCCTTTGGATCCAATCCTGCAAGGCGGTAGAGTCCAGGAGTTGTTTTACTCGTGCTTGAATGTCCTCAAAGGTTTGTAAGGAGGTTAATCCCAAAATTCTTTGTTCGGGAATGATCGGCACAGGTTCTGAATTTGTGTCTATTTCTCCCATTCCTATTCTAGATAGTGCGTCTGCTTTGCCATTCTTACAGCCGGGACGGTAAGTTATTACGAAATCAAACTCAGCAAAGAACAAAGCCCATCGGAGCTGACGTGATGATTGAGCCTTGGCAGTCTTTAAATATTGTAAATTTCGGTGATCAGTGATCACGGTGATGGTGCGCCTGGCGCCAAGAAGATAATGCCGCCAAGCCTTAAAGGCGGACTTAATGGCTAATAATTCCTTATCGGTAATTGCATAATTTACCTCAGGCGGTGAGAACTTTCTGGACCAAAATGCTACAGGATGCAGTTGGTTGGTTTCAGGGTCTCTCTGAGACAGGACAGCTCCCATGGCTAAACTGGACGCGTCAGTTTCGACTATGTATGGGAGATCGGGACGCGGGTGCTTCAAAATAGGTGCAGATGTGAATTTAGCTTTCAATTCCTGAAAGGCCTGTTCGGCTTCCTTGGTCCATTCGAAACGTTTATTTTTCCGCAAGAGTGCAGTGATGGGTTGTACTACACGTGAAAATTCCGGAATAAATCTGCGATAAAAATTGGCAAAACCAAGCATGCTTTGGACCCCTTTTACCGAGCTAGGAGATGGCCATTTGAGGATGGCCTCCACTTTCCGTGAGTCCATTCGGACCCCATTAGGTGTCAGGATGAATCCAAGAACTCCACCTCGGTGGTATGGAAAACACACTTTTCCAGCTTAGCAAACAGTTTGTTCTGGCGCAATTTCTCAAGGACGGCCCGGACATGCTTTCTGTGATCAGATTCCAAAGAGGAGTACACAAGAATGTCATCGATATATACGAAAACACAAACATCGATAAGTTCCCGAAGGACATCGTTCATGAAGAATTGGAAGGCAGCAGGCGCGTTGCACAACCCAAAAGGCATCACCTGGTATTCGAATAAACCATATTTTGTACGGAAGGCCGTTTTCCATTCGTCGCCTTCTTTTACTCGCACCAGATGATAAGCCCCCCGGAGATCTAACTTGGTGGATACGCCAGCGTCCTTCACCTGGTCAAGGAGTTCAGGGATCAAAGGCAGAGGGTAACGGTTTTTAACCGTTATCTGGTTCAATGCGCGGTAGTCGATACAAGTTCTAAGGTCGCCTTCTTTTTTGGGCACGAAGAACAAAGCCGAGGATGCCGGGGACTTTGACAGGCGAATGAAACCATTGGCTAGGTATTGATCTAAATATTGTCTCAAATGCCGGTTCTCAGGTTCAGTAAGAGCATAAATCCTGCTACAAGGGGGTTGTGCACCGGGCACCAGATCGATTTGGCAATCGTACGATCTGTGGGGGGGTAACGTGTTGGCCTTTTCCTTTTGGAAGATGTCCTGAAAGTCTTGGTATTCCGGAGGTAGTTGCATGGAGACAGAGGTAACAGATGCTAGACTAATCTTCAGATTTTCTGGGTAGCAGGTTTGTGCACAATCCGGGAAGGTTATTCTCTTTGCTCGCCAATCAATTCGAGGATTATGTGTCTCTAACCAAGGAATTCCAAGAATAACCTGAAACTGTGGGGCCTTGATTACGTCAAACACAACTGCCTCCCGATGGCCGTCCGGACCAATAAGAGTCACCTCAGTAGTGGAATGTGTTACTGGTCCTGAGGCAATTTCAGTTCCATCGACTGTGGTGATGACATCTTTGCTGGTTTTTGGACGCAGAGGGAGGTTAATCCTAGAGACCAATTCACGATCCACATAGTTTCCTATAGCCCCACTATCGATGTATGCCTTTATTGCATGCAACCGCTTAGGCTGTTCCGGATCTACGAGAACCATTGGCACAATGAAATGCGAGGTCTGAGAGTTAGTTTTCAAGCTCGGCAAGCGGACCCCTACGCTTGTCGCGCGGAGTTGTTTCCCGAAACAGAGTCTTCATGGTTTTTATCAGCGGCATCTACCACCTTCTTGGGCGGTTTTGCCGGGCAATCTCGTAGAAAGTGTCCAGAGTTCCCACAATAAAGACATCATTTTAACTGCCGCCTCCTTTCACGTTCCTTTTGGGTTAAAGGTCCTCTAACCCCTCCAATTTGCATAGGCTCAGAGACATCGGCACCCTTGGGAGTGACGTGGGTCTTGACCAACACCCGGGTTTCAAACTTGGACCGATCCGCTTTTTGGTTTTGGAGCCTGTGATCCAATTGGACCACTAAGTCTATATATTCTGTGCATTCTTGGGGCGGATTTACAACTTGGGCCAAGACATCTTTAAGCTCTCCGCGTAGACCCCGATAGAATAATGTGATTCTTTTATCCTCTGGCCACCCAGTTTCCACGATTAGTCTGTTAAAGGTTGCTATGTAGGAGAGGAGGTCTTGGTTGCCCTGTCGCAGGGATGGAAGTTCATCATCCAGAGCTTGTCCCTGAGAATGTCGAGCAAATAATCTCTCCAGGTCTGCATAGGAAGTGCAAACGACATTGATTCATGAATACGGCGAACGGTTTGGGGTCCCCAGCAAAGCGTTCAGGTGGCGCCAGCGGCATATTTCCAGGTAGATTGATTTGCACAGGGTTACTTGAAGCCACAGGAACAGAATTCCCCCCGGAACCAGGTAGAGGGGTTTGCCCAGCTTGACCTTGCAATACCTGCCTAGCCAGGTCATCAGTTTGTTCCTTAGATATGATTATTTCCCTCCTGAGGGCATTAGTCTCTTGACGAGCGGCATGTACTTCGGCCCGTAATTCCCCCAGTAATTGGGCCAACATATCAGCCTCAAGTTTCCATAGCGCCTGGGTGGGAATTTGTAGGAAGGCTTCGCGTTCTGTAACGCTCACCTGGCTCCCACAGAGGCGCTGACCTGGTCTGGATTGCTGTGACCTCTTCAAGCGTGATGCGCAGGATTCGAAACACCGACTGAACTGGACCCCCAAATTTGGCTTGTCTGGCCCGTAGAAAAATCTTTCTGTAGGTGGAGAAAGGGGATTAACTGTCTGCAGAGTATTGTGATTGCTTCCCACCTCCCCTTTGCTCTTCTCTGACCACCTCCGAAATCCCCAATCAAGGCTCACCTTAATGTTTGAATGGATGAGCTCTCCATCCTGCTTCTGGTGCAGGGGCGCGTATTTGACCAGTTACTTCACTGGTTTCGGAAGGCGAAATGCCGTAAGTATGCAGTTTAAAAAGTTCCAGAGTAGAGTCTTCTCTTTGTTTGCTTTTCTTAACCTGCGATCTGTCCTTATTTTCAGGTGCAGAGTGGAAGTGATGCTTCAAGGGATATTGCCGGAGATAAACTCAGGTGAGTTTGTGATAAAATGATCCCTTTAAATGTCTTTGAATCCCTCTAGTAATGTCTTTCTTTTTTCCCCTTAGGGGCCGGGGTGCGGTACCAGGCCAAGAAGTGGCGCCGACCCGAAATGAGGAGTGGTTCCGTCAAATATGGCCAGGTAAGTCTTGTGACGGAAAATCAGGCTTTCCTCATTTGTTCCTCCTGCTCACCTTTTGTCTCTTCTTCTCCCCTGCAGGTGCAGAGATGTGGCGGAATGCCCAGAAGGTCGCGGTGGATAGTGAAGAGCCCACTAGGCAGGTGAGTGATGCGCGGCGCTGCAACAAGTAGCGCAATGCTTTTAAAGAATGTCTATCTTCAGGATCGCTGGCGTGATGGTTCCGGACACAGGTAGGAAGTTAGATTAAGTTCTTGGTTTTCATCTTTTCTCTTCCCTTCCTTCCTTTCAGGTATCCCAAGATCGAGGCGGGAGTGGCTGGAGGCAAGATGCAGGAGCAGGCACGGTGAGCGTTCAGCTGCTAGATGCAGAGCAACGCGAAGCACGTGTGGCAGTCCGGGCGTGGTTTAAATAGCCTTGGAAGAAGTTCCAGGTAAATATTCTTCCGTGGTCCCCACCCAAGTAAAATAGTTCCTTTGATAAAATAGTCCCTCCTAAGCCTCATTTGGCTTGAGGCTTCATGCAGCATGGTCTGCGTCAGGTAAGTGCACCAAACACCCTCTTTTATGAGCCTGGCGCCTATGGCGCCAGGACTGATGTCCAACATGAGCCTGGCGCCAAAGGCGCCAGTACAAAGTCCAAAGAGCCCCTATTAGGGGCCGCTGGGCTTTTACCCGAGGGCATGATGCCTGCTCCCGGGGGTGCTGGGCCTGTCCTGGTGCTCCGGGGGTAGGCATCATGACAATAATTGTCCATTCTGTCAGTCTGCCAGGTTTCTTTCTCCTGTCGACCACCTGTAGTCTTTTTGACAGTCGTTTATTCATTTGTCCAAAGTCACTCACCCTCCCTTTTTATCTTTAATGTTGAACAGGATGAGCCCCACCTGAAGACAGCATAGCAAGTGGGACAAAAGTAGTTGCCCGGTCTCACCCACTCGCAGGGGTGAAGTAATCTGCCCAGTTCAATAGACCTACACAGGCAACCTGCAGAGACAATATTCTAGCCCATAGTTTTCTCCAGCTGTTTTTCTCCTCAATAGCCTTCTACTTCTCTAAGGCCCAAGAATCAGCAGAAAGAGCGAGACCCTTTCCCATTTAGAGTGTATAAGATCCCTGTATTGCCTTATTATCCTGATACCAGAGGGGAGAGGACACTCGACCTGGAGGGAGTAACTTGCAAGTGGGGCCCAGGCCTTGGCAGTAGTGCTAAAATAGGTGGCCTGTCGGCTCCTGGTAGCTTACCCACTCAGCCCTACAATCCCCATGCGTATCCTCACAGAGTTCTACCCTGCACTGAGGATCCCAAATGCCTCCACATGGTCACCGCCTGGTCCCACGTTACCACATTAGCAGCTGTGGGTGCCACTCTGTTGAGTTGCTGTCATGCTTCCAGTTAGGGGAAGTATCTTATTCAATCTGCTGATGACAGGGGAGGGGTGCCTCTCTCACAGGTCTCTGGCTCCCCTCTACCAGTGGCCCACATCCTATGTAGCACAGGGAGCAAAAACCTCTGCCAGGTCAGTGCTTCAATGACAGCCTCTTCTCCAGTCGGGTGTCATGGCCAAACAGGTTTCTGTACCGATGTTGCCACGTGCCAGTGTCGCACCTGGTAGGGGGATGGAGGGCCTAGAACCCCAGTATCACTGGAGTCTCTCGCCTTCCGATCCCCACCTTAGTTTATTGCTCCCTCCCAGGCATCGGCCTCTGCTATAATGCTGGGCACAAACACTGCCAGGCTCCATAGCTCTCTGGGCAGCCATCTTGAGCCTGCTCCACTCTGGTGTCACAGTTTCTAAGGGATAAACCCAGGCTTCTTTGCGGGTTACGGCCATTCCCTCCAACTTCCTGCCCCTCCATGCCCTAAACACATCCTCCTGGGATCTCTTTGCGCTAGATTTACCATCAAACAGTCCTTTTTCAAAGCAGTGTTCTCTGAGTTGATGGGCCTCATTATTAGTTTGGTGGTATCTCGGCAGTACAACCAGTGGGATACCACCAAATAGACCTACCATTAGTGGGTATTGTTCGTACAACCGGAACTGGCTGTTTTTTGCCAGTAATGTGCCTGACTTATCTCCTGCACTTGGATGGAGGTAAATCAGGCCACCCCACCAGCAAACTTGTACTCTGCTGGTCCGGAAACGTGTCAGTAAATTGAATTACCGGCACGTTAATTCCAGACTGGCAGGGTGATAATGAGGCCCAATGACTTAATTTGAGCTGTAAGCACGCAACTGGTGTAATTAAAATGTCCAAACCAGGTCTGGCTTCAGCCACTCGATTTATAAGCCCTTTGCGTGTCCTTCAATGAAATCCTATTAAAAACAAGCATGGGAAAAGCCAACAGTTTTGGCTTGTGTATAAGAATTAGGCATTTGCCATGTACTGCTGTTATATGCCCAGATAGTTGCACCATTTTGCAGTTGCTATCATTGATGGGCAGTTAATACAACTATGGCAGTGCCTAGTAAAAGCTTTTCCTTTGGGGTGAGCTGTTTTGATGTTCTTAAAGCATGCTTTGTCTTTGAGAGAATTGTTATTAAGATTTGTTGGTTTTTGAGTTTTGTGGGTTTTTTTTATAATTACATTTTTATTGCCATTTTCAAGCAAACAAACCATTGATAACTACTCTTCCCCTTCTTCCCCTCCACATCCCTCCCCAGTCGCAACCATAACCCTGTCTTCTAACCCTACTCCAGAACTTCTCCTCTTACCCTCCCCTTTCCCTCGCCCCCAAAATTCTCTTACTAGACCGACACAATCCCTTTCCGCAGCCCCTGCCCCTTATTTGCCCCCTTGAGGCCACATCCAAGGGTTCATGCCTCTGCTCATTTTCTACTCGCCCAGGCATGCCCCTGCTACCCTCTGCAGTCAAATCACCCACAATAGTTTCATGTTCCTCGGGCACCATGCTCCCCTTGAATCCTGTTGACGAAATTCTAAATTATGTCCCAGTCCTTAAGAAAGCATTAGTGGTCTCCCTGTATGGAGAAGGTGATACACTCTAGTGCGACAAAGTTCCAGATCTTTCCCACCCACTCATGTTTTATGGGGGGTTCCTTCTTTTTCTATTTCTGGACTACCACCAGTGCACCCACCATCATCAAGATTACATATGCCTTTCTTTGTGCTTTTGTCAGAAAACCATCTAGGTCCCCTCATGCCCATGATCGCTAACCCTTGACTGCCTGTCGGTCGTACCTCAAATATCTCTTCCATCGCTGACTGGATCATAGCCCAATACGACTGAATATTCAGACACTTCCACCAGATATGTTCCCATGTCCCCACCTCCCCACATTCCCTCCAACATGTTCCAGGAACCTCTTGTTAGAGTATATGTAATTTTCTGGGGTGCGATGCCATTGGACCATCACTTGATCCATATTTCTTGTACTTGGATAACCCTCGTAAGATTGGGGTGTTGTGCCCGCAGTAAAGACCATTGCTCTAACTCAATTGGTTGTCCTACTGATTTCTCCCATCTCTCCATATATCTCCATTTCCCCAGCTTCTTCCCCTTCTTAATGATGCTGTAGAGTGCCCTTACAATATGTTTGTCCCCTGATTCCGATATGATATATTGCTCAAAGGGGGAAAGGTCCGTAGTGGCGGGCCTTTTATTAGCCAGGTGTAGCAGCCAGTGTCTCAATTGAAAATAATGAAATCCCTCCCCTCCCCCAACTTGAAATCCTGTTTGCAATGGTTAAAGGTTTTCAGCTCTTGGCCGCTAAACACATCCCTTAATTTGGAGCACAAAGGTGTCAGTGTGCAGGGGACTGTGGTCAATCCCGCCCTCCTCACCGACTCATCCCAAGAGTCGCCCACTAGAGCCCCAATGTCGCTGCAGTACATGTTTACAGATCTATCTTCCTTCGGCCGGAAAAGTACCTCCTCCAATGGTGCACCCATCACTGCCCTCTCCATGGACCTCCAGACCGTCCTCTGACCATCCCATAACCAGTCCCTGATCACCCTGATCTGTGCTGCAAGGTAATATACTCTAAAATTCGGCTCCTCAGACCTCTTCTACTCCTCAGAGCTCTACTTGTCTCGTCACCCTGGGTTTTTTCCCATTGCATATGAATGTTCCAATATACTTTTGCTAAGATCGGAAGTAAATGTTGGGTACCCGTATCGGTAGGATAGTAAATGAATAGAGTAGTTTTGGTAGGATAACCATTTTCAGGACATTAATCCTTCCCATCCACGATATTGATAAGGGACCCCACTCAGCCAGCATCTTTGAATTTTCTCCAGTAGGGGCGGGTAGTTAGCGCTAAACGACCTGTCCATAGATTTAGTAACCCTTACACCCAAGTATTGTATAGCTTAATCCGCCCATCTATACAGAAGGACTTCCTTCAAATCCTGCTTCCTATCTATCGGAACCATCAAGTTCAGCACCTCGTACTTGTGGGAGTTTATTTTTAGACCGCCCACCTCCCCAAACCGCCAGAGTGCTTGGTCAACCCCCAAACATCTCCTCTGGGTCTGTAACCATTAGCAATAAGTCATCTGCGAATGCAGCAACTTTATGTTCTACCCCTCCGAAGGGGATCCCTCTTATTTCCATAGTGGCCCGAATGATGGCCAGAAGTGGCTCTAGGTGGATGGCATAAAGCAACGGGCAAAGAGGGCATCCCTGTTTCGTACCTCTCGAGGTCGGGATACACCCAAAAAGTTGCCCGTGTATTGCCAGGCATAGCAAGGGCCTGCGATAATTGGATTTAATCATTGTTAAGAATTTGGCCCCGAATCCCATCTTCTGCAAGGTGTAGAAGAGAAATTGCCACTCAAATACTTTTTCGGCGTCTAAGGCTAAAACAAGGCCTGGGGTCGCAGACTTGTAGACCTTTTCAATAAGGTGGCTGACCCTTTCAGTATTGTCACAGGTCTGTCTGCCCCTGATGAAACCGGACTGGTCTGGGTCGATAAGCCCTGGGAGGAGCCATTCTAGCCGATTAGCCAGGACCTTCGTGTACATCTTTGCATCAATATTAATAAGCGCATGTTAGGCAAGATTGTATGCAGTACCCTTAGGGTGCACTACAACAACCCTGACCTCCTGGCAATAGGGACCCAACCTTTGGTATAAGTCTGTACTACACAGGTTGGTAGCATGTTCAGCAGCCAGGCTTATCTCAAGAGGGGTCAATGTGAGTTGTAGGGGAGTTAAACAGAGATTCAATGACAAGTACTCAAAGAAACGTTTACACCCAAGGTTTCTTGATTAAACAATTATGAATGTATTTATCAGTCAGTTAGAATAAGCCTTCTTCAGAAGGAAGCAATATAAAGCAAGACACAAATACACTCCAAAAATACACACTCTTAGTTTTCTAAATCAGCAAATACCCATTTGGGATGACACACAGGCACTAGCTACACCCTCAGGTGACTTCAATATCTAGGGTGCGGTTGACATTAATATATCACTTTTGCATATAGAATATTCTTGGGAGTAGTGTTAAAGAGAAGAGAGTTCAGAATCAAGCAAGTATTCACACAGTTATTCTTAAGTAGGTAAGTACTTTCAAAACAACCCCCCAATGCAAAGTCAGTTAACCCCTTCCTGGGAGGAAGGCAAAACACATAAGCAGAAGAGAGAAGAGTCATTCAGGGAGCCAGGCCAGCCAATGTCGAGTTAACAAAAGTCAAGGTGAACTGAAGCACTTCTTGCAGGTAAGTAGAAAGTATTTTCCAATGTCTAAGAAGTCTTGGTAGAATAGAAGAAATCAAAGTAGGGCCACAAGCTGATTAAGCTTGTGAAGTAAAGAAGCTGATACCAATTCCACAAATGCAACCAGGAAAGTCTCCAACGAGGACAAGTAGCTACACAGCAAGAGGTAAGTTCTCTTAGACTTTACAGTACCATTAGGTTGAAGAAACAGTGCATCAAATGACTTCTGTTCCTGTGTAGCTCTGCAGATCTCACTGTTCCTGGGCCTCAGTCGTGGGGACAAGAGGGAGGATTCTGGTGACTCCTGCACTGCAATGGGACGGGAATCGCTTGCAAATGGCAATCTTCAAACTAGTGGCACTTCAGTGTTTCAGCTCCTCGCGTCTACTGCAAATAGCAACACTATGGTTCCTGGCTCTCGAGATGGGCTTTCCTTGCATCTGGGGTCCTGCACTCTGTTGAGGGGGCTCAGCTCGGTCAGTCCTGCTTCCTGGGAGTCCGGAGGATTTTCCTGGAGCTCTTGGCCAGCTTAAAAGAAACTGGTGTTCCTCTCCCTGGCTACCCGGTTCCAGCAGTGACTGCAGTGGAAACTCGACCAGCTTCGAGAGGATGTCCAGGTGGCTTACTTTGGAGTTAATTGGTCCCACCAACTCAAAGGGAGAAGTCGTCCTTGCAGGGGCTTCTCTGTCGATACGAATTTGGAGTTTCAGCACAGCAGCAGGGCTTCACCAGGCAAACCAACGGTCGGAAGAATTGCAGCAGGCGTCCACTTCAAGTTCTTCTTCGGATTCCTTCACCCAGTGGTCGACTCTGCCTTCCGAGCCAAAAAGCCTTGCCTTTTATGCAGCTTGCTCCCATTCATTCCAGACTAGCTGTCAGTCACCCAGCAGGGTGGCTGTCCTTGCCGGACAGCCAGCCGGCCAATCACCTAAGAGTGCATTCCTGTCTCCTAGGACTAAGCACAGACACCCTGGAGCCAGAGGCAGGCTTCACTCGTGAATCCCGCCAAAGGCAAAATGAACAAAGGGACCAAACCTGGTTTGGCGTGCAGAGTAAATATCAAGGACATTTCCACAAAGAAATGGCGACAAAAGAAGACTGCAGCCATTTCTACAAAAGTGGCACCCATTGGTGCTTTACCGTGGCTGCAAATGGGAAAATCCCATAATGGTAGTAAAAAGTAAACCACTGCCACCAGCCATTCATTGAGGAAAGGATAACATAAACATGTTACATGAGAAGCTAGAAAAAGGGGATACTAAGTAACCCCTCCAGCACCCTATTGTAAGATAGTGTGTGCTGGGTCTAGAAAGTTACAAATGTAGAGGGGGCGTGGCTGAGAGGCCATGAAGTAGGACGAGTTTCCTAGAGGGCTCCTGCCGATCCGACATGATCCTGAGTTGAAACTGCATGATCAATGAGCGTTCATTCACAGAAAAGAAAGGCCTGATGTGTGAAATGACAGAGCACACCCGGTAGAAAGCTGGAGTTCTAATATGGACATATAGACAGTAACGAGTCGCTGCAAGCTTGTACCCAGTGGGAAGGAAAGTGAATCAAGATGGCCGGCGCTGGAGAACAAAGGGCTCCCTGATTACCGCAGCGAACAAGCAGGGTCGGAAGAACGCTGCGAGGGAGCGCGCACATCTCAGAAACGCAAGAACATTGCAGGGCTCTGGAGACCCGAGCAAAGGTGACACTAGGACATGACATAAGGAGACCCACATTGCCCAAGAGACTGTCAGGGACTGCTGGAGAGCAGATCGGTTCTGGCGAGGCAGGAGACGGGCTGAAGTGGTGCCGAAGAGAGAAAGACTAAGGAGAGAGCCCACGTGTGTGAAGAAGGAAAGCACCAGCAGCGCTGGGAGAAGAGGCAGGAGTCTGCTGGAGCCGTGAACGAAGGCGCAGGGGCACGGTCCATAAGTGGACAAAGGCAACAGGCAGAGGCATAGCCTAGTCAGGCAAAGAAAGGCTCACCTCTAATACACAAGCGCTGGAGCCCTGGATGGGGAATATCTACATCAGCTGGCAGTGAAACTGACAAGGTATTCGCACAAGCGGACCCGAACTGTAGGGATACCTGCCAAAAACAAAACACCGGACAGCAAACAAAAAATGACACTGGAAGTCATGCAGTGAGAGACACTGGGTAGTAAGGCTGCAAATGGGCACTCCCAGACTCGACAACATAGTGCATTGGAGGAGGGCAGGAGGGAGAGAATACACACAAGCTAACACAGACTGCAGCGCAATGCACAGTGCATGCACACTGACAAGAGCTTGGTCCCCCACGAGGACTGGACGGGAAGGGTCTTTGCCGTTGACTCGGGTGCGAGGAGCCGCAGGAAAAGAGACAGAGTCCACGGAAGCGTGGGGTGCACGGAGGGCACCCAGCTGTTGTTAGAAAGGATTTGGCAGGTGTCACTGCAAACACCAGTAGGAGCCCCGGGTGCTTTGCAGCCACTGGAGGGGTGCTTGGGTATACGTAATTGGTGGCGGGCACCCGGCGGGGAGCCTTTGGTAGCGCCAAAGAACTGTTAATATGGAGTAGCAGCACCTTGGTTTCGCTGCGAACTTGGGCAGACTGCAAGTAGAGATTGAGATGCCCGGTACCTGAGCAGGGAAGCGCTCTCTGGGGCAGTTTTGTACGAACACACTACGGGCTGGAAGATAAAAGGCCCAAGAGCAGCGGGGGCAACGGAATATAAGCAGTGGATGTGAATCACTGCAACATCTACGGCGGAGAGGAATGGCCTCGGAGAGAACAGTATTGTTAGAGGCACGGCAGACTGTTATGGGACATAAGCGCTGGGGACATTAAATGGCCAGAGTCCATTGATGCGGGCAGGGCAGTGCCAGGACTAGTAACACTGGGCGCCTGAAACCAGAATCAGGTCCCTGGCCCAACGTCCAGCAGAGGGACACGTGGGAGTCCATCACAAGGAGCTGGAACCCCTGGACACTGCACTATAGGAGGCGGGCACACCAGCAGAATCACCCCGTGCACATAAGAGGTGCATAGGGCATAACCCGGGGCACAACTTGAAACGAGGGCCCCGCTGGAGCTTGTGTTACATAAGATCGCTGCAGACTGACTAGGGCATGCCAAGGAGGAGGCTGGTTGAGCCTTTGAGGTACTGATGCCCCCATGCTTGGGTAAGGCTTTGGATATTGGGACTGGGTGTGCGCCCCCCCCTACTTGTGGAGCATAAGAGGTGGGCAGACCCACAACATACGGCTGCTGCGTCATGTCTAATAAGCCGCTAAAACAAAAAGTGAAGCAACCTACGCTGGACGAATTCGCCAGGACACCGCCGGGCCCGGAAAGTGCCAGGAGCAAAGACAAGCCCCCCGCAGGTGGCATGGCCACCGCGGTACAAATCAGGAGGTCCTGGCTGCGATTGCAGACTTGAAAGCAGACTTGAAAGCGGCCTGGGAGGCCAAGCTCGAAATCGTTGTGTCTGAACTGAAAACAGCGTTGGACCTTAAGGTCGGTGAAGTGCAGGAGGAGGTGAATCTACTCCGACAAGATGTACGGTCCCTGTCGGAGCGCACAGAGAACCTTGAGAAGGAAGGGAGTTCGAACACAGCGGACTGCGCCTCACACAAGTCGGAACTGCATGCCCTGGTACAAAGAGTGGGCAACCTGGAGAATAGGGCGGAGGAAGCGGAAGGACGCGCCCGAAGGAACAACTTCCGCATTGTGGGCTTGCCGGAGGGAACAGAGGGCCACAACCCCACGGAGTTTGTCGAAAACATGTTGCTACAGGAGATACGTGGAGGAGTTCTGTCTCAAGGATTTGCTGTGGAACGAACGCATAGGGCTTCAACGCGGAAGCCGCCGCCAGGCAATCCGCCTAGGCCGGTTATCGCCAAGATCCTTAACTTTCGGGACCAGGAGAGGATACTGGAACACTTCCGCAAAGGTGGAACAATCAAGCGAGGGGAGGCAAACATAACAGCTTACCCGGACTGTACCCTGATGGTGCAGCGGAGCCGAATGAACTTCGGGCTGTTAAGAGGAGACTGAGGGAAGCGGGCCCTGAGGGAAGCGGGCCATAAGTACATGCTACTTTACCCGGCAAAATTGAAAGTTTTTCATAAGAACAGGACCTTGTTTTTTGACACTCCAGAGGATGCCATGGGGTGGCTTGATATGCAGGGATGCCCCCAGGAGGCCGACATTCAGACGAAAGAAGGAGGCGGACAAGATAAGTAATGAGTAATGGGAGCACTGGAAGATGGTGCGGATTAAGACTATGGGACTTGACTATAGTCAATGACGTGGCCTGTTAGTAGATGGGACCAAATTAGAATAGATAATGTATTGTGTGCACTGTGACTGTTGCTTTATTAAGGAGCCTCGTAGGGCTAGTCCTCACACCCCCATTTAGTATTAATAGTTAAGTGGCCATTAGGGCGACTTCACCCTACTGAGCTCTGAGCGTACTAGGCAGGGCTAGATGTGGGGGTGCCTGAGATCCAGGGATGGAGCTGGGCAACAGTTGGGGAGGGAGTTGTTGGGGAAGGGATGGGTGGGGGGAGGGGAGGGAGGTGGGGAGTTTGATGTGTATATAGTTTTGGGGGGTTTGAGTTTAAACACGAGCCTATATAGAATAGCCCTAGAATTGTATCTGTATTGCGCAGGCGGATGGGAGTGGCTGGGAGGGAGGGAGATGGGTACTGACAAGCTATGGGGGATCTTAGAATAGTGACGTGGAATGTCAGGGGACTTACCAGTTATTTTAAAAGGAATAAGGTCATGCTGTATTTGAAAAGACAAAAGATAGATATTGCATTGTTACAAGAGACGCATCTGACACGGGAAAAGTTGGAGTTGGTGAGGAGTAAATGGAAAGGTACTGTAGTGGGGTCTTCATATTCGACCTATGCTAGGGGAGTACTGGTCTGGGTGGCGCCACACGTCCCGTTCCAGCTAATACAGGAAATAGTGGAAACTGAGGGGCGTTTAGTCATAGTGAGAGGGTTGGTGGAGAATAAAGAGGTGTGCTTTGTAAACACGTACGCCCCCAATCAAAACACGGCGGCGTACTTCCGGACTATGTGCACCAACCTAGGTTTGTGTGTGGGCAGCGCAGTGATCTGGGGAGGGGATTTTAATTGTGTGCTGAACCCCGAAGTAGACAGATCGGATAACAAGATGGTCAGGCCCGCCCCGGCAGCTAGGACATTGCAGACGTTGCTAGATGACTTCGAATTGGTAGATGTGTGGAGAACAAAGCATCCTAACGAGAGGCAATATTTACATTACTCAGCCCCGCAGCAGTTGTATACTAGACTTGATTATGTTTTTGCCACGCCAGATGTAGTGATAGAGATCGTTCACATAGAATATAAAGCGAGGGTCCTGTTGGATCACTCGCCCCTGGTTCTGGGGTGGCAATATTGCCGCCCTAGGGCGCGGATTCCGACATGGCGCCTCCGTGCGGAGGCGCTCAAAGATCCAGTTTTTAGAGAGGATATAAGAGATTAGATCATTAACTACTTTGAGGTGAATACAGGCAGTGTTGACTCGGCTGGGATACTGTGGGAGGCCTTTAAGGTGGTGATGCGGGGTGTGGCCATCGCTAAATCGAAAGGTCTGCAGGGGGGAGTCCTGGCTGGTTTACAAAGTGTGGAAGAGGAATTAGAAAGAGTACTAAAAAGTGGAAGCGTAGACACTGAGCTGGTGCTCAAACTACAGCAGCAGTGTGCGGAACACTGGGAAAGGCTCTGCAACCTTAATTACAAAAAGTATGTCGAGAGACAACATGCGGGTGGGGATAAAACGGGCCGTCCCTTGGCGTGGTTATACAAGAGTGAAACCCCTAGGCCCCCGATTAGGACAATAACCAGAGAAGATGGTGAGGTAGTGGACACCCAAGAGGGAGTCAATAGGGAATTTGCGGATTATTATAGGGAACTATATGAGGACAGAGGAGGAGGCAGCCGGGATGAGATACTGGAAACCCTGCAGGATATAGGATTGCCCAAGATCAGTGCAGAAGAAAGAGAAGAACTAGATGCACCAATTACTTTGGAGGAGTTGGAGGAGGTTGTTAGGCAGCTGCCTACTAGTAAGACCCCGGGAGCAGATGGATTCCCGAGTGAATTTTATAAAGCATATAGGGCAGAAGTACTCCCCCCAATGTTGGAAATGCTGAATGAGGCGTTTGAAGTGGGATGGTTGCCGGAGTCGCTCAGAGAAGCGATCATAATACCGCTCCCTAAACCTAATAAACCTGGACATAGCTGTGGATCATACAGGCCGTTGTCGATGCTGAACCAGGACGGCAAGATATTGACGGCTGTCCTGGAGAATAGACTGCGGAAAGTAATTAGCAAGTTAATACATCCAGACCAAACGGGCTATGTCCCGGACAGGAACATAACTCACAACCACAGGCGACTCCATCGGGTGATCGAATGGGGCTGTGACAATGAAGGAGAAATAGCAATCGTGTCTTTAGACGCAGTAAAAGCTTTCAACTCGGTTAGATGGCCGTGGCTGCTGGCGACTTTGGGAGAGTATGGAATGGGGCCGGGGTACATCAGGTGGGCGGAGATGCTGTATAGTGCGCCGCTAGCCCGGGTTCGAACAGGAACAGTGATATCTGAGAGATGGCAACTTAGCAGGGGCACTAGACAGGGGTGCCCCTGGTCCCCGATGTTGTACATTCTGGCTCTGGAGCCCCAGGCACTATACCTAAGGCAGCAATACGACACAATAGGTATTGAGGTAGGAGGGGAACGGCACCTGATATCCCTATATGCGGATGATTTGTTATTATACTTGAGATACCCGGAGGAAAGTCTTCAGTATATTCTGGAGGTGATGGAAAGGTATGCAAGGCTGTCCGGTATAGCGGTAAATCCCCAAAAATCTAGCATTTTCCCGTTGGGCAGTTACAAGGGAACCTCTGTAGAAAGATTGCCGGTGTTACCGGTGCCATGGACTGTGGGCTCCTTCCGATACCTTAGAATAGATGTGTACCATACGGCGGAAGAGGAACATAGGCGTAATACCGAGATGGCCATTGGAAAAATCTGCAAATGTATGAGGTTTTGGGAGAAGTTGCCCTTAGTGATGATGGGACGGGGAGCGATGCTTAAGATGGTGGTTCTGCCTAGGCTCCTACATTATTTTAGTAATATTCCACACATGATTCCCAAGGGGTTTTTTGTTCAACTGAATGGTATGTGTAGAGACTTCTGTGGCATGGTACCCGGAATAGAGTAGCGCTATGGAAGTTGCAGAATTTTCACGAGAAAGGGGGTATTAAACTACCGAATTTTGAGGTTTATTATTTAGCGAGCCAATTACAATATGTGGCCAAATGGCTCTCTGATGAAGCGACCCCTGAATTTAGATTGTTTGGGCAGGACTGTACCCCGTTTTACCTGAAGGAAATTATCTGGTTGCCTGAGTCAGAAATGAAGGAGCGCCTGGGGATGATGAGGCTGGGGTGGAAAATGTGGCGTCGTGTATGTATAATGATGGGGGACCCGCTCCCTTGTTCCCCGCAGGTACCGCTGGTTGCTTTGGCGGGAGGGGATAAGCAACTGAGGGTGATTATCAGAACCTACTGGGAGTCGGTTAGGCTGGTAACGTTGGGAGATATATGGCAGGAGGGGACCATCAGGGATTTTGAAGGACTTGGGGAGGAGGCGGGATTACATGGGGGCCAGTATGTTACGTATCACAGGTTGGTGCGGAAGATTCGGATAACGTGGCCTGACACAGTATTGGCGGAGGAACCAGACGCCATTATGGGGATGATATATGACACAGCTGAAGGGGGGCATGAGATCTCTAGATTGTATGAGATGGTAATGACTAAGGTTGGAAAGGAATTGACGCATTTGAGATTGGATTGGGAAGCAGAGGTGGGAACCCAAATGGAGGATGGGATGTGGGAGCGGGCCCAGGGATACCACAAGAAGGTATCTAGGAATGCCAGACTGCAGCAAATACAGCTGTACGTAACGCATAGAGTGTATATGACCCCGCTGAGGATATCTAAGTTCAGAAATGCTGGGAGACAGGCGTGCCCTAAGTGTGATGAGGAAAATGCTGATATGACACACATGTTTTGGTCATGCCCAGTATTCGAGGGTTTCTGGAGAGAAGTGGCACAAAAGCTAGCAGAGAAAAGGTCCCGCTAGCCATAGACACGGCCTGGGCCTGCCTGTTGGGAGGGTTCCCTAGGCCACGAAAACTGAAGCATGTTGGGAAACTAAAAGACTTGGCGTACGTGCTAGCAAAGCGAAGGATAGCTATGGGATGGAAAAAGTGTCATAAGCCACGGGTGGAGGTGTGGTGGAAGGAATTACAGAAATGGGCAGAGGCTGAAACGGAGGTATGGCAAGAGGCAAGTAGCATGTCTTGGGAGGAAGAAGTGGGTACCCTGATGGCATGGAAAACATTGATATCTGGACTATTTGGAACAATATTAGATCCAGAGGAATCTGATGAAAATGACGCCCTGCCGCGTGTAGTAGATACTGAGAGTGAAGGTCAAACAGGCTCGTAAAGGGGGGTGGGATCAGGGGGGGAGTGAGCAAAGACTAATTGATGTTAATGTAATAGTTGTGGATTGCACTGCGTGTTTGGTTTGTATTGTTGGTTGTGTTGAAAAATTTATAAAATTATTTTTAAAAAAAAAAGAAAAAAAAAAGAAAGTTACAAATGTAAGTAAAGTCAATTTCACTTTATTGCTCTGGGAAACAATAGTTTATCCCAGAGAAAGTATTTAAACCTTTGGGAAATCTGAAAGACTTCCTGTGTCACTGCACTGAAGGTGCTGGGTTACACAATGTAAAAGATGATGCCTATGGAGTTTGTCAGACTCCACAACCAAAAGAAACAGTGTACAAAAGCACATTTAAAATACATGAGAGAGTGGGGAAAAGGGTCTCACTCTCTCAGGTTAAAAAAATGAAGTCCTCAAAATCCAGCAAAGTTGCTGGGGGGTCTCTAAGGTAGAGGGAATTAGCACATTTCTGAGAATTCTCCCTAACAGCACTATGATCTGCACTGGGTACTGTCTTTGCCTGGCTTCGGCAGCCGTACAACCTTAGCATCTTCCATCGACGGTGTAATCCCTCAAGTTCCCCCAAAGGAGTTACAGAGCAGGACCATATGTGGAATAAGAATTTCCTGGTAGGTTTTATAGGAGTCAGCAGAGTATCGATCCAGGCCCGGCGCTTTCACCCTTGGTAGACTCGCCCATACCTCCTCAGGGGTGATGTCTCTCTCCAGCTCATCCCGTTCCTGTCTCCTGATTTGGGGAAAAGGGCACCCAGCAAGATATTCCTTTTGGGCCTGTTGCGTCTGAGAGTCTGACTTATATAACGCAGAACAGTATTCCGTAAACGCCCCCTTCTGTCCTGATTTTTAGTATAGTTCTAGACTGGTCTTTTATCATTAATATTCTAGCCAGCAGGCGATCCGCTTGGTTGGCTTTAATGTAGTACCTCTGTTTGAGGTAGAACAGTGAGCGCTTGGCAGCTTTTGATTGTAGCACCTCCAGCTGCCCCGTAATCAACCAATGTTCCCTCCTGATCGCACACCGAACTCCCTCCATCATTCGATCCATTACCTGCTTTAACATGGTCTATAGCTCCACTTCTAGCATCCTCATCTGCTTATCCCTTTGAGCTTTCATAGCTATGAGCATCCCCTTCAGGGGGGTGTTGAATGCGTCCCACACCATATGTTGACTTGTCCCTCCTGCATTGTTGTTCCGGAAATATTCTGTTATTTTATCCCTTACCTCCCCCCTTAGGATGTCATCTTTAATGATGTGAGTTGGATACCGCCATCTCCAAAGCTTGGACGAGTCATCCCCATCCTTGATTGATTTTAATTATTCTAACGCGCTAAATCGACCATAGGTCTCAAAGTGAACAAAGAACGGAGAAAGGACACACAACACAATGTAACAGGCAGTCCATGGGTGGAATATGTCATGGTCGATGAAGAGGGGGTAATACGCCCCACCAGTAATTATTAATGAGGTAGATTAGTCAGGGTCAAGATTGAACAAGTGGGTCGGTCTTGACTCCCTTCTTAAACTCTGTGATGGACTATGCCTGCCTTAGATGGGTGGGGAGTTTATTCCAGCCAAGGGGTCCTGGACATCTAATCCAGTTCCACCAAAGCCTGAAAGTTTGAATCTAGGTTGTGTAAGCTTTGTGGGGTCATTGGATCGTAAAGTACGAGTACAAGTCATTCTATATGCATATGCATATGCAGACGGCACTTGTAGGTGATGGTAAGCATTTTATGAGTGACACGTTGTTTCATTGGAAGCCAGTGTAGTTCCTGTCTGGCCATGGAAACATGATCTCTTTGAGAGAGACCAAAAACGGCCCTAACTGCATTTTTTTGTGTAACCTACAGAGTATGAAGGTTAAATATTGCAGTGCCTGCCAGGCGATTATCGCCGTAATCGAGGCGCAAATTGATGAGTACAGTTGCAAGCAATGCCCTATTCTGTAAAGAAATGTAGGGACGGATATGGCTCAAGAGTTTGGAAATGTAGCTACATGAGGCCTTAACTTGGGCAACGTGGGGCTTCATGTAATGCCCAAGGTCTTCACTGACCTTGCAACTTTAATTGTGATGTCGGCAAGGGTGAAGGCATCATAATCGGAGCTCAGTGTCTTCATTTTACTGCCAGATGCAATAATCAGGAGCTCAGCTATTTCAGCATTCAAGGCCAGTGAGTTTGTGGCCATCCATACCTGAATAGATTTATATATGGTATTAATACTATTGGTGTCCTTAACGTAATCTCCAGATAGTTCAATGATGACCTGGGTGTCATTGGTATAATTAGTAAACTGTACACCCAGGTCATCAAGGAGAGTGAGAAGGGGGGTAGTGTATATATTAAATAATGTGGGTGAGATGCAGGAACCCTGCGGTACTCCGCTCGTAATGGGCATCTGAAGGGAACACGCATCATTCACGGAAGCCAGTGCATATCTGGGAACCAGGAAAGATGCCATCCATTGGGTGGCCAGAGGAGAACATAGTGCTTGATTATGCAATCTTTTGACGAGCAATGAATGGTCAATCAGATCAAATGCGGCGGAAAGGCTCAAGAAGCATAAGAAGTGCTGGTTTGCCTGTGTCAACAATGCCACCCACACTTGACCTGAGATCAAGGAGTGCCGTTTTGGTCCCATGCTTAGCCCAAAAGCCTGACTGCATGACATTAAAGAGGCGATTACTCTCCAAATGATCTTGGAGTTGAATATATGCGACTCGATCAAGTATCTTAAGCAGGAAAGGCACATTGGTGATTGGTCGATAATTTTTACGGCTGTGAGGGTCGAGGGGGGAATCCATGATTCCTTGAGCAGCAGAGGCACCCTAGCTTCCTAAAGGGGAGATTTACTAGACAAGCAACCCATGATGCCAGAGTTTCAATAGAATCCTTAAAGAGCCTTGAGGGGCAAAAATCACCCCTACAGGAGGTGGGTTTCATTTTCCCCACAATTTCACATATCTGCATCTCCGAGATGGATTTAAAATAAAAGGACCTCTAGGAGAATTTTCCTTGGTTTTATGTGGGGGTACATCTGTGAGTTTATGGGGGCGGGTGTCATGGAAACAATCTGATTAATCTGGGAGTCAATGGAACTTTTGGGCCCCAGGTTTATTTTTATTGAATTCATTGTGAATAAGCTGACACCAGTTACTGTCCTTTTGAAAGGAGGGACCCACTTGGGTTTTACCTTCGAATTCTTTAAGGATGGTGAATAGTTCATGTGTACTAGATTTGGCAAAGGAGAAGCGATTAATATAGCTTTCGGATTTAGCAGATAAAAGGGCTTGCTTCAAATTAGCTGCTAGGCGTTTGTAAGCAGTGAGACTAAAGGGGGTTGGATCTCTTCTCCATTCTCTTTCAGCCTTCTGTTTGTCACGCCACAGGGCAGTAATGGAATCATCAAACCAGGAATTAGTACTGATCTTTATTTTTTTCACTCGAGACTTCTTCTGCGCGAGAGAACCAATAATGTGATTAATAGTATAAGGAAGGTGATTTACGGGGTGCCCAGAGTTAGTGAACGAATGACTGGGTTTTAGCAAGCGCAGCACATGAGAAGAAAAGAGTTGGGGGGAGAGCCTTTTTCTTGTTGTCAGGTAGTCACTTTCTGGTGAATAAACCGACTAGGGGTACAAAGATAAAATGTGATCTGACAGTGATCGGACCACGGACACTGAGCAATAACCAGATCAGCTATAGACACATGATGGGTCAGGATCCAATCCAATGTGTGACCAGCATTATGACTAGGAGTGACCACATGTTGAACAAAACCAATGGACTTAATGGTGGCAAGAAGGGAGACAGCATGGGTATCACTAGGGTCGTTAGCCCATACGTGGAAGTCTCTCATGGCAATCCTTAGGGACAATTTAATGGGAGGGTGATCGGCCAGGCCAATTGCACCTATTGCTATCTCTGACACCATTCTCAGTAGGGACCTTGATACCCATGCATAATCTATCCTCGAAAAAGTTCTATGCACATGGGAGTAGAAAGTGTACCCACTCGTTTTCTCCCGCAGCTCCCTCCACCAGCGACAGAAGTGCCATTTTTTATTTTAACTCTGCCGAGGGTTTGCCCATGTTATGGAAGACCCTAGCGCTCCTGTCCTTACCTGGATTCCACGCCAGATTGAAATCTCCTACTAGTATATTGGGCCCTTTCGCAAAGACCTCCAGTTTATTTAGTATTGCTCGTAGGAATTTGTCCTGCCCTGCCTTGGGGGCATAAATAGCTGCCGGCGTGTAGATCCCTTCCCCCCTTGAATGGTTAAGCCACGTAACGACCCTCTGTATCTCTATCCGTGGCAGTGACTCGAACTCCCAGACTGTCCTGTAGAGCTATCAGTACCCCCCTATTTTGCGCTGCGTTGGATCATCCAGGATGTCTGTGAGCTATAACTGAGCCTTGGATCTGGTGAGAGTCAATAAGGCAAGTATGTCTAACCTTCCCAAATATCTTTTGGAAAGAGGCGTGTGGCTTTCCTAGAGTCAGGGCCAGCAGGATCCAACTCTGAAGATGTATCAAGATGCCTACAAATTAGAGGCTTGCTCCAACAAATCCTGTTCATCCATGTTTAATTCCTGTGGAAAACTTGCCTCGACCTGGAGTCAAATTGGCTCCAATCAAAAAGGAATGGGGTTACCCTCCCTGTCAAAGACCTCAGCTACCCTTGACATGAACTTGCCCAAGACCTCAGCTCTCCTAGACATGAACTTGCCCAACAGGAGAAGTGTTTAAACCTGAGGATCTCATGCACGGCTGCACTGAGGAAAGAGAAGATGCCCCATTGGCTGCACAACCAAAAGCAGATCCTCTCAGTGTTTTTCTGAAGCCTTCTGGGCCGGGATTCAGCCGTTTGGCATGCTGTGTCAGCCTCTAGAGGAATCCCCTGCTGGCTTGTCTGAGCGTAGTGGATCCCGTCGAAGCCAAGGATGCCAAGGCCAAAGCCGTTGGTGCCAGGGCCTTGGCACAGATGTCTAGCATCTTTAGCCTGAAGGTATCCCATTCCTCCAGGTAGGATGATTGCGTGGGAAATGGTACCTGATTGGCCAAATTATTTTGAGGAGTACCTGGATTGCTGGCTCCTCAACATCGAAGATGAAGAAGAATGGTGTTTTGAAGAACTGATTGGGAATCGAGACCTCTTGGAGTGCTTCTTATTCTTCTCTCTCTGGGTTTGAGGCCAGCCTTCCTCCCTGATCCGTTCCACAACCAGAAACTTTGAAGGAGTCCTCCTGTCCTTATGACAAAAGGTGAAAAGCTCTGCAGCACGCTCCCGTATATCTTCAAATGCATGGATTGGCACGATCCACAATCCCGCAGGTCGTGTATCTCCCCCGGCAGTAGAGAAAAATCATGTTGGGTTGGAGACAGACATCTGACTCATGCAATCCGCACAGGGTTTAAAGACCGGCGCCTTACTGCAGTGGGGCACAACACAAAAGGTAAAGTTTTATTTAGAATGATGTTCCCAAAGTGTACTGAGTATGTAGTAAAAATGAACTGAGGTAATGAGACACTGCACCTCGATATATACTGGCCCCAACATCATTTCTGGCTTTGGGCACGTAAAGGCATCAAACGGTGCCAATGCAGAGCCGTGTTGTGTCCCTCGTAGCGAAACAATTCCCAAAGGACAGCAGCACTGGAGATAGATAATTATAGATGTGGAATCCAGGGAGGAAGGAATTCATTAGAAAAGGGGGCTTATATAAAAAAAATAGTGGAGAATGTAATTGAGAAGGCAAAGCATTATCTAGATCAATTGAAGGAGTATAAGTAGGGTATTGTGAGTAGGGGTATGCAACCCGCACCTGCACCTCTTAAAAAAACGTTATCCTTCCCCCTCAGGACAAAACACCAAAGATGATCCACCCTTCTCCATCCCGAATACCCCATCTCTCTTGCCTAAAGCACCCGTTATTCTTAAGCATGCTCCTCGGTCCAACAACCAATCACCAACGCAAAACCATCTCCTGGGATGGGAGGGATTTACCGCCAAGTCCCCCTGGACATGGCAGGCAACTGCTCCTAGGAGGCCATCAAGTGGATCTCCTCGTTTCTTGGTAACAATGGGCAATCACTCATCAGCCCCCCCAACCAGTAGACTGTGGTGTGCCACAGGGAGCTAGTTTTTCACCCCTCCTTTTTAATATCTATATGTGCTGTCTCTGCACCCTTCTTACCGGCATGGGCATATTTTTCATTAACTTCGCAGATGACGGTGGGCGTGGCTATGAAGCCATGTGATAGGACGTACTTTTGGTGGAGCTCTTGCTGATCCTACATGACACAGGCGAGAACTGTGCAAGAAAATGCACGATGGAATATAAACTTATAGGTGCAGCTGCATGAAGAACTACGGCACATAAGCAACATGGAATTTAAGCGATCAGCGCCTGGAGGCATGACTTATGAATATTAAGGACTCTCCGTAGCTCGTCCGAGGCGGAATCAAAATGGCGGCTTGATCGTAAACAAAGAGACCGGGAAGAAATATGTAGATGAAAGCAGATTTGCCGCCTGAGTGGATGCCAAGACCACTAACAGCAGCAAAAAGGTTGGCAGCGAGTGAAGCACAGGCCGGCACAACATAACCAGTGATTATTGAAGATGCCTGTGAGGATCCATTACGAGAGAAAAAGGTCTGCAGCAGACCGAGATACAAAGAAGCGCGGCACAGGCAGACGGGAAGACTCGCTGGCGAGGGGTTGCTACTGTTGCGCAATCCTCAACCTGTCGAGTCTCAGGTGAAGGACCCAAAGCGGCTGCGAATGATCACGTCGTACATTGTTACAGGCGTACGGGGGCTGCTGATAGAAATGAGCGGGTGCTGTCCACTCGGTAAAGAGGAACGGTGAAATGGAACGAAACGAAGAGGCTAAATACCGTGGCTCTCTAGAAGTAGTGCAAGGGGATCCTGGGTTGTAACTCGTTGGCTGCAGACACATGGGCCAGTTCAGTACGGCGGATTTGACTGTGAGGTGCATACACAATGCATGAAGCTTAATTGTGGGCATGCCCACAGGCTTGGCAATAGATGTGCTGCTGAAAGTGGATTAATACATTAACAAAGTGACATCTGTCCTACACCAGGGTATGTACATGAACGGATGGGAGACGCCATATTGGGGCGCACCATGAATCGGGGTGCACCAGGTGGACTGGGATCCATTGTTTAACACTGACCTGTCGGCAGGTTCGGAACTGGCCGCCAGTACAGTAGCGCTTAATAAGCCTCAAACTCAAGAGCTCACAGTGAAGAGGAATACGAGCCGAGGGCATTGCCAGGATAGCGGCTGAGCGGAGAACAAGCTGATCGGTCCAGAAGAAGGGTCACACTGAGGCTACCGAAAAGAGTTGGACAACTATCCCAGTGTAAGGGGCCCACTAGGAGCTACCCACAGTGAAAAGAGGCGAAGTGGCTACGCAACAGTGCTGGCCTCACGGGGGGCCAAATCCGTACACATGAAAGGAAAATTGCTTGTGCACTTGTCCTGACCCAGAAACATAACGTCCACGCAGAATGTTGGCACGCTGCAAGTAAACCCATAACTGAAGATTAAGGCCAGCATCACAGAGGTTAAAAGCAAGGAGGAGCAAGAAGGTGGTTTATGAACTACGTGGCACGATACTCCCATATCGTGCACCACACAGCCAAGCACATTGTAGGACTGGGTGGTAGGCAGTTTGGGCACCGTCAGATAGTTGGGTGAAACCTAACTGGCCATCCACAACAGTAGACAACTCCTAGAAGCGACATGGCCTCCAAAGTAAATAAAGTTAAAGGGAAGCAGCCAACAATGGAGGAGTATGCTAGATCACCACAGGCAATGGAGGTGGTTAAGAACAAAAGTTAGAACATACAGGGCGAAGCGTCCCCGGCACGTAACGACCAACAGATTCCGGATGCGATCGCAGACCTGAAGACATCATGGGAGAGCAAGCTCAAGACCGCGATGACAGAACTAAAGACCTCACTGGAGTTTAAGATAGACGCTGTAAGTGTGGACGTCAATTTGCTGCGGCAGGACATAAGGGCACTAGCAGAACGCACAAGGGAACTGGAGACAGTGGTAAAGTCCAATACCGCCACCTGCACGGCAAATGCCAAAGAAGTTCATACGCTACAACAGCAAGTGCGCAATCTGGAAAACAGAGCGGAAGAAGCAGAATGGCGGGTGCGCAGAAACAATGTACGAATCGTGGGACTCCCGGAAGGAGAAGAGGGACCGGATGCAACTGACTATGTCGAGAATATGCTGTTACAGGAAATCACACAGGGGTTCGCTGTAGAGGGAGCGCATAGAGCCCAGGTCAGGAGGCCACCACCGGGAGCTCCACACGGCCTATCATCGCCAAGATATTGGGCCTCATTACACAGTAGGAGGTAACCATGCCGCTATTAGCGGCATGGTTACTCCCTCACCACATTCCGGGTCCGGGTAGGCGGTATGGGGATTTACCAGGTCATTCCGACCCTGGAGGACGCTGTAAATCCCCATTCCAAATACCATTCCCCATTCCCATTTGAGTCCCGGTAAGGCTCAATGGGAATGGGGAAGAGCTAATAACAGTACTGCAATTTGCAGTACCGTTATTAGCTCTGAAGGCCCTCAGCGGGTCCCGTCCTTAACGCCTGGTCAGACCAGATGTTAAGGACGGGACCCGCTGAGGGACCTCGTAGTAGGGCACTATTGTTTGAGACTCCGGAGGATGTAGCAGTGTGGTTAGATGCACAGAATTGTCCAGCAGGAGCGGACGACCAGGCGGCGATCAGAACTGATAAGTGACCAAGATGTGCCTCGAGGACTTGAATATAGAGCAGCATATAACGTGACTAGTGGGAAAGTTATAAAGGGACGGGAAGTGATATACATAGAGCAAGTAATGCTAGCATACTACAGGAGACTAAGAAGCTGCACTAGATCGGCAACACCAAAAGACACGCTATGAACCCCATAGGTAGGTTAGTCGAGATACCGGCAGAACGGTATCCCCCTGCTGTGCTCCGATACCAGTATCACTGGGAAGGGCTAGATGTGGGGTTGCCTGAGATCCAGGAATGGAGCTGGGCGACAGTTGGGGTTAGTTAGGAGGGAAGTTGGGGTGGGAGGGGGGAAGGGAGTGCAATGGGGTAGAGTAGACAAGGAACGGGGGGAGGAGGTGGGAAGGGAGTAGGGGAGTATCAGGGGGACAGAGCCTGCAACTGCATGCCACTTATTAAGAGTAGGAGGGTGGGGGTGGAGTTGGGAACGGATGAGATGGGAGACCTGAAGATAGTAACCTGGAATGTGAGAGGGCTAAACATTTATATCAAACGGAATAAGGTCCTGATGTACCTGAAGAGGCAGAAAATAGACATTGCATTGCTACAGGAAACTCATCTGACCAGGAATAAACTAGAGGTGGTAAGGGGGAAATGGAAAGGGGCTACATTGGGCGCAACATATTTCATGTATGCTAAAGGGGTTACCACGTGGGTAGCGCCACATGTCCCATTTAAACTATTACAACATAATGAGGGGATGGATGGGGATGGATGGAAGAATGGTATTACACAAAAAGGGTTAGTGGAAAACAAAGAAGTAAACATTATCAACATATATGCCCCGAACAATGATACCTCTATATATTTCAAGAATTTATATGCAAAGATCAGCCCATATAAAGATGGAGCAGTTATACTAGAGGGGCTTGGGGGGCTTTAATTGCACACTTGACCCCAAGCTTGATAGATCAGATGAGAAAGTTGTCAAGCCCACCCCAGTGGCGAAGGCCCTGGGGGCCCTCTTAAACGATTTCCGATTGGTAGACGTGTGGAGAATACTTCATCCGCAACACAGAGAGTACTCAAACTATTCAGCCCCACACAACCTACACACCTGGTTGGACTACATATTCGCTGCCTGCGACCTCACAAGACGTATGAGGAGTGCGGAATACAAGGCTGCAGTCCTCTCAGACCATGCGCCATTGATCGTAACGTGGCAGATCTTGCCAACTAGGTCAAGAATCCTGACTTGGAGGCTTAGAGCAGAGGCATTGAGAGACACGGTATTCAGGGAAGACCTAAGGGTGGTGATAAAGGAATACTTTGAGCATAACACGTGGAGCGTGAGATCGGCTGGCACGTTATGGGAAGCATTCAAGGTGGTGGTGAGGGGGGAGGCAATATCCAAATCAAAAGGATTACAGGGAGGCATGGAGCAGGAATTGCAAGACACGGAAAAGGAAATAGAGGCTAAAATGCAAGAGGGAGGAAGTTCCCCGGAGGAGACGGGAGTCATACTTCACCTGCAGGAAAAATGCAGAAGCCACTGGGATAGAGTAATTAACTTTAACTACAGGAAATGCATAGAATGGCAACACGCTGAGGGGGACAAACCCTGCAGGATACTCGCCTCTTTATGCAGGAATGAAACCCCCAGGGAAGCAATCAGGGAAATGCGAAGGGAGGATGGGTCGGTGGAAGATACTCAAGAGGGAGTGAATTAATGTTTTTATGAATACTACCGGAAGTTATATGCGAACACTACTGGGGAAGAGGAAATAGACATATTGGAAACACTGACTGAGATTGATTTGCCTAAGCTCGGGGAAACGGAAAGGGAGAAATTAGAGGCCCCACTCACGCTAGAGGAGTTGGAGCGGGTGATCCAGGCGCTACCAACCAACAAGGCACCAGGGGCAGATGGACTCCCAAGCGAGTTTTACAGCGCTACTGGACTTAAAAAACCAAATGGATGCGGTCAGGGAATCAGGAAACCTATGCATTCTGCTCCTGCTTGACCTTTCCACTGTGTTTGATTTAGTAGACTACACCAAACCATGCCAAACCCTTTCAAATAACTTTCACTTCTCCAAGGAAGCAACCTCTTGGATTAAATCTTTTCTCTCAGACCGCACATCAAGAGTATCCATAGGAGACACAGCAGCTGACCCCATCTCAGTCCCGATAGGAGTCCCCCAAGGATCCTGCCTCTCTCCCACGCTTTACAACGCCTACACCAAACTACTCTTCGCAGCATTAGATGCTGTGGGAGTAATTTACACGAATTTTGCAGATGACACGCAAATACTTACTCCTATCTCAGGCAATTTAGAACAGGACACCATCTGTGTCAATAAAATTTACGCCATCATCCAAAACTGGATGGCTGCAAATAGTTTATGTCTCAATGGAGAAAAAACAGAGATCCTCCTAGTAGGCTCTCCAGCCCGCCTAGCCAAGCTCCACCCACTTTACACATCCATAGTCATCGACAATACACCCATTCCCATTTCTAACCAAGTGAAAACTCTAGGAGTATACTTGGACTCTAGCCTTACCATGCGCAAGCACATCAGCGCACTTGCCTGAACCACAGCATACACTACCAAACTTATCGCACTAAGCCGCCCATTCCTCACGCAACAAAACTGCATCACACTAGCAAGAGCCCTCATCTTAACCAAATTAGACTACTGTAACATACTCCTCTTAGGCACCCCTCAAAAAACATCAATAAAATGCAGCTACTACAGAACAAAGCATTAAGATCAGCACTAGGCATAAGCAAAAGAGATCACATTTCACACCAAAGGAGAGATGCACACTGGCTACCCATCCAAGCCAGAATACTCCACAAAACACTCTCAATCACACACAAATGTGTCTCTGGCAAGGCCCCAACCTACCTCAACAACTGTCACAACCGCAAATCTGTATTCAGATGCCTTAGATCTAACACAAACTTACAGCTACACATCCCACACTTCAACAACTTAAGAACAGGCAGATCTAGCTTCATTGTAGCAGCACCCAGAATCTGGAACTCCCTCCCTGCTAACATTAGTAACGCACCCTCACTGATTAAATTCAAGAAACTCCTCAAAACGTGGCTATTTAATAAATACTGCTCCGTTCTCTCTTCTGTAAGGCCACACTGCATAACCTATGTAAATATTGTATAGTAAACGTAAACGCTGTATATAACCCATGTAACCACTGTATATGTAACAACCAAGATCAAGTATTCTTATCTTTTAACATGTAACCTTAAGTCAAGCTTTCTCTGTAACTACGCCGTGATACCCTTGGGCTTGGGCGTTTAACAAATACAATAAATAAATAAAATAAATAAATAAGACATATAAGGCAGATTTACTTCCACCGATGCTAGCCATGCTAAACGATGCGTTTGATATCAGACGGGGTATGTCCCGCGCAGGTGTATCTCCGACAATCTCAGGAGGCTCCATCACATCATAGATCGGACAGAGGTAAGCCCCCAAGAAATGGCAATAGTCTCACTGGATGCAGTGAAAGCCTTCGACTTGGTCAAATGGCCATGGCTGATGGCTGTTCTGAAAGAGATGGGGCCAGTGTACTTGAAATGGGCCCAGTTGCTATATAGCGAGCCGATTGCTCAGGTCCAAACAGGATCGACCACATTGGAATGATGGACCTTGAGCAGAGACACCAGACAAGGATGCCCTTGGTCCCCAATGCTCTTTATTCTGGCACTGGGACCTTTAGCGATATATCTGAGGCAAAAATATGGGGAGGTGGGAATCGGCACGAAAGGAGGGTAGCATTTGATATCATTATACGCAGATGATATGTTGCTATATTTGAAGTATCCTGAAGAAAATCTACAATACATCTTAGAGGTAATGGAGCGATATGCAATTCTCTCTGGCATAACAATCAACCCTAAAAAATGTAGCATATTCCCCCTAGGTAGATATATTGGAATACCACGTTACGAGCTGCCAGTGTTACAGATAACATGGACTACTGATACTTTTAGGTATCTGAGGTGGATATATATCACAAGGTTGAAGACGCGCACAAATTTAATACGGAGAAGGCGGTGACAAAAATCAAACGAAGCATGGTGTTACCTTTGACTATGATGGGTAGAGTGGCGCTATTGAAAATGGTAGTATTACCCAGGTTACTGCACTATTTTGTGAATGTCCCGTACATGATACCTAAACGGTTCTTCACCAGGGTACAGAGTATTTGCAAGGGGTTCATTTGGCATAACACTAGAAATAGAATAGCACTGTGGAAATTGCAAAACCCATACGAGCACGGGGGTATTAGACTGCCGAACTTCGAGGTGTACTATCTGGCTGGTCAACTTCAATACCTGGCGAGATGGTTATCAGAGGACCCTCCACCAGAGTCTGAATTGTTGAGGGCAGAGTGCACACCTTATTTTCTGAATGATGGATGTGGTTGACAGAAACACCAGAAGGGAAGGTGCCTGCATTACTAGATCTGGGGAGGAAGATGTGGCATAGAGCCTGCCAAGTAATGGGGAGCCCGCATCCATGCTCCCCACAGATACCGTTAGTAGCATTAAAGGGGATGGGTGTGCAACTGAGAAGGACTATTAGGTAGAACTAGGAACTGGTGGGTGTAACAACTATTGGAGATGTCTGGCGAGAGGGGGAGAGGATAGAATTTGATACATTAAGAGAGGATACAGGCCTACACAGTGGACAGTATATTACATACGCTAGGCTGGGGAAAATAATAAAGGGGATAGGGTCAGAGGCAGAGCTGACTTAACGCTGCTATTGACACGTTTCAGGCCACGTCGGATGGAGGCCATGAGGTCTCCAGCATCTATGAACTAATGATGTGCAAAGGTGGGAAGGGGGTGACTCAAACAAGGCGAGACTGGGAGGCAGATAGCAGAGATCAATAGGAGACGGGCTATGGGTCAGAGCGCAAGGATATCACAAGAAAGTGTCAAGAAACATAAGATTGCAACAGATTCAGCTATATGTTACCCATAGGGCGAATATGACCCCTAAGAAGATTGCCAAGTTCACGAATGCCAAAACACAGACATGCCCGAAATGTGGGGAGATTGATGCAGGGATGGTACATATGTTATGGGCATGCCCTGAAATAGCGATATACTGGAAAGAGATAGCACACCTCTTAGAAGATAAAGGAATAAACTTGGATGTGGACTCTCTGTGGGCGTGCATGTTGGGTGGGTTCCCTAGACCGCGCAAACTTAAACATGTGAGCAAACTTAGGGACCTGGCGTATATATTGGCTAAACGCAGGATAGCGATGAGTTGGAAGGCAAGCAATAGAACAAAGGCAGAGGCCTGGTGGCGAGATCTCCTGAAATGGGCAGATGCTGAAACAGTGCTGTGGAGGGAAGCAGTAGACAGAGCGGGGGAAGAAGAGGCGGGCACACTAACAGCCTGCATACATTTGGTCGCCTCATTGTCGGGGTCTGTTCAAGAGGAACCAGAACGAGGTAGTTCCTCGGACAGTGAAGGAAGCGTGACGCCCTTGGAACAAGGAGTGAAGGTTGTAGTATTGTGAGGCTCGAGGGCGAGGGGAGGGAAGTTGGGGGCTAAAGGAATTGTTGAGGGATTGTATTTGTGCACCGTGTTTTGTTGTAATGTATGATGAATATGTAAAAAAAAAAAAAGAAAGACCCTTCGCAGATGACATGCAGCTAGTCATCGAATTAACAGGATGCTATATTACTGACAACAACAAGCTCAATTCCATCTATAACCCCATTGAGGCATGGATGAAGTCCAACTGGATGTGCCTCAAAGGAGGGAAAACTGAGCTCATGGTATTTGGCTCCCCCCCAATCCAGAGCCAAACTAGATCCCGCCTACGCAACATTTGAAATAAAAAAAGCAATAGTCAAGGTCTCAGACAAAGTAAAACTTGCAGGCATCTGTGGGAGCAGATGCGCACGTAGCCTACCTAAAACAAACCTGTCGGTACCATCTAAAATTGCTGAGTCAAATCAGACCCCACTTGAACCAGCAAAACAGCTCCACCATTGCCAGAGTTATCATCCTATCGAGAACTCCCTCATGATAGGAGCCAGCAATAAATGCTTCAAACAATGCCAAATTGTTCAAAACAACGTGGTTAGGACTATCACAGGCAAGTAAAAAAGGGACCATATTATGAATGAGAGAAAAACCCTACACTGGCTACCGATTGCAGACCGAATCACCTTTAAAGCAATGTCACTAGTCCATCACTGCATGTACGCAGCCACCCCTGAATACCTGAAAAAGCAAATCGGTCCTTACGTGCCGAGCCGGACCTTACGGTCCAAAAACAAAGGACTAGTCAAAACAGGAATCATAAAAAAAGCTAACAGACTGGGACGGGCATTTCCCTCCAGAGCTACCACAAGATGGAACGAACTCCCACTCTTCCTGAGACTGGAGCCCAACTATCTCAAGTTCAGAAAGAACCTGAAAACGGTCCTCTTTAGATAAGTGTGCATTGTATGTTTCTCTATAGGCTTCTGACCACTAATGCTTGAATGTCCCGTTTTTTAAAAACTGTTGTCTTTGTCTTTGTGTTAAGTGCCCGATGCCCGCGGGCTGCAGTACTTTATAAATACCTAAATACATAATAAATAAATAAATGGATAATTAAAGTTGGGGACTTATTTTAGAAGAAGAAGTTAGTGGATGCATTACCTAAACAATGAAATAATAAGTTTAATGGACTCATGAAACATTTTAGAGAGATAGATACATTAATTTATGGGATAACCTTAACAGAGCCAGAAGCTAGACGTATGTTGAATATGGAAATGAATCCTGAGGACTCAAATTATCAGGGAAAAGGTGAGGGAGCCAATTTGGAAGATAGGAGTTAGAGAGGCAGAGGTACAAAATGCCTTATGATGACAGAGTGTGAAAACATACTCTAGCGACAAATATCCTTTCTTTATTGCTCTGGTTTACAAAGAAACCTTTCAGAGAACAAATACATATATATATTTTTTTATTTTTTGCTTGTTAGGTGCTTTTACAATAAGAATTTACGGTTTCCAGCACCCATTGGGCAGGGAGGGAGGGCGAGTGGGAAATACATTACATTACATCACAATATTTTTTTTTTAAAACTTTTTTTATTTGAATTGACAGCTTACCAAACAACAGAGGGGGCCACACGGCGCCAGCATTAAAACACAAGCAATGTACATATTAGGCAATACGTAATGAGTAGACTGAAGCACCATTGAAAACAGGCAATATACAAAGTACTAACAACTGTAGCAAAGGAGTATGCATCTATGGGGCGCCCACCGGAGAAGAGGACAGAGAAATTGAAGGTGAAGCCATGGCAGTCATATAGTCCCGGAATCTACGCCAGATGTCCCTCGGCCTGGAATGCGAGTGTTGTATTGCGTTGCAGGATTGCTCAGTGTCGTGAGCCCATGTGAGTGATCTGAGCCACTGTTTATAGGTAGGAGCCCTAGGGCGGAGCCAACATAGTAATATGCAGCGAACTGCCAACAGCATGCAGAGGCCTGCTAGTTTCTTAGAATCCCGGGCCAATTGAGGGAGGTCATGGAATAAGCAGTGCAGTGGGGTGGGTGTAATAGTGTGTTCCAGGATGTCCGACAGTGTGGAGCAGATGTCCAGCAAAATTGGGTAAGGTGGGGACAGTCCCATAGGATATGGATATAGGAGGCCTGATTCATACCACACCTGGGGCATGTAGGAGGGGTGGCGTGGAACATGCGATGAAGTCTCATGGGTGTATGGTGGAACCTGTGCAGAACCTTGAATTTAATTAGTTTAAATTTGGTATTATAGGACACATCATGGGTTCAGGCACACATTCGTGACCATCTATCGTCAGTAATTTCAACCCCGAGATCCTCCTCCCACCTGCGCCTCAGCTTGGTGAAGGGGGGGCTGCTCTAGTCTGCAGTAAGGAATAAAGTCTCAACACCTTACCCCTGGAGGAGAGATAGGAACAAAGCTCACCAATTATAGGCTTGTCAGGCGGCATGGCAGGGAAATCGGGATATCTGGATTTAAGGCTCTCCCGGAGTGAAGAGTATTGCAGCCATACCGAGGGTCGGCGTTTGAGGGGGAGATCAGGCCACTCGATAAAGTTACCTTGTTCAAAGGCATCGCGGGCATCAGAAAGCCGGCGTCTGCCCAGTGAGACACCACTGATCGTGGAATGAGTGGGACATCGGGGAGGAAATTCCATAACGGCAGATCCCCGTGAAATGGGTGAGGGGTGCTGACCATTGCCCAGAGTTTGGTTAATGCCAAGGATGTGTTAGCAACAGGGTCTGCAGAGTTTGAGTCAGGGGGGATCGGTTTAAGGATCAGAGATCCAATCACTCGGTCACTGACCGTCAGCTTCTCTAGGCGAACATGCGGGGGGGGGGTCGATGGTGTTGAACCAGTGTGCAGCGAATTGAGATTGGGCCACCAACCAGTACCTGATAAAATCTGGTGCGTTAAATCCGCCTAGCGCCTTGGGGGCGGTCAGCGTGGACAGTTTGAGGCAAACCGCGCCCGAGTGCCAGAGGAAGGAGTTGCTGAGGGAGCAGAGTGCTTGGAAAAAAGCATCACCGGGCCATACAGGCAGATTGGTAAATCGGTAAAGCAATTGGGGTAATACAACCATTTTAAGTATTCCAATTCTGCCTGCTAGTGAGATGGGGAGCCTAGTCCAGTAAGAGGTTTTTGTCGCCAAGTTAGTGAGGTAACTCTGGTAATTGTCAGCACGTAGTTGCGCCGAGTGTCGGGAGACCACCACCCCCAGGTAAGTGAAACCCGACGGAGACCAGTTGAACCCATGTAGATCCAGGGGGGTAGCGTTGAGTCTGTGAGCGGGAATAAGATAGACTTGGAGCAGTTTACTATCAAACCAGATATGTCACCAAAAAGGGCCTCATCAGCCAGTATGGGAGCAAGGTTGGTTTCAGGGAAGCGGATGTGTAGGAGGGCGTCATCAGCATAGGGGGAAACTATATCAGATTGGCCGGCAGTGCGCAAACCCCTGTGCGAGTGTGATTTCCGAACCATGTCAGCAAAGGGTTCAATGGCTATGGCAAAGATGAGTGGGGAAAAGGGGCATCCTTGGCGTGTGCCTCTGGATATCCGGAAGGGAACAGAGCCTCTATCCTCCGTGCGGACTCTGGCCGACGGGGCGGTGTAGAGTAGCTTAATCCAGGATTGGAAGTTGGGGCCGAACTTGCATTTCTCGAGAACTCACCATAGATATTTCCAGGAGACCGAGTCGAATGCCTTCTGCATGTCCAGAGTGGCTGCAACCGCCTGTGTAGACGGGGCGATCCTGCTGATCACATTGAAGAGCCTTCGCAGATTTAGGGACGTGGACCCTCCAGGGACAAAACCCGACTGGTCAGGGTGGATCATGTGGGGCATTTACGGGGCAAGACGGTTGGCTAGTAGTTTCGCATATATTTTAATATCACTGTTAATCAGTGAGAGTGATCGGTATGAGCTGCATTGAGTAGGGGGTTTACCAGGTTTGAGGAGCACTGTGATCAGTGCCTCACGGAGAGACAGGGGTAGTATTCCTCTGTTGCATGATTCCTCCCAGAGGGCTAGTAGATGTGGTGCTAGGTGTGATTTGTATTGTTTATAGAAGTCAATAGGGAGCCCATCGGGGCCAGGGGCCTTCCCAGATGACAGTGACTCAATGGCCTTGATGAGTTCCTCCAACGTGAGGGTGTCTCTCAAGGAAGCCGCTTGCGTCGGCTGAGAGGACAGAAAGGGGAAGATTATCTAAGTAAGAGTCAATTTCGAGGACCTGGGGGCCGTCGGCCTCCGAGTATACGGAAGTGTAGAACGAAAGGAACTCGGAATTGATGTCCTGTGGGGAGGTGGCGAGTGAGCCATCAGGTCTAGTTATGGCCGGGATATTGGGGGCACCAAGTTCACAGCGCAATAATCTAGCTAGCATTCGACCAGGTCGCTCTCCTTCAACGTATTTCTTCACGGATTGAGGGGAGTCCAGGAACTTAACCTCACGTTCAGCGAGGGCACTGAACCTGTCCAGCTCAGTCCCCAGCGCCGCTAGGGTGGCTGGGGAGTGATCCACAGCGTATTGGGATTCGTGGGCAGCAAGGGCCGATTCGCTATCAGCAATATCGGCCCGGATGCCCTTCAGGATTCCACAACATTTGGAAATGGCGATCCCTCTAGTGTGTGCCTTGAAGGCTTCCCAGAGCACAGCTTGTGTGGCCATACATCGCAATATTTAAGATCAGAGGGGGAAGAGAGAGGGGGACGAACCTACTACGCCTTGTGAGTATTCAGAACGTGCAAGTGCAGAAAGGAAGAGGGAAGGGGGTAAGTGCTGGGGAGTCCGAGCCGGTGGGAGAGCCATGGATGAAGTGGTAGGAATGTTGAGTGCTACACGGCTTGAGCCGCAGTCGGTGTAAGTGCGAGTCTTCAGAGCGGAGGGAGTGAAGATGCAAGTGCTGTGGAGAGACAAGAGCTGGGAAGAATTGGTGTGGGAGGTCAAGGCCTAGAGTATGCATAAGGGCCAAGAACACTGATTCCGCAACTGTGGGATTAGCAGAGGAGAGGAGGGAAGGATTAGCAAAAGAGGAAAGATTTAAGGAGCTTTCGGAATTTGATAAGATACTGCTCAAGGCGCAGGGTGTGGGGGAGGCTGTTCCACAGGAGGCAGCCCACAGAGGAGAGTGAGTGACCCCCTGCCCTCTGTTTAGCAAAATGCTTTATACACAAAGAGTTGGTGCCAGAGGAGTGAAGTGGTCTAGTGGGAGAGTATTTAGTAAGATAGAGCTGAGGATAGTGTGGTCCCCAGGCCCAGACAACCTTGTGGATGATGCAGAGGGATTTGAATTTAATCCGTCCAGCAAACAGGAGCCAGTGAAGACTTTTTAGTGCAAAATAAAACACAAACTAAAGAGTATAACATTCAACAAAACCATTCAAATTAAGTTATTACAAATTTACCAACCAAAAGATGTCTTTCAATTCATTGCAACCGCCAAGGTTCTATTTTTGGCACTACAAGAGCACAACACTACCGAACAAGTAGTTTTTGGACCTGCCCAGATACATCATAGGTAGCCTGAATTAGGACCCTTGAGAACAAGCTCAAAATATAGGACCAACATTGATCACAAGTCATGCTATCAAGGGAGTACACAAAAGACGCATAGCCCCATAAATAGATCTTCTCTAACCCGGGACAATGGGCCCTGCCCCGCTCATACGCCTTATTTTTTAAAGATTTCTTGGTTAGCGTTATGTTTTCAAGTGGGTTAATCTTCCAATCAATACTCCTATGAAACTCTGTGCATGCCGTGTAAAAATCTTTTAACACCAAGTCGGATTCAAAGTGAGACCTGCCACTCCCTCCATACCAACACAACTGGGTTTGGCATTGATCAGCTAGAATTTTAAGAAGAAGCAAACTACGCTTCACCTTAACAGATGTTGCCAGAGAAACAAGGCCTAACTCCCACCGAATTACTTCCAGCGGTACTGATTATGGCAAAACTAAAGTACCCTTCCACAGCTTTCCCTCCAAAAATGTTAACCATTTGAAAATCAGTGTAAACTGTAAAACTGTATAGTTTGCTGTGGACAATACTTAGATTATAGACAGTGGTCAAAGTGGCGGGAGCAGTTGGGAGCAGTGCTCCTCTATTTTTATTAATTAATTTTGACAATTTCTATACTTTTATTTTAAAAAGAAACCGTTCCGAAATGGTTTCGGTTTATAATAAAAGTGTAGGATGAAGTTGAGAATGTTCTTCTAAACAGCCGGTGTGTTTGTTTGGGGTTTAGATTGCGCGTGGGATGGTGCGTGGTGATGGGGTTTATGGGTAGCTGGGGCAGGCCAGCAGGGAAGATAGTTCCACTACTTCTTTTCATATACTTCGACCACTCATTATAGACTTTGCACAAACCTTCAACTGGATAGCCCTCACTAGTACGCACAAAGCTCTTGATTGTGCCCAATTTACTCATTGCTTTAGTGTCCATGTGCTTCTTTAGCTGATCAATTGAGCATCCTGAGTTCAAGAGGGCTCCCAGGTACACATAATTGATGACCACCTCGATAACCTCACCTTCAATTTACCAATTAAAGTTCCCAGAAACCGATTTGTTCATTACTGCCATGTCTTTGGTTTTGGACTTGTTCAGTTCAAGGCAATAATCGTACGAATAAGTATGCAGGGCCTCGAGAGAGCGTTGAAAACCAATATGTGTTCGGTCCAACATCACAATATCATCGGCATACATCAGCCAGGATGCCCTGTTGGAACCGATCTTTGGGGGAAAATTACTACAGTTGTCCACTGTCATACCCAAATCATCCAAATAAAGGTTAAAAAGCATGGGAGCGAGGACACAGCCCTATTTCAACCCTTTTATAGACTGCAAAAATGTTGTTAGCGTACCATTCTGGTTTAGCCAAACTGCCATGGCTGTACCTTCATGGAATCGGGTGAAGCAGGGTAGTGTCCAAACCCCATGCTGTAAATTTCCCCCAAAGTTGACTGCCAAATGCTTTTGAGAAATCTATAAAAGCTATTTACGAGTTGAATTGAATAGATTTTTTATTTATATCGCGCTCGTACACATGTGTTTCAGAGCACGACAAGGGGGAAACAAAACAACGATCTTACTAGGCCCAATGACATTGAGAACATGCAAGTGCATGGGAGAGGGAAACATGGGAGAAATGCAAGGAAGGGGGGGATTATTGGAAAGTGCAGAGCAAAAAAAAACAGATAAATAGTAAATAAATAAATGATTACTAACAACAGGCCAAAAACAGTGGAAGTGCAGCTAACAGGTGGCACGTGCTGGTTAAAGGCAACAGACAGGGTGAGTCTGGTAAGTGCAGAAAGAAAAAGGGGGGGCTGTATGGTTACAGATACAGGCCCAAGTGCAAGGGATTGCCAGGAGGCAGTGCAGGTGGGTGGCACGGTAAGCAGGTACCGGGGCCCAGAAATCATAAGGGAGGCCAGGTGCAAGGAGCCAAGAGAGCAGTTCAGCAGGAGAGAGAAGGGGTGAAGGCAGAAGCAAAGAGGAAGGTCTTGCGGTGCTTCCGGAACCGCAGATGGGTTTCCTCAAGTTTCAGGGTGGCAGGGAGGCTGTTCCAGAGGGATGCCCCTGCCGAAGACAAAGATCTACTCCCAGCTTGTTTCTTTGAAAAACGACTGACCCTGAGGGAGTTAGCGGTAGAGGAGCGAAGAGCTCGAGAGGGAAGGTATTTACGAAGGGACAGCTGAGGATATATTGGACCCAGGCCCCAGAAAGCCTTGTGGACAATGCAAAGGATTTTGAATTTAATCCTTGCAGCCAGGGGTGTTGCTAGGCCTGGAAAAGACCTGGGCTAGGCTAATGTCGGGACTGTCAGGACCTGGGGCTAGCTAGCCGTTTGGTTGTAGCCCCTGAGATTCTACCCGGGGCTACAACCAAAAGACCCGGGGCTATAGCCCCCTAAGCCCCCCCCCCCCCCCTAGCAACGCCTCTGCTTGCAGCCACTAGTAGCCAGTGGAGAGATTTCAAGGCAGGCGAGATACAATCCCAGGGCTTGAGGCCAAGGACAAGTCTTGCAGTCCTGTTCTGGATAAGTTGTAAAGGGCGGAGAGTAGAAGCAGGTAGATTTAGAAAGAGGCTGTTACAGTAGTCCAACCTAGAAAGAATCAGGGCTTGAGAGATAGTGAGCTTCTGGGGGAGGAGAGGAAAGGCAGAATACCTCTGAGAAGTGCAGAAGGACGTTTGACTTTTTAGATACATCAGAGATGTGGGCAGAGAAGGAAAGCATAGAGTTAAAGATGACCCCAAGGTTCTTAGCCTCGCAGGTAGGGGTAGGAGGAGGGCCAAGGGAGGCTGGCCAGAGAGTGAGAGGAAAGCACTGGAAATGGGAGCAGAAAATGGCGATGCGATGAGCGAGAGTTGCCAGGTATTGGTTGAAAAGCCAGAGTGAGAGGTTAGACCCCTGGAGAACACCACAGGTAGGGAGGGAGATAGATGAAAGAAAGGACCCAAGTTGTGCCTGGGAGGGTCGATCAGAGAGGAAAGAGGTCAGCCAAGCCAGAGCCTGATCGGCGATACCCAGGTTGTCACAGAAATGGTTGAGCAGGATGGTATGGTTGACTGTGTCAAAGGCAGAAGAGAGATCAATTAGGATGAGGACAGAGGGGATGTTGGAGTAAAGGTTGGAGAGCAGATCTTGACGGATGTTCAGGAGAGCAGTTTCCGTGCTTCTGGCACCTCTAAAGCCAGACTGATGGTCGTGGAGACAACCAACAGAATCAGAGTGAAGGTTAAGTTGCGAGATGGCAAACTTTTCTAGGAGTTTTCTAGGAGTTTGTCCAGAAAGAGAGTGATAGAAATTGGGCGATAGTTAGAAGGGTCAGCTGTGGGTTTTTTGAGAAGAGGGTGCACAAGAGAGTGCTTCAGGGGGAAAGGGAAGGCTCCTGAGGCAAATGAAAGGTTGAGGAAATCAGCCAGGACAGGAGCGAGGGTGTCAATATGGTCCTTGATGGTTTTGGAAGTGCAAGGAAAAAAATGTTTTGACGAGTTTTCATAGATTAGACTTGTATAGAGACCTTGGGCCTCATTAGAAGGCAGGCGGCCACGTAAGGAACGGTGCCGGTACGGGACCGGCACCGTTCATTACAGGCTGCCCTATTACAAGGACTGCTATGGGTCCCGCTAAGGAACGCCTGGTCAGACCAGGCGTCCTTAGCGGGTCCCACTACCAGTCCAGGATGCTAACAACGAGCCCGTCATTAACGGGCCCGTTGTTAGCATCCTCCCCATTCCCATTGAGCCCTATTGGAATGGGGATGTACCAGGTCCGGGTCCCGCGAATGGGATTTACTGGGCCCTCCAAGGTCAGAATGGCCCGGTAAATCCCCTTTTGCGAGACCCGGGCCTGGAACTACCGCTATACTCGTAAGGAGGCCCCTTGTCAGGGGAGAAAAGAGGAAAAGAGGAAAAGGAAGGAGCGGGAGTGGCTGTAGGAACACCAGAGTTCACAGAAGGGGGGGGGCAGAGGGGCAGGAGATGAGAAGGTAGATAGGATATCCTGAGTTTTAGAGATGAAATGGGAGGCAAGGGCTGTGCAAAAGGGCCTGGGAAGCTACAGGAGAGGTTGAGACTGCAGTAGGGTTGGTCAGCTCCTTGCAGATTTTAAAGAGTTCGGCCGAGTTGTTAGATGCCACAGAGACACAGGCTTGGATGTGGGCTCTCTTCTTAGTGTGGACAGAGAGTCGGTATTGCCTTTGGAGCAGGCGACAGGCCAGTTTGTCAGAGGATGAGTTGGATTTCTGCTGCAAGGTATGACAAATTAAATATTGGAGGGTCCAAATATTGGTGTTTACACTCATACAATTTATGTAAACCTGTTTGCTTCAATGAGAGAAGCTGCGCTAGATTGACCAAAACGTGTTGCTCCCTCAAGAGCAATGTACAAAATATCTTTACCGGGGAATCAAATATGGGAAAAAGCCTACAATTCGCTGGATTCCCAAAGCATCATTCTTAAAAACGGCAGCAAATGTTTCCCGTATGAGGGAATCTCGCCCCCACTAAAATTGTATAAAACAGGACCCATAAAATACTAGACCAAAGATCTGGCTCCCTTTGTATGATCAGGTTTGAGAGGGCCTCAGGGCCTGGGGCTCTCGATGACTTGAGACGCATAATCACATCTCTGATCTCCTCCCGATTACACTTCATTGCGACACACATTTGCTCGAGGGGACCGTATACAGGAGTATTGGGAGATCCCCTGTACAACCATACAATCGGAATTTATAGTCTGAAGACTGTTCACCAATGACCAGAAATGTCTGCTGTTCTTAGACCTAAGCAGATCAAACATAATCTGCCAATGCACCGTTCTGGTCGAAGGTTTATATGTGTTCAGCCAATTTTTTTGTCTAGTGCGGAGGCTAGTGACCATCTGTTTACAGCATGCAGAGGTAATGATCCTGCAATCGTTGCATCATAGATCTTCCCTGGGTGACCACTACCCTCTTGATAACATTTTATTGGAGCACCTCAGCACCAGTGTGCGTATATAGAGAGAGGATGTCATTAATTTTCTCAATAGATTGTAAAGATGTTAGCACCCCAGGAATTTCATCATTAACCAGCAATTTATTTAGGGCCAGAACTCAATTCTGTGTCCATATAATCCTATTTCCCTGAGGGTTAACCTGGTAAAGGCACTCAGAACAGGCCCAGTATAGCACACTGTTCTCTGAAAACTCCACATACAGTATTTTATGATCACTAGCCTCTGTCCAGATCTGCTTAAAAGGCCCTACAGTATGCTTCATTTCTCCCCCTGTAAAGACATAATAGTCCAATCTAGTGGAAATCCTCTCATTTGACTAGGTCCAGTCATTATTGGCATTATCTGTATCACTAGGAGTTAAATAAGTAAAACCATATGTAGCCATAAAATCACACCATCTCTGTCCCTGTTTCCCAGGTATCGAGGGTCGGACGGAGGGAACCCCACACAGTGAGCCCTCCATATCATATTTTGACTTGTCGCAGTAGGCGCTGAAGTCACCAGCTATAATAATGTCTCCATCCAGTGAATTCCACAGTCACTCTACCAACACACCAGCCAGAAATTCTTTTAATCCTCGTGTTGCTTCCCCTCCTAGGGGATCATAAAGGGTAATTAGCAGAAGCTCTCTCCTGCCGTCTTTCGTCAAACCCTTTAGTTGGAGCACCTGTGCATTCTCCGAAGGTGTACCTGCTCCAGATTCACTCACAAGAAACACATTCCTAATGCCCATAAGTAGGCCCCCACTCAGCCTTGCCACTCAATGTTATTTTGCAAGCCTGTTATAAAAGACATACCCATCTAAGGAGAATGAAGAGGTCAGCCAGGTCTCTTGTAGCATGAAGACTTGACTTGATAAATCTATCCACACCCCATTGCCCACAGAGAAAGAGGGAGTGTACTCTGGTGTTCCAACTCATAATACAGAGAGGTCTGGGACCTGCCCGAATTTGGATTTCAATTGTTCTCCTTAATCTTGGGCAGATGGGGACGCCATACCCACTCCCCAGTTCCGGGTGGATGCGAGGGACCCACTGCACTCATCTTTTCGATCCCTTCAAATATGTCCAGCGGGTTCATTACCACCTGCCCTCCCGACTCCTTAGTACTTATAGGAGAATAGGTGGCACCCATTTCAAATAAATACCCCATTTTAAAAAAAGTTGGCTGACATTTCCATTATAAATTCCCTTGTCAGCTTATTATGCAAGAGGATACAGGACCAATTAATGGCCTGAGCAGAGTCTGGAAGAGCGACTCAGGCTATGTCTTTTGAAATAATCACCCTCAACTGGGGAAAGGTATATAATCATTTCAAAAGTTCATGCCTATTCACAATTGCACTTTCCGACGTGGCAATCAAGTCTGTAATTGTTATCTGTAGCTCTTCCATGTTAGTAGAACTTTTATTTGGAACGATCGTTGTCTCTTTGGGGTTTTTCTCCCTCTTGATTATTTTGGAGGGGCCAAAGTAGAAAGATTCAAGATGGTCCAATTGGTAGAGAGCAGGGTTGTTTCCTCCTTTGTCTCATCCAAACCCAACCATCAAGAGTACCACTCGTTGCCCCTCTATTCCCTTTTTTGTTTTCTCACCTCTCTGCGTATGCCGCTGAACCTCTTTAAATTCAAAGTTCTTATCACCTGGGGTACAAATGAAATGCGAGACATGGGTCACCATCAAGGCTCCTGCATTCTTCCGGTAGGCAGGCTGCTTTTTCCTCTTCTCCTACATCAGGGGCTAGGCTCGATTATTTCTGCTGGGAGGGAACACTTAACTGCATGTCCAGCCTTTTGGTGTTCCCCACCTCTTCTTCCTGGCCTGTGAGAGTGGACTCTCCAGAGTAGCCAAAACTTCGACTTTGCTACCCCTTTCGGCCTAGTTATACTGAGGGCACAACACCCCTCAGGTTCGACCACCCAACCCTCAATAAGGGTTTAGGGATGTATTCCAGGCTTCACCAGGACTCCTTCAATTGTCTTAAGGAGAGATGTATTTATGTGCACCCCTTGAAGAGCTTGGTGCACATGGCAAGCACCGCTTTAATAAGGGATAAAGCTTCAGTTGCATGATCTTGCTTGCTAGAAATGGCCTCACTGGTGGCATCATTAGAAAACAGGTCAGTCCGTTCTACAAGTCTTTCCAAGTTAGGAGAAGCAGATAAGCTTGTGCCTATGATGTTCGGATGGGGCACTGCGAAAGCTGTCAACTCCTCATCATCTTCTTCTGCCATTGCCTCTCTCTGGAGAATGTAGCAGAGGTTGAGGAGGGAATTATTACCTATGGGAGGTAGAGACTTTGACTGTTCTTCTTGGCTATAGGTGTTGTCCTGCACATAAGAACTTGAGATGCTGATTGAACGCCACCCCCCCCCAATACCCTGAAGCGCTGGGAAATAGGTTGTGATTTTAGCTGGCGGTTTAACTGAGGGAATAGTAGCCTTAGTAGAGAGCATATCAGTAACAGTCACTGGTGACACTGGGGGTGGAATACCTCCTTTACTCTTTTTCCCCATCAGGGAGTACGTATCCTGTACTCGACTCCTAGTGAGTTATTGCCACCCTCTTTTGGGCATTTTCAAAGAGTGGTACAGGGGGCACCCCCCTGAAGGGAGGTCGTACTAATTCAGTCGCCTTACTGATTTCCAAGCTCACCCTCGAAAGTTAGTTCAAAATATGTCCACTGAAACAAAAGGACAACCAGAACTTTAAGAGCAAACTATGCTTGCCAAGGCCAAGGAAATGCTGAGACCCACTTCACAAGGACATTAACTAGCGCAGCGTAGAGCAAGCCGCTTACCAAACGCGAATGATCATAGGCACTCAACTCTTATTTCTTCTGGTGCCACCACATGGAACAGAGATACACCAATCCTCCAGAACTCCAATCCACACACACTGCACAACCGCTCCCCGCCTTCACTTGGGCAGCAAAAGCCAGCTCAGTACTGGGGAGAATTGGAGAAAAGGACCTACACCTGTCCTATTCATCCTTACTCCCTCTCACTAACCAGCATCAAGCCGCACTGCTACGCAATCTCGATACCAGCCTCTTCCAGCACCTCTGTGAACATCAGGGACAAGTAGCTGATATTGACAGTATTGTATGGGTGTACCCAGATGTGTCAGGAGAAATGGTAAACTCCCAAATAATGTAATTCTATGATGGAGGATTCCTGCCCTCTTGCCAGAAGACGGGCTACGGTAGCAGCACGGGAGAGACAGGAGGTTATAAATATATTCCAAATTAAGTGTGGAAGTCAAGGATTGTCTGGCTGTTATGAGAAGGCAGCAGAGATGCTAGGGATGGGTGGTTCAAGTCTCTACATATGGCCTATGAATATTGGAAAAGGGCCAGAGAGTCCAACCCATTGAATGAGCTAGGAGAGGCACAACCACAATGGAGGAACAAGAGACGGCAAGAGCATAGCATGGAGGATGAGGGCAAGTCCGAAAATAAGTGTTTACGGTAGGGTGGAAGAGGACGAGGTAAAGGACTCGGAGGCGATGTTAAAGGATTGGATGACAAAAAGATCCTTGGATGATGTGGCCAAACAGAGATGTTTGTGCATTAAATTGCTAATGGTGTAGAGAAGGAATGGGTGAATATGCAGATAGCGTTGGTGGATATACTTAAGAACAAGGAAGCAGCAGCAGAGCTGGGGGATCAATTTATAAAACTGGGAGCTAAACCAGTAGCTCTGCTAAATGCTGCCCTGGTGGAGGTGTATGGTGATTATGATAATTATATAATAAGCATAAATTAGGACTGTGGAAATGGCAAGCCATACCACCATGAAGCCCAGAGAACTGGATGTTAGTAAAACCATTGAAGACAACAATTTTATCTCCGGAGGAGGCACTAGGTTCAGGGGAGGGTGGGGGGTGGGGCAGAATGGGAGTCTTGATTATTTGTTAGGTACTGAGGCTGCTGCACCCATGACTGTAGCCACACACAAGTTTGCTTCATCAACTCGTACCATTTGCTTGCATGGACTGAAGGGCCCTATGTCCACCTGGGAAGGGAATATTCTGGCTATAGGGAGTGAATGTGAGAGATTAGCTTGTAGGAGGAAAAGACAACATTTTGAGAGTTAAATTGATGATCAAATGGCATCCGTTTGTAGACACTATATAATGAGTATTACAACAGATGCCCAGTGTTCTTTTGGAACTTCAGTATCTTCGTTGCACTGCATACACAAGTTAGAGTTGGTAGATGAGCCTCAATCACTTACACTTACTCTAAATAATCTGATCAATCAATTTACTGATATACAAGTAGACACACTGATTCACAGTAGGATAACACAGGAACAATTGAAGACATATCCTAAACCAAAAGATAGCAAACCGACCATAAATAAAATTATGTATAGACTCCTGGAGCTGGGATTAATAGAACCTTCTCAAATGTTTAGTAGATTTTTCTCCCTATGTGGACGGTTCAGAAAAGGTAAACCAGATTACAGATTAAGTATTGATTATCAGAACGTGAACATGGTTTAGGCACCTATGGCTGAAGCAGTGACAGGTTTCCCTGCACATTTGGCTAAAACCAAACATGGTGCCACTATCTATAGGCACATCAATGTGACAAGTGGTTTCTAGAGATTGTCCCTAGTTCATGATAGCAAGGAATTTGAAGGCTTCCTGTGGTAAGGAAGGGTCTTCCACTGGTTTAGATTTCCCCAGGGACTTCGGGATTTCCCCGATATTTTCCACAAGCAAAAGAACATTATGCTGAAGGACATTACATGTTAAGACCACATGGTTCAGTATGTTGCTGACATTCTCAATTGCCAGCCTCAACGAGGAATAATACGTGCATAATGTAACAGAGTTTTGAAAGCGCTCTGGGAAGGAAGCCTTAAGATTTACAGGACTAAGGTACAGACCAGCCAGGGTAGCATATTATTTCTGGGATTAGATATCTCAACTGAAGAAACAAGGATATATAAGGATTGGTAAACGGAGAATGAGGTGTTGCCCCCTCCCCAATGATGTGTGCGACTCTCTAGAGGCTATTGAGAATATTTGAATGTTACTACACTTTGACATCCTTATGTGCAGCGTTGACTTCCCCACAGTGCGATTTTCAAGGAATGGGCCTAGGTGCACAGGATATTAAGGCAGTCACAATATTGAATGAGGCTTTGGGAGATGCCCACCTATTGATCCACCTGACCCTCAAGTTCATCTTTATGTCTACCTTCTGCTAACAGCTAAGACAACTGCAGTGAACATCATTCAGACATTTGAAAACCAGCACATGCCTGTAGTGAATGCTTTCTTAGTTTGGGGCAGGCTTGAGGTTATGGCCATGTAGCTAATACAGAAAATGTGGGTAATACTTCAAATTAGGGAGGAGATGGGAAAAAGATGATACCTGTTTTGTCCCAATAACATTGCACTGAAATCTTGTGAAAATGAGAGAGGTTTTACGCTGCATCATCAATTAAATAGATACCATAGCTTTGCAGTAAGCCCCACAAGAGTAAGTAAGCGTCTATAACAAATGTGGGGCAGAAGATTTGTTGGTCATTGTCGACGAGGGCAGGAAATTTAAAAAAAGGTTCTGTCAGCAACACAGGCTAGAAAATTGGTGTTTTTCCAGAAGGGGTTTTGGTTTTTGGTTCCACTGGAGAATATATTGTTGTTTAGGAGGGACAAAGAAGGAATCTGGCCCTGAATCGCTGTTAGTAGCATTTTGCTGAAAATAATTACTGCATTTGGGTCTGCAGAGATTTAATGCCTTTTCCGAATATGACAATGAGGAACTCCAGGGGGACTCCAAGACGTTACCTAATGTTTGAAAAGTGTTTGCTTATTTAGAGTGTGGTGGCCTATCACCGTTAGGGGCTCCTACTGTCTTATATGCTAAAACTGCAATAGCATACAATTAAAAAGGGCATGACATAAAAAGCAGCAATAGCTTAAGATATGAAACATGGGAGAATGGATAGTCACAATTGTGATAGTCAAAATCATGTTTCATAAATTGTGAATGATTTCATTTCAAAACATACAATTCTATCCAATATGACTTTCCATTGCCATAGTCAACACAATTCGTGTTTTAAAAATAAAATACTTTTATCCTTTACCTTTCAATCTGTGAAAGAAATTTGGTTTCAAAGATACTTCTCGTTTTAAGTGCTTCTGAGATTTGACCTCTGAACAGAAAACCTCTTTTCGTGAAGTCAATTAAAATGTTGCGAACAATTTCTCCCAAGTACATTCCACTTATCATTTTCTCATATCTAAAGTCAGAAAAACAAAAAAGAATTTAGTTAATATTCTCTATAACTATTTTTTAATAACATTCCATTAGAAGATACTGAAACATATCTCAGAAAAAAATGCACATGGGTCTTGAATAATTATCAGCAATAACAATGTAAAGGTTCTCTATGCAATTTCTGTCACATTTATTCACCACATCCACTGTCGTCATTCACACAGCTTCAGCCTTCATGGAAATCAGACAAGATTGAACTCTGCCTTTTATGATAGAGCAAGGTTGTACACATGGGCAAATCCATAGCTCCACATATGATTTTGAAGTGGGAGTATTTTACTCTCTGATTTTTGATGTTGAGAGTAAAACTACTGTTTAGAGAGTGAACAAATAATTCCCATTCCCAATGGGGGGATTTTTGACACATATATTTGTATTTTGTTTATTTGTATAGCGCACAAGGCCTGAGGGCAACCGGGCGCATTATTTAGTTACAGGCAGGTTACAGACTATTTACATTAAAAATATACAAAATATACATGATACATAATATGTGGTATGCAGGTTACACAGGCTGAGCGAAGTACACAGGCAGGATATAATGCAAGAAACAGATTATGATGCTGTGATGAATATTCCAGTCAAGGTCATGCCTAGTCAAGGGTAGACAGCCAAGCTTTTGCCTTACGCTTGAAGTCAGGGAACGAGGGTTCAGCTCTGAGTGGGTTGGGTAGTGTGTTCCATAGCTTGGCTGCAAGGACAAGGAAACTGCGACCTCTAGATTTTTGGAGGTTGAAGCGTGGGATGACCAGGCAGTTGGCGTGTGTGCTTCTGAGGGGTCTCGCAGCTGAGTGAGATGTGAACCTGTTGGAGAGGTAGCTGGGGGCTTGGTTCGCGATGCTTTTGTGTGTGAGTGCCAGAGCTTTAAGGGAGATTCTTTGGGTAACTGAGAGCCAGTGGAGGTTTCGTCTGTATTCTGAAATGTGTGAGGTCCTAGGGAAGTTAAGGGCCGCTCTAATAGCATTATTTTGGATAATTTGGAGTTTTTTGATATTGCATTGGTTGGTGCCTAGATAGAGGGCATTGCAGTAGTCGATTTTGGAAAGGACCAAGGTCCTGGCTAGGGTAGTGCAGTTGGCTGGGGACAGAAAGGGGCGGCAGGCTGTGATAAGCTTGCATGTGTAGGATGCCGCTGAGGAGACTGCATTGATTTGTCTAGTTAAGGAGAGGGTGGAATCAAGGTACATACCTAGTGTCTTGGGTGTCCTTGGCCACTTTGATGGAGTTGCCATCAATGGTAAAGGATTTGAATGAGGAGTCAAGTTTACTGAGTTTATGGGGTGAACCTAAGATGAGGAGCTCAGTTTTCTCATCATTTAAGCACAGTTCATGCCTGTATGACTTGATAAATGGCGTTGATAGCTAGGGAGTCAGTTTTGTAATTGCCTGTAATGGGGATAAGTATTTGTGTGTCATTGGCGTAATTAGTGTACGTGACGCGCATGCGGTCCGGTATGTCAAATAGAGGTTTTGTGAAGACATTGCAGAGTGTCGGGGACACACATGATCCTTGGGGGACTCCACATGTGACAGGGGAAGGTGCGGCAGTGGGGGAAAAGACCCTCATCGATCTGTTGTCCAGGAAGGAGGTAATCCAGGCTGTGGCTTTCTCAGAGAAGTTGGCTGCAGTTTTGAGGTGGTGGCAGAGGATTTCATGATTGACTAGATCAAATGCTGCGGAAAGGTCTAAGAGGAGTAAGAGCGCCAGTTTTCCCTTGTCTTTTAAGTCTTCTATTTGCGTTTTTAAGTTTAACAGCGCAGTTTCTGTGCCGTGGCGAGGGCAGAAGCCCGATTGCCTTAGACCCAGGAGGTTGTTGGTTTCGAGATAATTTTGGTTCTGCAGATATGCCGCTCGATCAAGAATTTTTAAGAGAAATGGCACCGTGGTGATTGGCCTGTAATTGGTGGGAATGTTAGCGTCCAAGGTTGGTTTTTTCAGAAGAGGAATAAGCTAGGCATCCTTGAGGTTGTCCGGGACGATCCCCGTCCTGAAGGAAGAGTTTAAGAGTGAGGTGATGAAAGGCGCCAGGTTGTGTGAGGCCTCCTTGATAATAGTGGCAGGGCATGCGTCTCCCTGCCAGTTAGAGGGCTTAAGGCTATTGATGATGTGTTCAACTTCCGAAGTGGAAAAAGGTGAGAAGCAGAATGGTTGCAAGGAAGCAGTGGTGGGTTTGTGGTTAGCCTTCGGAGCAAGCTGTGCTATAAGAGAGTGCAGGCTCTTTTTTTAAAATTAATTTTAGTTTGGCGCATGGTGATTTTGCCCAGGAGAGCCTCTTGGATGTTAGTGCACCAAGTGCTGTCTGGGGTAGGGGCGGGGGATTCCAATTCCTTCAGGATTTTGAAAAGCTCCTTGGTGTTAGATTGGGCAAGTTCAATATGTTTGTTATAAGTCTCTTTTTTAGCAGACAGTATGGCTTCTTTATAGTTTAGCGTCGCTAGTGCCATGCTTACTTTATTAGATTCAGTCGGTTGGCTTCTCTAGCATGTTTCAAGGGTCCTTTTTTCCTTGCGTAAGGTTCTCAGCTGAGGCGTGAACCAGGAATTGAGGTGAGCCCGGGTTTAGGTTTACGTAGTTTGGAGGGAGCAATGAGATCTAATGCTTTTAACATGGTCTGATTATAGGAGTCTACCAAGACAGTAGGATCCGAGCATGTTGAAGCAAGATCATTGAGGGCAGGGAGGATGAGTGGGATAAGTTTGGTGCAGGTTATTTTGCGCTTGCTCCTGGTGAGTGTGGCAGGTGCTATGTTAGGGGTGGAATGGACAGTTTTAGTGGGGATGTTAAAGGTGATAAGATGATGGTCCGTCCAGGCACATGGTAAATTGGAATTAACCTTAGTGTCGCAATTGAGGTCAGCAATACAAACTAGGATTCTGCCCTTAGAGTGAGTAGGTGCGGTAACACATTGTGTGAAGCCTAGATTGAGTAGTAAGCTATTGACATCATGGGCAGATGCATCATTAGGGTCAAGGAGGCGTAAGTTGAAATCCCCTAATACGATAATTTGAGAAGTGGTCTTGGTGTTGTCAGACAGTGTGTGGGCGAGATCCTCAGTAAAGGTGGATATGGGCCCAGGGGGTCTGTATATAGTGTGGACAGTAATAGTCTGGTTGGGGGAGTTGGCAAGCTTAACTGTGAGGGATTCTGCTGATTTGAATTGGCCAGGAGTAGAGAGACGGAGGTTTAGAGCTGTTTTGTAAATAATGGCTATACCTCCTCCTCTAGTTGGAGCAGTGTTATGGTCACTTCTGATGATAGTGTAGCCTAAAAACATTTTTTTAACTCTAAAACAGGTAGTTCTTTTTAACCTAAACTGCTTTTTACCATGTAATTAATGCAAATTACAAGATGCAGTTTTACATGAAATTTCCTCACTGGCATTGCAGATCATCCATCAGTTGGTGCCAATCGTTATTCTTGTTTATTTGACTATGACTCCAAGATTATACAAATGTGATTTTGAAATGTACACTCCAAGTGACAAGTAAAAATGTTCAATGCTGAGGTAGCGTCGCATAACAAATAACAACTGCTCTTCAGAAACGTTTCTGCCACCTGGAGGTGGAGTCAGAGGCGCTGTGCTCTGTGATCTTAACTCCACCCTTTTCCCCTTAGCACTATGATGCTGAGGGACCATGGAACCAAGGTATACTAGCTATCCGCCAAGAAGGGCAGGTAGGGAGGCCAATGAGGAATATCCTTCAGCAAGAACATTACGGAGAGGTAAGTAATTTGTCCTTTTAATTGATTCTTTATTTTTGATAGACACTTAAAACAGTACATAGACACGGAGGAGGGAGGATAGCAAGGACACCACTTAAACCAGGAAATTCTGAAGGGCAGCCCTGCCAAAATGAGGGTCCTGACCAGACAGAGAATCCAAGCAGTAATGTGTAACCAAAGTGTGCAAAGAAGACCACATAACCTCACAGCAAAAGTCCAGAACAAGGACTCCACGCTGCAGAACCGAGGTGGCAGCAAGCCCCCTGGTGGAGCATACCCCGAGTTCCTTGGGCATCTCCTTACCAGCCAGATCATTGCATTTTCGAGATGCAGCGGATGATCCACCATGACAAGATCTGTTTAGTTACAGCCCCACAAGTACAGTCATCAGCATGAAAAGTTGGTTATCTTTCCTGGCCTCTCCTGATCTTTTGAGAGAGATGGAAATCAGAGAACACTTTCAGTAGGAAAGATGGTCTCGCTCTCAATGTCAATCTCTCCTTGGACAAAACCAAAGAGGGACGTTTAACATTTAACAGACAATGCCTGGAGTTCATGCAGAATTGGTAATGCCAAGAAGCCCCTCTGAGCCCCTCTGATCCCAAGTGGCTACCAGCATGCCACATTGCCCAGAATTCAGCATTCATCTTCTCTGAAGTGCCACCCGTTACCTTCCTGCATTCTTGCCGTGCTGAGATACGATTTGCTTTGATCTACGGACCGAAATCCGTGTTGCGACCTGATCTTAAAACGGCCACCGCCTCAGACCGACACTTTGCCTGACTTCGTCACAACAGGCACTAGGCCTGCTACGCTATGCTGATCGGTTCAGCCGCCCACTTGCCTGAGGAACAATAGCCGGCAGGCGTCAGCCGGCCTGTGGAGTAAGGCCTTGGAAGAAGACCAGCTGACTGAGCTGATCAGTCTACGATTGCCCCCGCTGGAGCAGGAGCTCCCAGCCGAGCCATGTGCTCCAGGAGCAGCTCACACTACAGCATCCAGTCCAGGGAGCAGAGGTAAGCTCACGGCAGAATTGCTAATGCCAAGAAGCCCCTCTGAGCCCCTATGATCTCAAGTGGCTACCTGTGTGCCACATTGCCCAGCATTCATCTCCTCTGAAGTGCCACCCGTTACCTTCCTGCATTCTTGCCGTGCCGAGATACGATTTGCTTTGATCTTCGGACCGAAATCCGTGTTGCGACCTGATCTTAAGATGGCCGCCGCCTCAGACCGACATTTTGCCTGACTTCGTCACAAGAGGCACTAGGCCTGCTACACTATGCTGATTGGTCCAGCCGCCCACTTGCCTGAGGACCAATAGCCGGCTGGCGTCAGCCGGCCTGTGGAGTAAGGGCTTGGAAGAAGGCCAGCTGATTGAGCTGACCGAGCGCAGCCGGCCCTTGGTGCAAAACCTTCTACAATCGCTCAGGCCTCCCTCTCCTCACCCCAGGCCACTGCTTGACCTGATCTAATTACAGGTACTACGTAGATACAAGCTTCACTGCTGCCATCTGATTGAGCAGTTATGCTGTACCACCATATGTTCTCTGGCCAAACATCGGCTCCCATTTAAAACTGTTCTCAAACTCGATCGCCCTTGCTTCATGTATTACAGTACCTAACCAGCTCCACGCTTCACCTCTATTTAACCAATACAACATCATAAGCCACTCTGGCTGTAGTACTGTACGCACCTGCTCAGACTCACCTAGTCTAACCGTGCGATTTGTATTCACTCAGCATAACTGCACTGCATTGCATCCCGCCCACCCAACGGATTAAAACATGCTGTTCCTCTCCTGTTTATCTACATTGCCTAGAGCTGCCTAGACCACCTCTACGAGTAATGACCTATCACGTGTAACTGTGCTCAGCCCTAGTGTAGTATGCTTGTACCAACCCAGTCTCATTCTTTAACTACTACTTTGTGGCTCATGATATATGTCCTGCTCATGATTTTGTTTGGCTCAGTTGCCTGTTGACTCTTGTAGGAATCTTTCCTTGCATAGTCTATTGTACTGTATTGCATCACGTGTTGCATCCTCCTCCACTGTTGACTGTGTACCTAGATTTTATACTTATGTGTATCTAGTTTTTCATACTACTGTGTACTGTGTCCCGAGACTGGAGCATATGTACCTAGATTTTCAACCTTCTGGTGCCCCATACTGCCCTTAATAGCGATGCCTCCCTGGTATGCCTATTTGCACTCTTGATCCTTGCTCTTAGGTCTGCAACCTAACTTCACCTACTACCCTGGTCAACCCTGGCTCCTGTTAACTTCTGTCGTTAGCGATCTCTACAAATTCAGGCATATTGTATACTCTCATACCCTAGCCGTGACTGTATTCTGATAGTGGGCGCCATTATGCACTGGCAACTCACTCCTTACACGGATAGCCACCTTCCACCTGGCCTTATTCCCAAGATATTATTTCTAACCTGGTCACTCACCCTTTATTTTAGTGCTTCACCCACAGCATTTACACCTACTAAGACCCACACCCACCCATTGCTTCCATGCATTACATACCTTGGGCACAGCTTGCCTCCTATTTCTAACGACCAACTGCACATCTCCACTATGCCTAATATCATGCAGTCCTATCCCATTTTAGCACTGGCTCCATCAACACATACCGCCAACCCCTTCCTCAACTCACCTGCCCTCTAGCTAGAACACTTTGCCACTAAAACGACGACTAACCAACCATGCACTATACATATGAGGAACTTCAGACTTGGCTCTAGACTCCGACATGCCTCCCACCACCATACCGGCCCTATCATGCATTCTGACTGTGCAGCACTATCTTCAACAGCCTGCGCCTCACCACTCCCTACCATAACCAAGAACACTGAACCTAGTATTAATACCTCCCCAGCACATAAAACCATGATCAAGGGGACATTGATTAATGCCAGGTCCCTAACTGCTCACACGCTTGACATGGCCGATCCGATTATAACTCACAACCTCAACTTCATCGCCATTACAGAAACATGGCTCCATGCTGCTTCAGGACCACTTCTAACACTGGCCATCCCCACAGGATATACCATCATCAGAAGTGATCGCAACACCAGCCAAACCAAAGGAGGCAGAATTGTCTTCATACACAAACATTCGATTAGCCTTTAGTATCTCCCCCACACAACAGACCCCATCAACGGAACTACTCTCAGGGAAATTAGCTATATCACCTAACCAAACTATCACACTTCACCTTATCTATAGCTCCCCCGGTCCTTTATCCACATTTGAAGAAGACTTATCCTACATTCTGGCGGACATTACCAAACCCAAATCGCAAATTATCATATTAGGAGATTTCAATTTGGGTCTCCAAGACCCCAATGATGCCTCAGCACGCAATATCACTGGTATACTATCAAACTTAGGCTTTACGCAATGTATCAGTGAACCAACACACATCAAGGGTAGAACTCTTGATTGGTTAGCTGACCTAAATTTCGAAATCAACATGGAATCTAACTAACCTTGTGCTTGGACAGACCATCACCTAATCACCTTCAGCATCTCAGCAAAAAACGTTAGTACCACACAGGACAACGCACCTGCTATCTCCACAAGAAATAAGAGAGAAACACGTGTGAACAACTACTCCCCCTTCTCCTCCCAGTGCTCAACGAACTTTCCTCCTCTTGCACTGATCCTACAGTCTTGGTAAACACGTTTAATCAGAGTATGCTGAAAGCTCTAGATCTTATTGCACCTATTAAATCTAAGAAACCTAAACCACGTGCTCACCTCAACTCTTGGTTTACACCGCAGTTGAGAGTTCTACGCAAAGAAAAACGCAACCTAGAAGCTCGTTGGAAAAGTAATCCTACTGAAACGAACAAAGCGAGCCTTGCCTTAGCCTCCTTAAACTACAAGGATGCTATCCTCCAGGCCAAAAAAGACACATACAACAAGCGTATCCAACAAGCCAAATCAAACACTAAAGAGTTATTTAAGATCTTAAAAGAAGTGGAATCCCCTGTCCCCCCACCTGATACATGTACTAAAGATAGTACTTGGTGGGCCAATTTTCAGAAGGTGCTCCTTGGTAAAATAGCCATACTCCAAACCAAAATCAACAACAAAAAAATCTGCCTGCAGATCGACCCACAACTTAAGCCCAAACATGATAGAACTAAACCTAGCATACACACGCATAAACCATTCAGCTTCTCGCCCCTCTCAACCACCCAAGTCGAAAATATCATCAACAATCTCAAACCATCCTACTGCCAGGGTGACTTATGTCCAGCCCCCATTATTAAGGAGGCCTCACATAACTTATCCCCATTCATCACCGCCTTTATAAATTCATCATTTAACTCAGATATTGTCCCAGACAACTTGAAGGATGCGTGGGTCATCCCGCTTCTTATAAAACCTACACTGGATGCAAGCATACCGACAAACTACAAACCTATCACTATTGTGCCTTTCCAGCTAAAAATCTTGGATTGAGCAGCCTACCTGCAGATCCAAGACTACCTGGAAACTAATAAACTCCTAGGCCTTAGACAATCTGGCTTCCGTCCCCGTCACAGAACTGAAACAGCACTTATTGATCTAAAAACCCAGATTGAAGACCTAAAAGACAAGGGCAAGCTGGCCCTTCTTCTCCTTCTTGATTTATCAGCAGCATTTGACCTGGTAAATCACCAAATTGTCTGTCGACACCTCAAACTAGCTGCCCACTTCTCTGACAAAGCCACTGCTTGGATCAGCTCATTCTTGGAAATCAGATCCATGAGGGTCTTTTCCCCCGCTGCCGCCGCGGAACCCTCGCCAGTTCCATGTGGGGTACCACAAGGATTGTGTGTTTCCCCATCACTAGATAACGTGTTTACGAAACCACTGTTCGATATCTTGGATTCTCTGGGTGTCACTTACACGAATTACGCGAATGGCACCCAGATACTCACCCCCATCACAGGTGATCACACAGCTGACACACTAGCTGTAAACACTATCTACCAAGTCATCCAAGCTTGGATGGCTCAACACGAACTCTGTCTCAATGACGAAAAGACAGAGCTTCCCATTCTGGGCTCTCATCAGAGACTTAACACTAGACCCGTCCTTTAAATCTTTTATCATCAATGGTAACATTATTAAATTTACAAATTACACCAAAACTCTAGGCATATATCTCAATTCCACCCTTTACCTTTCTAGAAAAACTAACGAGGTGTCCTCGGCCGCAGCGTACACCTGCAAGCTCATCACAGCCTGTCGACCTTTCCTCACACCAGCCAACTGTACTACCCTGGCTAGGACTTTGGTTATGTCCAAAGTCGATTACTGTAACGCCCTCTATCTAGGCACTAACTAACGCAATCCCAAAAAGTTACAGATTATCCAAAATAATGCCATCAGAGCAGCACTAAATATCCCTAGGAACCATCACCTATTCGACATCAGACGAAGCCTCTGCTGGCTCCCAGTATCACAAAGAGTCTCACTCAAAACACTTGCTTTGACACACAAATGCTTTGCCAACCAAGCAACCAGCTACTTGGCCTGCAGATTTGCTTACCACCCCACCAACAGACCCCTCAGAACCGCACAGACCAATTGCCTCTCTATACCTCGCTTCAAGCTTCCTTGCTTTCAAGAGCAAGGCCAAAGCTTGGCTATCCGCCCAAGACCTGCCCCAGTATTAACTGGCCCGCCAGTCACTACCCTTGCTCCTTCTCCTACTGTATAAAGCTGATTGTGTTAATACTTGTATAATAGTTGTTTCTGTTCTACGATTACTTAATAGTTCTCCTGTACATGACTGTAAATGTTGCCTATTCCACCACTGTATATTATCCCTCTTGTTATGCTTTGTATATCTATTATGTAACCTAAGTGATGCGCCCGGATGCCCTTGCACCAGGTGCGCTATATCAATAAATAAAATACAAATACAAATACCCATCTAGTGGATGTGATGTTGACAAGGAAAATCACCTTTACAGCAGGGTCGGATTGGACCCTCGGCCTTTCGGCCCGTGGCCAGGCCGAAATCATCCCTGGGGAGTTAGGGCCGGTTTTTGGCCAGGGCAGGGCCGGTTTGCAAGAAAATAAAATTTTAAAAAAAAGATTTCTTTTTTCCAATTATCTTTTTTTTCAAAAAGCCTTTCATCCTTCTTAGGTGGATAAATGAGTACCAACACAGGTTGGGTGATATTAGGTGCACATTTGTTCTATAAAAAAAGAGCTTAAGCGTAGGTGCTATACAATAACATATTATCATTTGGCCTTGGACGTCTGCTTGGGTTCACAGTAATTTAGTGTACTAAGGAACAATGCTATTTGATGCCCCTTCCTGTTTTGTCAATGGGTGAAAGGTCCTGTTTCATCGCTTCCCGTGATGTCACTTTGGGGTGGGGTCCAATGGCATCACTTCCGGTGATGTCATCAGAGGTCACGGGTCGTGAGACGAGGGGGAGGCCACTTTTTTGAGGCGAGGGGTGGCCCACTTTTTTTTGGGTGACTGGGCCTATTTCATGTCCCAGTCGGACCCTGCTTTACAGTGAGCAATGTTAACGAATAAGAATGGAGGGGCTCAAACGTAGCTCTCATCAGAAATGTTAACACTAAATTTAAGTCCCATGCCGGAAAAACAAGCTGGCATGGAGGAAACTGATTACAAAGACCCCAAAGGAATTGCATGACTGTGGGGATCGTAAAAAAGGAGCCCTGCTCCGGGGTCCTCTTGACAACCGAAATGGCAGCAAGTTACCCATTCACAGTGCCAATATGCAGGCCAAGCAGGACATCCAGAACAGAGGATGTGCAACAGAAATAAAGGGTCTTCTCCCAGCACCAAGCTGAAGGCATAGGCCACCTACAGGCATAAATGGATTTGGTGGTGGTCTCCTAGCAGAGAGGAACACATCTAGGCTGTCCTCTAATAAATCTCATTCCTTATACCGCAACCTTTCAGCAGTTAAGCATGAAGGTTTAGGTCGAGGTTCGGATGTAGGACTCTCCCCTCCGAATGGGAGAGGAGGTATTTTCTCTGTGGGACCCCAGGGAGGGCAGATGACCAAGCTCAGCGACTCCGAGTATCACGTTCTCTGGGCCCAGTCCAGAGCGATCAAGCTCACTGTGGACCTGAACAGTCATAGCCTCCTGAGAATCAGCTGCATAACTGGAATCGGCAGGGAAGCATAGAGCAGGTCGAAGTCCCACTCGACCCTCAGTGCATCGCCCAGAACACCCTTTCGAGTAAATTCCTTGGAACAGAATCACCTTCACCTCCTGTTCACACTGGAAGCAAAGAGATCCAATACTGGAATCCTCCAACGGGAGAACACCGCCTCCACAATTTCCTTACAGAGCTCCCACTTGAGGGAGGCCAAAAACTGTCTGCTCAGGGCATCTGCTATCACATTCTTCTTCCAGATAAGGTGCCATCAAAAACACGCTGCTTGCTAGAACCCAGAACCACAATCATATTGCTTCTCTGCAGAGGGGCTAGGAGCCCAGACCGCCCTGTTTGTCGAGGCAGTACATGGCCAGTGTGTTGTCTATTAGGACCAACACAGTCTTGCTTCATACAGAAGGTAGGAAACCAACCAGGCCCAGCCTGATCGCTCAGAACTCCATCAAATTGATGTGCTCCCTGTATTCCAATGGAGACTACAGGTTACTCACCCTTAGATTTTGGAGGTGAGCACTCCAACCCTTCAGGGACACATTAGGTTTGCCCCTTGCAACTGAGGTCCAGCGAAAGTTCATTCCTAGTTAGAGACTATCAACTACGATTGATGAAATCTAAGGCTTATGTTGACCATCGTCTAACAGCTGTAAAGGTTGTCGGCTGGGGCTATTTAAAAAATATTCGAGTAGAAACCATGGCCATTGACTCTCAACTAGAGTCAGTTGGGGCCTGGGTTGCTGAAACAATGCAGCTCTAAGTAGGTTGGGACCACCATTCCAGGTCTATGGATAACTTTGCTGAGACCTGAAGAAGATCTGAAGTATGGCAGTGAAACTGAGACCACTGGCAATTGAGAAGACACTGAAGTGACCTTATGCTTATTTTTTTTTTATTGTATATGGTAAAAAAACCTTTACAGTGAAAATACTTTTAGAATAAGTTTCATAACAAAAGCAGATTATCCTTTAAAATCCATTACTTACAAACAAACAAAAAAGAAATGATACATCATAAAACAAATATCAAAGAACAAGTAATAATCTATTACAAAGAAAGTTTGTCACTACATCGAACACTATAATAGATCATTCATGCAAAGCAATTTCAAAGCAAAATCACAATAAATCATTAAAACGCATTAGTTTGAAAGATCAAAAAAGAAAAAAACATAAAATCATACCACAATTATTAAGAGAACAAACACTTAAACATTTTTTCCAATTACTCTAGATCCAGCATTAGAATAGATCATTGATAATAGAGCCAAGTGCAAACCTTGATTTGTATTGTTAACCATCTGAAACAGGAGACTAGCCACATTTTGTTCACTGAAGGCAACCCTACATAGCTCTTTTCCTTAATAGTTGCTCCTCAATAATACTTAAAAATGTCGTTAGCGTAAGGACACGTTTTTGACTCGCACCCCACATGCATCTTTCCCATAGGCTCTCTCTACTTAACCACGAAAGGGAAAATATCTGGGCACCAAAGATTTGCATCCTATCATTTTCGAAAAAGGAGCAGTGCACTGTTATGTGTTTCAAGGTTTCAAGCTCATCAGACAAGTCACAGAATCTACATTGACCAGTATTCTAAATATATTTGGCCCGTTCCCAATGTTGCAATTTTTCATTAGTCTGAAGTTGATTCAAACGGAACCGCAAATAAGCATTCCTAGCTTTATTACAGGTGAAGATCTCTAAATATTTAACCTGATGGCCCCATTGCCTCATAAATTTAGCATATTCATAGTATGCCTTGCTATGACCTATTTTATCTGAGAGCAAAGACCAGTAATATCGTTGAAATTTAAGTTTACAGGCTGGAAGACCCTTGACTAGTTCCTCTTTAGAGATCATTGCTGCGTCTAGAATTGAGTCCATTTTAATTCTAAACTGCAAAACAGAAGGTGGTCGCCCCTCTTTGATCATCTCAGCCAAGTCCTCATAAAGAGATGCTTTCGGTGGCACCAACATCTTTCCATAATTTGATAGTAAGTGCCAATGCCACTTGGCCAACAGAGGTAGAAGCCCTAGTTTGTAACAAACAAGCATATTGGGTGTTGAAAATGCCAGACCCAGCACTACTTTCCACATTCTCCCCTGGATGAAGTCCAGAAAGTCCTCCATCTCACCAATGCAGAGGTCAAGCGCATACAGTAGGATAGGTTCTATTTTTAATAGATAGAACAGTAGGTTAGGAAGCAACGTCAATTTACCAAATCTATGAAAGATAATCCTAATCTGAGAGGTCAATGACTTCACTTTTTCGTTTAGAAGTTCCTTCCATGCACCCAGGGAATATGCACTGGCAAAATGATAGTCTAAGTAGCGCATAGAAAGGGACTAAGGAATTGAAGTGCCATTAAGACACCAAGATTTTTTTTTTCGTTTCATCTTTCCATCCGTAAATGATATAATGAAGGATTTTACTGGATTGACTTGAAAGTTATCTTTAACAGCATAATTGTAAAACAAATCAAGTTTAGTCTGAAGCCCAAAAGGTGTGAGGTCGAAGAATAGTAAATCATCTGCATAACCTATTAAACAGGAGACCACCTAATTTAACAGGAAATATGGTTGCCTGATCCCAGCATGCCTCAATATCGGAGAGATATAAATTAAACAAGACAGCAGCAAGATTGCAGCCCTGTTTAAGCCCAATCTCTGTGGGTATCGGATCAGTAATGGCCCCATCTTTTGCCAGTCGTACTCTATAGTTGGTGTCCTGATGAAGTAGCGTAATAATGGCCACCAATTCAGGTGCAAAACCCTGCATCAGCATTTTCTCCCACAACAAAGCTCTAATAATTGTGTCAAATGCTGAGGTAAGGTCAAGGGCTGTCATGTAGATGGGCCCATTTTTTGAATGTTTAATATGTTGGTACAGATGGGAAATTATGGTAGCATTAAGTGGACAACCCATATTTTTGCGGAAACCTACTTGAAATCGAGGTAGCAAATTAGCTAGTGAAATATACGACTGTATAGATTCTAGCAGAAGACACGTAAACATTTTTGCTGAGGCATCCATCAATGCAATGGGCCTGAAACTACTAGGATTATCCGTCCTCACCTTCCTATAGATAGGTATGATGATTGCTGAGCACCAAGATGGATGGATAATTCCTGTCACATGTATGGAATCAAATTTGGTCTTTAAGATTGCAGCCCACAACTCCTGCTCTGCTTTGATGAGGCAAGGAGGGATGCCATCTGGCCCCGGAGCCCTCGAACTCTTACTTTTAACAATCGCCCCACAAATATCCTCGGTGGTCCAGGGACATTTTCTAAGTATTGATGTATTAAAGTTAGAGGGCCACACATTTACAAAGGTCGGGGGCATTGCATATTTAGCTTTAATAAAATCCACCCAAGCCAGCGCTGATATGAGGGTTCTTGCAATGTATCCACCACCCCAGTAAGAGCTCTAAGTGTACCCCACACATGTCTAATGTCATTTTTGAATAATAGATGCATCATATTTGGATTATCTGCCATAGCAATTTCACACTTCAAGGTTTTTATACCATTGTGATAAGTCTGAGTAATTTGTCGCTTATGCCAAAGATAGACATTCACGTCGGATTTCATTTTCGTAAGGTGACGTAACCGTCTCCTTTTTTCTTTTCTTAAAGAAACAATTTTCTCATTATATGAATACCTATGGATAGAAGGACCCCTTTTAGCACGGACCGCCATTATTTGTTCCACATGCTCATGAATTCTCCAACAATTTTGCCGTCTGCCAGAATACATTCCATACCGCCTTGTGTCACTCCTAATACAAGCAGTGGGTCGTCACGCATATTTGTGATCATTTTTTGACATATTTTGGGATCCCATCTGATGATTGATATTTTATTTCTATCGCGCTCGTACACAAGTGTTTCAGAGTACGACAAGGCAAGGGAGGGGAACAGGGGAGAACAAAACAGCGATCTTACTAGGCCCAGTGACATTCAGAACGCGCAAGTGCATGGGAGAGGGGGAGGGGAAAAGTGCATGGAAGGAGGGAGAAGTGGAAAGTGCGAAGCAGAGGAGAAACAGATAAATAACAATAAATAAATAATAAAGGCAACAAACAGTGGTATTGCAGCAAGCAAATCTGCAAGTGCTAGGTTTAAGGCATCAGACAGGGTAGGTCTGATAAGTGAAGGAAGAAAAAGGGGGGGCTGTATGGGTACAGATACAGACCCCAGTGCAACGGGTGGCCCGGATGCAGTGCGGTAGGGTGGCAGGGTGAGCAGGTACCTGGACCCGAAGGACAGAGGGTGGCCAGGTGCACAGAGCCAAGAGAGAACAGATCAGCAGGGGAGAGGGGGAGCGAAGGCAGAAGAAAAGAGGATGGTCTTGAGGTGCTTCCGGAACCAGAGATGGTTCTCCTCAAGTTTTAGAGTGGCAGGGAGGCTGTTCCAGAGGGAGGCCCAAGCCGAAGACAGAGATCTACCACCAGCTCGTTTCTTTGAAAAACGACTGACCCTGAGCGAGTTGGAGGTAGAGGAGCGAAGAGCTCGAGAGGGGAGGTATTTGCAGAGGTATAGCTGAAGGTATTTTGGGCCCAGGCCCCAGAAAGCCACATGGACAATGCAGAGGTTTTGAATTTAATCCTTGCATCCACTGGGAGCCAGTAAAGAGATTTCAGAGCTGGAGAGATACGATCACAGGGCTTGGGGCCAAGGACAAGTCTCGTAGTCCTGTTCTGGATTAGTTGCAGAGGGCGGAGAGTAGAGGCAGGTAGATTTAGAAAGAGGCTGTTACAATAGTCCAAGCTAGAGAGAACCAGAGCTTGGGATACCCTGAGCTTCTGGGGGAAGGAGAGGAAAGGCAGAGTACCTCTGAGGAGGTGCAGTCGGAAATGTGACTTTTTAGAGACCTCAGAGATGTGGGCGGAGAAGGAAAGGGTGGAGTCAAAGATGACCCCGAGGTTCTTAGCCTCGCAGGTGGGGGTAGGAGGAGGGCTAAGGGAGGCCGGCCAGAGAGTGAGGGAAGACTGATGGATAAGAGTGGCCGATCAGCTTCAATAAATGTCAATGCCGGAACCACTGTATAGTATCCAAAAAGAAGATGAACTGTTGACTTTAAGGCTAAATGATCACCACGATTTAAATTAAAGATCTGTATCGGATCAATCAGCCTTAACAAATTCGTGGATACAAAAATATAATCAATCATGGAACTATACACCCCTCTTCTCAAAGGGCACCAAATGTATATCGCAGGCCATAAATATTCAACCTACCTTTTCCCATTACGACTTGAGGTTGTGGGAGGCGCCTGACCAGCGGACCTGACATCGTATGTAACTTCTTTACAGGTAGCATTAAAATCCCTGCCTATCAGGACACCAAAACCTGGGTTACAACTATAGGCATCTTCCAGTAATTTATCAAGATGACTGGTTAGTTGATCATAAGTAGTCTTGCTTTGATTCCAATATAGAGAGATGGCTAACAGGCATCCAAGATTACTCCCAGGCTGCCGAAGTTCGACAGCTAGCAGAGAGTCCTCCGCACAAACCAGCTGCAAGGAAATCCTTAAACGTTTGTTAATCATAATAGCAAGCCCCCCAAAGGGCCGTCCTTGTACGCCCCTTTGTGCAGGGTGCATATGAATATCCTAACCCTCCACCACAAAGTTACCCTGAAACATGGTCTCCTGAATGATACAAATTGCCGGGCGAGACCGGACATCCAGGAGACTGGCCGATGACCGAAAATTGGTTATGCCGCATGAATTCCATGATATCAGAGTCAGCCCGGATGCACACTCCTACTGTTATTCATGGTTAACCTGTGCCTGAGTCGAATTAACCAATCCTGTCCCGGTCATTCCTGCGAATGCTGCCGCAAAATTCATAAATTGTTTGAATAGGTCTTCTGTAAATTGTGGTGACACATTACCAGGGATTGGCCGATTGGTGTCTCAGTTTTGATAGGAGGAGTTTCCATAATGATCTTAGCATGGTCTTCAGGGATATAAATCGATGGGAACAGATCCAATAGTTCAAAATCTTCTCGTTGTTCCCATATCATTTTCATTATGATATGCGAGTGAAACCCACAAATCATCCTAGACGGATTGTTGGTGGAAAAACAGACCCAATCAATGTCATCAATTCTAATCGTTCATAAGGCTGAAATTGCCTGGAAAGCCTTAAGCATAGCAGAAGAATTCAAATTTACTTTCAAATTGGGTGACAGCTTAGATTCCCACCCCATAATTGAGGGCAACTCCGGGGACAGGATCAGCGCATAAGACTCAGGCACGGTCTCCTTCTGACACATTCTTGAAAAACAACCCGGGTCTTGTAGACTTATACCACTTGGATCATCATTTTGACCATTCAGATGGCGTACCTCCGTCTTCGCCTCCTCATCTCGTAACACTGCCGAGGGGGTACCAGAATCCTGAGTAGTAGGCTGTCCTAGGTAACTAGGTACATTTGTACCCTTTCTTGACCTTATGCTTAGCCGAGACTCTGGCACTACAAGGATGCAGGAGACTATAATACCTAGCAAGCACAGAAAAACTGAGGCAGAAACCTTTTCATGTGGTTGGAAGACACGCACCCATCTTGGTGATGTTCACTACTTGGTCCTCAGTGGGAAGACCCGGCCCAGGTGAGTTTCCAAGACTGCACGATAAACCAGAGGGACAGCGAATCCTGAGACTTCCTGAATTTCTGAGAGAAGTTCAAGATGTGCAATAGGCTGCACATCTAGTACAAATGTCCTAAAGTCTGATCTGGGAAACAAGCTTGGATGAGTCAGTTATCCAGAAAGGTAAAAACATGGATGCCATCCCTTCTAAGGTGAGCCACTACCAATGCTAGCGCACAGGGACTTGGTGAAGACCCTGGTTGTCGAAGAAAGGTAGACAGGCAGGACCTTCAATTGGTAATGGCTGTTGCCCACCTTGAATCTCAGATAGTTCCTGTGCTTCCTGTGGATGGGCACACGGAATTATGCATCCTGGGGATCCAGGGAGACCAGCTAATCTGAGCAAGTTACTGGGTCTATGGCCAGAGATGGACCACTTCCAGCAGGAGGGGCTCCGGAGGCAAGAACTGGACATCCAGGGGATGGTCTGGAGGATGATGAGCAAAAGGGAGACAGTATGCCTGGTGAATGACTTGTAAGGTGCAGGCATCAGTAGTGGTAAGCATCCATTCCTTGCCAAATTTGGATATCCTGCCTCCCTACAGGGAAGAAACGGTGGAAGTCTGATTCATAGAGGCTTTGTGCCTGGGACAGTGGAGGGCACTATGGTGGCAGAGACTCCACCTCTGGGGGCACCCTACCTGACCCCTGTTGGACCGGTACTGCACCTGCTTGCTTTAAGGAGACTGACCCCTTCCGCTGTGGGCATGAGAGGTGAAGGCGCTACAACCCCTATCTCTGTCCACTTGGTTCTCAGGTTGTTGGTTTTGGACCGCTAGTCTCAGAGACTCTGCAGTCACCTTTGAAGCCTGTAATTTCTGTAGTGATTCCTCTGCCTTCGTACCAAACAGGTTGTTGCCATCAAACGGCAGAGGTTCCCCTGGACCTTCAGAGCAAAACTCAGAGTTCTCAGCCAAGAGTATCTCCTCAGAACTGTTCTGGTGGCCGTTTTCGCCAAACAGTCAGCCATGTTCATGCCGATTGGAGAATCTGGCAGGAAGTCTCTTTGCCATTTTTCACCAGGGCCTCAAACCCACCTTTCATATCACGCTCAGGGATGTGCTGATAGATCTCAGGCCTAGGCTTGCTGAGTCAAAAACCATCCTAACCCAGGCATCCAGTCTATTTTCTCCCTTTCTGGGTCAAGGGGGGAGGGGAGGAGATGTAGTCTTCAGGTCAGCCGTGGTAGCCTGTACAACTAAACATTCTGGTGATACATGGGCAGACAGGAACAGTGGGTCTGAGGGTGCTGACCTGTGCTTGTTGACTGGATCCCGGTCTACATTTAAGACTGAGGCTGGTTTGGAAAAAAGCTCATCCACTATTGCTTTTACTGCCTGGTTGAATGGCAGCAGGGTCTCATTCTTTGGGTCCTCGTCCAGGATATCCATCAGCTCGTATTGCACCTTGGGAAGGAGGGGATAAACAACCCTAAGGTATCCACCACCGTGGCAAGCAGACAATGAAAAGCCGCCTGAGCCTTACCTGGGTAGGAGCAGGGAGCATCTCTAGTTCTGGTGAGGTGTCCAGACCACTTTCTTCCTGCAAGTGGTAGCAAGATCCACCAAGTCCCTTTGCTCATCATGAAATTCCTCTGTAAATTCCCTAACTTCCCTAGGGTGTAGGGGTTCTAAAAAAAAAGCAATGGGGCCCCCTTATTCTGCACCCATAGGGAGAGGGGTGTACTCCTGAGAATTTCCAGCGTTGCCGAGGGTGGCCAGTGCTGGTGGTGTCGTCGTAGGAAGTGTTGCTGCCGAAGAACTGACGTCCGAAGATGGAGTGGTACAACCTCGAGACCAGATCTTGTCTGACTTTTGCGTGGCCGGGCACAATGGTGCCATTTGTCAGTGTCTTGCCGGCTCGTCCGAGCATGCTGGACTCCAGCAGTAGGGCTAAGGTCTGTCTGCTTGTGTTACTGGATCTCTCAGCAGCATTCGATATGGTAGACCATGATGCACTCATTTCCATCTTTGCGCAACACAAGGGGATGAGGGTAAGGTTCTTGAGAGGTTTCCATTGTTCATATGGGGCTGAAATAAATATGTACAGATGTATCCTCAAGGTCCCCCCTCCCTGTGACATGTAAAGTACCTCAGGGGTCAATATTACATCCAATCCTATCTATTAAGCATGTGGAGCCACTGGGAGGTCTGCTGACACAGGGGTGAATTTCCATCCAGTAATATGCTGAGGACAGACAACTGTCTCTGAAATTGTCATTCTCTGCTGATGTCCACTCCCTTGGGGATTGTCTTGTCTGCAATGAGGCATGGCTGAACTATGTCTTATTAAAATTAAATCTTTAAAAGACTGAGTTTGGTTTGATATCTTCTGGGAATAAAGGTTACATATATACAGGTTAAATATACAGTGCAGCTAGGTCATTGGGTTTTTACTTAGATTCTGAACTAAGCCTTAAAAGTAATGAAGAGAAAAAGACTCAGGCTGCCGGCTTCCAACTCCATCTAGTAAAGAAAATTAAACCTTTTTATGTCAGTAGGTACATTTCAAGCAGTTGTGCTGGCATAGCCTATTACCCTCATTGATAAGGCGAAACCTTGTCTCCTGCATTGGTAATACTACCTCTGCTGACTGTTATTTCATTGTGAAGTGAAGCTGTTGGTAGGGAAGAGAAGGTTAAATCGTGTCTCTTCTATTTGGCTCTGCTGCATTGGCTCCCAATGGAATTACATATTTTCTTCATTCATTATTACTTTATTTTGGCCCAAGCCATAAAAGTGCATACAACAATTAAATACGTACACTAAAATGTGGTCATCAACAGGATAAAATATACATACAATCTAGCAGATTATGAGAGAAAATAATCAGTTCAAGGACCAGTGTTACCGTTTAACGTTCACAGAAGTGCATTAGTACAAATCATCCAGCATACAAATAGATACACATAGTATTGGTCAAAACAGATTAAGACATAACATCAGTCTAAAAGGTGAGAATCCTTCATCCTTCTCCTCCAAGCTTGTAAGACAAAATTCCTAGGCAATGAGTTGCCAGCAAGTCCTTAGCTGCCAGACACAAAAAGATCGCATTTCTAGCGCTCACAACATTACGTTGCTTAAACAGCAGTCTCAGGTACTTTCTTCTTATGTCAACATACCTCAGACACACTATGGGCCACGCTTTCTATTAGACAATGGGCCTCATTACGACCCAGGCGTTAAGGGTTAACACCGTCGTTAACCCTTAACGCCTGATTCCGATTTTAACGGCTGCTTTTAGCAGCCGTTAAAATCCATGGCGCTAACCTGCCATGATGCTAATTACGCCACCGTAATTTACGGTGGCGTAATTAGCGCCTTCCCCACTCCCATTATGCCCTATGGGGCAAAAATGGGAATGGGGAAGGGAAAATGGGAAATGGGGATTTACCGCCCCACTCACCTTGGAATGGGGCGGTAAATCCGCCATCCACCATGGTGTAAACGTAGTTTACACCATGGTGGTAAAGTTGGCGTAATTACCGCCTGGGTCGTAATGACCCCCAATGCAGGCAATTTGGCGCGTTTCTCTTTCCACTTGCTTCTCAGACTCGCATGAGGGAGAATCCCCATTCGCAATTTCATATACAGCGCTCTGATTTCCTTGGGATGCATAACGTCCAGGTATGGCTCAAACCCATATGATTCCTTTAAGAGCCAACAGCTGGAAAGGTTGCTAAACTGTGCTAATTTGGCTGCGGTTTCTCTTTCCCATCTTGCTGCATATGATAATTTTATTTTGATTGTATAGCTTGCTGGAATTGATTCTGGGTTCAGCCAGTAGCTAGTCAACCCCATTTATACCAGCTCGGCTTTGATGGCCGCAAACCAAGATAAGCTATGACCCCCCCTCTTAGGTCAATAAATCCTTTATTGCGTCCCTATATTTACCCAGGTTGGGGTTAGCCCACACCCGGGCAAAAAATGAACTGGCTTTGCTTTACAGATGAGACCAATGCTATGCAGGTTCATTTCCATAAAAGTTGAGAGGTTTGGCGCATTAGGAGGTAGCCCCAGGGTGTATTTAAGAAATGTCTGTTCTGCAGTCTGGAGTTTTACAGTGTTATTCATACCCCACAATTCTGCCCCGTTTAAGGTGGCTTGCCTAGCTTGGCCCTTATAAGGTTCCAGGATGGCACTCACTGCTCCATCCCTGTGCTCTGTGCCACTATATCTGGCCAGTGCTAGGGCTGCACGCTATACTTGGTCCCCCCAGTAGCAATCATTTCTCCCACTGACCCCAAAGTAATCATACCACCCAACTTGTTCTATAGGCCCATCTTTCAACTTCAGTTAAGGTCCATAAAGTTTTCTTTGACCGTGGCATCCTAAATACTAAAGCCTTTGTCTTTTGGGCATTGACAACTAGGCCATTTTGGTCACATAATTTTCCAAATAAATTAAACTGTGTACATAAACCCTCCGGTGTAAGAGAGAGCAAGGCGACATTGTCAGCAAATAGAAAAATTGGGACTTTCTCAGCTGCCAAAGTGGGTGCATCAGTTGGCCTATAGAGCAATTTACCAATGACGCTGTGATGCTGGAAATGCCTTTTGGAGGGACAGGGCCTCCTAGTCCTTGACCTACCACTTCTTTGTGTGTGTTTTCAGTATGTTTTCTGCCACTGAGTTCCAGCCTAGACCTCTGTCAGTCCAACTTGTCATGTTTTCCTTTTGGTGAACCACACCCATGGGACACCCTTATGGCACCCATGGTTGGGGGTACACCCTTGTACCCCTTATGTGTGTTTTCGGGCAACTGTGAGTTGCCCACAGAGCATGGTATGGGCTGGTGGCAGCTACATGCTGACTTGGCAGTGGCTCTGAGTGTCCTCCATTTTTGGGACACCCAGACCCTGCCATAGGAATCAATGGATTCCTGAAGAAAGGCAAGATGGCCATTTTGGCCTCTTGGTTTCTATTGACATTTACCTTGTTTCCCAAAGTCCTGGGAAGCCCTGACTCTGTCCCTTCCTCCCGAGTGGCTTTTGGGAAAAAATACCATACATAGCTCTGGGGCTGCCTCCTGTCAGGCTGACTGGAGCCTTACCAGAAGCTGTGTGTTGTGGGTACACCCTTGGGGTGGGACCTATGTGAATGGAGTCTGAAGTGAATTCACATTCTGTGTTATGGGTGTCTGGTTTCTTTGTGTGACACAATGATTGAGACGCCCTGACTGAAACTGACATGAATGCAGTGTAGTGTGCTGAAAGGCTGGGTGCTTACCCCAATTGGGGAGGAAGGATAGCTCAGGTGCAACACATTTGTCTTGGAAATATGACAACGCATTGCAACAGAGGTTTGAATCACAATCCCGCGCTTAGAAACCACTCGCTGGTATAAAGCGTGTAATAAAATAACTATAATAACAATAATAGTCATCCACATTCATTGTTATGGGTGTCTGGGTGGAGTGAATGGCCTGTGAGCCTGATTGGCTGCTACCTGCTGCATGAATGCCCTTCTTTGTGATTGGCTGACTGAGCCCGGCTCAGCCTGAGTGAATGGGGACCAAATATGTATAACAGGGGACCTCTCACTCACCAATTTGTTCAAAAGCTGAAGTCAAAGTTGAAGCAAGAAGCTGTTCCTTGAAGCCCAGCTGGAGTAGAAGTCTGCTGGTGCATTTTCTTTGTGTAATCCAAAAGCTGCTGTGTTCTTCCAAGGACTGATGCAGAGAGGACCTGCTTACGGGACGTCTTCCCGAGCTATGAGGGACCATTGTACAACCTGCTAATCTTCATCCAAAGAGCCCTGGAAGTCAGTCCTGTGTGCCTGCCGTCCGGAGAAGGGGTCTTCATGGGTCCTGAAGAGGAGTGCCTGGACCTCTCATGTTGAAGAAGTTAACTGGTGACACCCAGGGACTGGAGGAGCGTTTGTGACCGCTGGAAGTCCATTGCTGTCTACCACTCGGAAGAGGGGGTACCCTGGCATACTGCTGCTTGACAACCGGAGCTGCGAAAGTTCCAAACTGCCTAAGAATACTTCAAGGGGCATCCTTGCCATTATCACTGACCACTTTTACCCACTGGAGAAGGTCCAGGATCGCTGAGTGCTGAGGAAAGTCCGCCGGTGGGTTTCCCGCTCCCAGAATCCAATAAAGACGTCCCAAGAGTCCAGACTTAGTGAGGGTCTGTTGTCCAGTCCAGTGGCCGAGACCTGGCCACCAGAAGCCACCCAGAGGTCCGTCCTGCGGCTGCTGCACCAAAGAACCGAAAGGTGGAAAACCGCGATATTCTGAAACCCGATGCCAAAAGTGACCTATGCACCCGTCGCTGCCAGAAGTCATCAAAGGTCCCCAGGCATCTTATTCTCATCTGCCAAGCCTTCAAGGAGCTCACAGCAAGTTTCATCTTCCCAGGACTTCTACAGTCAGAGAAATCATTGACCAACGGAGAGCACAGCGAAGAGCAAAACTGCTGCACTTCAGATAGACTTTGGTTCCATTTTTCTTCTTGAACTCAGCATCCCAGTGGCTCCTTCTTCCAAGTCCCCCCACCCCCCTGGTCCATCCTTAAAGGGAATCATAGAGTGAAACTGAAAAACTCTGCCACTTTGCCTGCCAAGGCATAAAAGGTACTGTGACGAAGAAGAGCGTCTTCGAGCCTCAGGAGTCATCCAGGGGTTCCACATTCATCTTGGATACTGTTCTCATGCTGTCTCTCAGGTACATTGGGGTGGTAGAACCTTTAAGAAGAAAGTAGAGGGGTATTGAACATTTTCGGACCGGGCTGTAAAAGACAAAATAAGTTACTCCCTAATTTTTCCATTACACATTGCCCAGGTGGGGGGATCCTCACACATAGTTATTTATCTAGTCTAGCGAAAGCATTCTGCTACTGTTCATTACTAACCTGCCTTTCTTCTCAAATCTATGCTGTTACACCTCACTTAAGAATTCACATGCCTATTTGAAACTGTCTGCAGCTGGTGCATTTATTACTGAATTTAAGTATTGTGTGGTACCACATAGAGTGTCTATATATTGCCATTCTTTGAATAGAACTGCCTGAGTACACAGTGTTATTATTTATATGTATACATATATATATATATATATATTATTGAACCTTATTTTATATAATGAAGCTATGTTATCACCTAACATAGTGTGGACATTCCTTTGTGGGGCTTGGGGACTCACTGTACTTAAGAAACTGCCTACATCACCTCCTGAGTGTTTAAGCCTTGGTTGCTCGTCCAAGCAACCATATAGAGAACCTTGCCTGGGATGCTCTGTGCCTTTTTCCCAACCAAATAGAGGACAGAAGTACAGATACCCCCCTCCAGTCTTTACAGACGCCATTAATGAATAGACAGAACAGGCTAGGGGCTAAAACACATCCTTGTCTGACACCAATTGCAATGTTCACTCTCAGGGTTGTACAGCCATCCAGGGAGTGCCTAATTACAGCACCATTCCTCCTATAGAGAATTTGAATAGATATCAGAATTGTGGTTGGAAGGTCACTTAATACCCTCCACAATTGTGTTCTTGTCACACTTTAAAACTCTGTCCTTAGGTCAACGAAAGTTGCTAACACATTCATGTTCCTTAGGGTCACAGACTTCTCTGTTATCAAGTATAGTCTCAGGCACTGGCCAATGGTACTAATATTGTGCTGGTACCAGCCTGCATATGATTGATTGCCCCCACCTCCAACATCCAGGCATCTTCAAGACAGGCAGTTTTATTTATAAAACTAAGAAGTTGGAATAACCTCAATCTTTAGCTGTGACTCTTCAGATCTCTTGTGGGATGTGTGAAGCTCAAAGTGCTAATATTTTAAGACTTGATATGTCAAAAGCTAAAAGGAAAAGAAAAGCAGTTTTATGCTCTTATTCTATGGCACTCACTGTTAGTGGCACTCCGCCTTTGTCTGTTCTTTCTATCTTCAGGAACAAACTGAACAATGTTCTGTTCTGTAATAGGAAAATGCCTCTTGCTATGGTATATTTGATGTCAGTTTTTGGATTGAATACTTGATTACTACTTACTTTTTATGAATAGGTTTTCTCTGTGGTAATCATTTCAAAGCTTGTAACATTTTATAGTTATTGTCCACATTGTTATACGTATGTAATATGACATCTTCTTAGGTGCGTTTTAGAATGTTGTTCAATACTCGATGTTACCCTTTTGGATTAGGTTCACACCTATTAAAACGGCTTAGTAAATAACTAAATAAATACAGCTGAAGCTTAATTATGGAAGCTAAGATAGCCAAAGATTGCAGTCACAGGAATGCAAACTTGGATAATAAATGGTGAGTCCCAACATGGGATCTAGATAAAATTGAAGACTAGGCTAAAATTATTATAACAAACACTCAACCATGGCAGCAGAATAATTATTAATGTAAGTACTAATCATGCAACCATGATAAATATATACTGAGTGTTCAACAGTAAACACAAAACAGGAGGCCTCATGCTCATTGAACACAATCAAGCATATGTGTAGCATCCGCCCCTCTCTACGGTCAGTCATTGCCCTTGGGCATTACATTGGCCGTGCCCCACTGGGCTCCATCTCAGGTCTTTTGATTGGTTTTCAATCTGCATTGTTAAACTGGATCAGCTGAAAGCATATGGTGTATGGCTGAGATGACAGGCTGAAGTCCTGTCTCGTAGATGTGAATCTGTGATGGCTTGCAGTCTGCCCATGGCTGCTGCACTATGTACTCTCGCAGATCCCAGGTTCTCTAATGATGATAGACTTGATCACCCCCACAGTGAGTGTTAGGCTTCTGTTTGTGGTGTATGAATGAGGTATGTTAGTGGAGCATAAGAGAGGCTTTTCAGGAAGAAGGGCTGCTTCTCTGATTGACTGCTATATCTTCCTTGACTGATGGCTCCTTCCCCTCCTCACCAACACTGTCTCCATTTTCATCGGTGTAGGAAGGGGGATGAGGAAAGCATACTGGTTGTTAGGCAGAATTGCAGGCCGTACCCTCTGGGACCACTACACACAATTAGGACTACAGGTGTTAGCCAAACCAACCTTTGGTATAAATCTGTACCACACAGTTTTTGGTAGCGAGTTGAGCAGCCAGGCTTATCTCAAGAGCAGTACAAGTAGTTACACAAAGGACCTCCAATCACAGTGGCACAAGTAGACACTTACACTCAAAGTTTCTTGGTAAAAAACACTTAATAATTTATTACCCAATCATTTAAAAAACATTTCACTAGAAGGCAACTTAATATTATAAACCAATACACTTCAATATAAACTTCTAAGGTTTTGAGACAGTTTGAGCTCCCCTGAAATAAGAGCCAAATAGCAGTTCAGTACTTAGAAAAGGAGCAAAAGGCACAAGGTAAGTAGAATAGATCATATATACTTTTTAGACAGTGAAAATAGTTTCAGTTCACAAGAGGAGTTCAATTCAAGTCAATAGGCCAGGCCAATGTCAATCGGCTAGTGTTCTGGATAGGAAAGAGCAGTTCTGGTATCAAACGGTAAAGTCTTTGCGAAAGTTCTTAGAAGTAGTTTAGGCGAAAAAGAATCATATGTTGGGTCACAAGCTGATTAGGCCTGCAAGTTGGGAAAGTTTCACGAACTTTCACAGCGAGAGTGGTGTTCTCTCAATCGGGTTGGCACAGTACCTTTGTGTGAAGAAACAAATGCTGCTGAAGTCAGAGTTCCTAGCAGGTCCTGCAGATCTTGCTGTTCCTGAGCCTCAGTCGTGGGGACAAGAGGGAGGATGTCAGGGGACTCCTGCACTGCTCGGGATCATTGAAGAAAGCTAACAAAATGGAATGACATCAGTTCCAGCATCTGTAGATTCCAGAACACAAACTGGTGTCCCCTTCCCTGGTTAATCCTAACCAGCCTTGAGAATGGTATCCATGTGTCTTATGAGTTGACTGGTCCCACCAACTCAAAGGAAGAAGCCGTCCTTGAAGGAGCTTCTCTGTCGAATGGAGGTTGGCAATTCGGACCTGCAGCAGGGCTTCACCGGGCAAACCAACAGTTCAGGAGTTTCAGCAGCTGTCCTCTTCTAGCTCGTCTTCGGTTCTTTCGTTCCAGTGGTCGACTCTGCCTTCCAGTCCTGGAGACTCGCTTTTTAAACAGTTTTCTCCCATTCATTCCAGCCTAGCTGTCACTCACCCAGCAGGGTGGCTGTCCTTGCCGGATAGTCAGCAAACCAATCATGACAGATTGCATTTGGGTCTCCTAGGAGACTAAGCACACGGAGTTTGGGGCACCTCCCTCAATTACTGCCCACCCCAGACACTCAGACGCCAACCACGGTCTCCAGTCCTGAAGGCCGCCAAAGGCACACAAACAAAGGGACAAAACCTGGTTTGGAGCGCAGCGACAAACACTGGAAGGACCTTTCCAAAAAGAAATGGCAAAAAAAGAAGACCAGGACCTATTAAAACAAAGTGGAATAAGGCGCCATTTTGAAAAACATGGCTCCTGTAATTTCTAGCTACCGGTGTTCGCGGTCGGGAAACATCATGGTAGTTCATTGTAAAACCACTGCCACCAGCCTTTTCAATAGGAAAGGGTAGCATTTGACTGCTACATGAGTATTTAGACGCAGGGGATACCATGTAACCCCTCCAGCACTCCATTGTAAGATGGGGTGTGTTGGGTTTATACATTTGGAAAGACTAGTAAAGTCAATTTCACTTTACATTCTCTGGGAAACAGTAGTTTATCCCAGAGAAGGTATTTAAATCTTTGGGGAGTCTAAAAAGACAACCCTGTGTCACTGCACTGAGGCTGCTGTGTAACACACATGAAAATATGCTTTTGGGAGCTATCTTAAAACTCCAAAGTCAAAAAACGCAAATGTAAAACACGTGTCAAAATACATACTGTAATAGAGTGGGAAAAACAGGCTCACACTCTTTCCAAGTAAAAATCAAGTCCTCAAAAATCCAACAAAGTTGCTGGGGGTCTCTAAGGTGAAGGGAATTATCACATTTGTGAGAACTCTCCCTAACGCCGGTGCCTCTGCTGAACATCGGGAGAAGGAGGATGACTCTGGGATGGTGTTGGGATGCTGACTTCTTCTCAGATGATTGTGCCAAAACTGTAAAATTAGTATCTTTCTATAATTGTGACACAAGTGTTGTTTGTGCACCAATTTGGGGAGCTGAGGCAGAGGAGGAAATGCACAGAGCATGAGGTGTTCCCACCCGAGGAGAAAGCATCACATAAGGTGATGGGATTCCAGGATGCATATGAGAGTGACTCTATGCCTCGAACATTCTTTTGTGTTGACACATTTTAATGAAAAATGTATGAGCATGAAGCAAAGCATACCTCCAGGCATGAATCCCCAACACTGTCAGAATTAGAACGTATAACACTTAGAAATCAAGGCAATTTCCAAAACATTTAAAGTTGATCAATACGAACACTCCCAGAACTTATAAGATATAGGAAGTAGCATACCCATAGACTTCATAAAGAGATAGAATGGAGAATGAGACAGAGAAGGAACGAATAGAGAAGAGTCTTGAGATTAATAAAAGATACAAAAGGTAAAGAGAAAGAAACGTTCACTTATCTACAAGAGTTAAACAGTACAACAGGATGCAATAAGGTACTATACAGTATTACACAACAAATGCAAACAAGAAATGAGATCAAAGGGGACCATGTCATCTAATACAGAGACAAATCAGGATGCTCGTTGTCATGTTGTATTACATCTAGCTCATGCATAGCAATATAGTTGACATTTGGTTTCTAATTAGGTATGACATTATGATATGATATGGTATTTATAACGCGCCTATACACAAGTGTTTTGTGACTGAGGTCCAGTGATAGTTCATTCCCAGTTAGAGACTACCAACTACGATTGATGAAATCTAAGGCTTATGTTGACCAAACTGTAAAGGTCGTCGGCTGGGGCTATTTAAAAATCTTCCAGTAGAAACCTTGATGATGATCCAGATAGAGGGCAAGAGGATTGCAGGTAGTTTATGAACATAAGCTATCTGATTCCACCAGGTAGTTACTGAAAGCTTGGCAAGATCTTTGCAGTTAGAGTGAATCACTGTGAAAGCAATTACAATCAAGGAATCGAATAGTTGCCCTTGAGTGGGGATTTGTTAAAATCTGGGTTTGCACTGCCGGACAACACTGCAACATTGGAAAAAGTGATAGAGACAGTGCAGATACAAATGATCAGAGGCCAAATGGATTCCCAAAGCGCAGAAGTGTATTGACAGGTGTAAAACATATATTTAAGCATTTCTCCTTCTGAGTGGCATGAAGAGCATAGCATGCAAGTGGTGGGTCTTCCAGGGTTCTTCAATCTTGAAGTTGTGAAGAACACTTTGTTATATAGCAGAAACAGGGTTTATGTGGCAGAGGCTGTGACAGAAGCACATCAGACCTTCCTCCAAATTATCAGCCAGAGTGATTACGAAACAGATCTGCAGCCATCTGACGTCAGTTTTTCAATCTTCATGTAGGGGTGTGATTGAGTGGTAAGATTTAGGATCTTATAAATGGCTGATGCTGATGTGGGGGTGAGTCAAGGTCTCGAGAACTTGAAGTGAAACCCCTATCATGCCTATGTTAAAGCTGGAGATAGGTCAGAAATTCCCTCACAAGGAATTTGGCTGTCAAGTGTAATAAAGAAAAAGGAAGGATAATCTTGAGAGACCAATTCTGATTGAGGTACATTATCCCTAGGTTCGTCAAAGCAGGCCAGTAAATGGATTTTCCTGCACTTTCAGATTATCATTAATCATCCCAGTGTTGAAGGCTAATGATGTTAGTACTGTGATTGGAGATGTAGACTTAAGCAAAATTCCAAAATGCGCGTCCAGAGTTTTTGCATAAACACATTTTCTTAATAGAGCTTGGAACCGCTGTGGAAAATGAGTTAAACAAATTGTTCCATTTTGATGTAAGGTCCTTTTCAAAAGAAAATCCTGTTCCTGATCCCATTAAAATGTATGAATTGGTGTTTAATCTAAAGAGTATGTGGCACCGCTATTGTGTCATTTTATTGCTGATAATTATGATGCCACATTTAACATGTTATTTTTTATTTTCTCTGAGCTTTCTTGGTTATTTTATCCAAAGTAAAGCATTTCAATCAATCATAATAATCATTATAAATAGGTGTTGAGAAATTGCTGAGCCACTCCTGTATCCCGTAGCAATTTCCCAACCGAACAAGTCTTCACATGATTATGAAATAACTCATCCCATGAAAAATAACTCTCATCCCTTGAAGGGAAGGTTCTGCCTTTATATATAGAATGTCCCAGGCACCATACGGAATGCTAGGTGTTCTTCTAAATCAAGCCAAATAGGGCAAGATGGGGAGTTCACTCATGAGAAGCATCTTAAATGGGTTAAGGTATCTTCTGAAGTGGAAAAAGACAAATCCTACATATGCTCAGTTCAAGTGCAGTTGACTCAATGAAATACTGGGTTTCTTTGCTTCCCACACAAATGTGGATAAGACTTTATTGACATGATTAAAGAATGTACTTGGCTATTCCAGGAGAAGCATTGAGAGGGCACATATTATTACTGGGCATATAATTATCTTGACAGTTTATACTCATCCCCACGAGGAGAGGAGCAGCAGGGACCATTTATACACTAAAATCTCAATCTTCACTTTAATTGCCTCAATGTTTAATTGTATTGAATCAAGTGATTGATTGGGAAATTGAATCCCCAGGTATTTAATACATCTCGGCAGCCAGAGGAATCCTGATGCCTCCACATGTGATTTGAGACAATATTTGTTCATAAGCAAGAGTTCAGTTTTGACCTTGAGGTTGTAAGCTGAAACTCTAGAGTACTATGCCACTTCACCTAAGAATGGAGGTAGAAGTGGGGCTCCTACAGGAATGCCAAAATGCCGTCAGCATAATGCCAGTGGTAGAAGTGTACCAAAACATTAGTGGAACTGTGACCACAGCGGGGAATAGGCAGGAAGGGAGCAACGTCCAAACCATTTTTCAAGGGTTGGAGCCATGCTGGTTGACAGACAATTGAGTTGAAACAAATGTCAGTTTAGCTGTAACTGCTATTGGGTGGCAAAGTGGAGAAGTGTGCTTTAACTTACTTGACAAAGGGCAGTTCTGGAATGGTGAAAATAGTTACAAAAAGTAGTGGAACTGTTAATAGTACAAAATAAAAGTAGTGGAACTCTGCTCCTGACCATTCCTGCACACTTCAACCACTATTAGTATGGTATTTTTCTACTAGGGAATTGGGAGGACGGGGATTTAAGTTTGATTCCCTCCGTATACCTCTTCAGTTCGGTGTAAGGTTCTTAATTGTTTGTTAACCTCTGCATGTGCTTGGATGGTTTCTGTGGCCATTGTCATTGTAGATCTGGTCAGTTCTAATACAGCGCTTTGTAGAGATGGGGGTAAACTATTAATTAGCTGTTGCAGGGCGAATGCCTCCAAGACTTCCGGTAGGGTTTTCTTCTCTAACCATAACGCTAAGGTATTTTGTACACAGGCTCCTAGTTCAAGGGTAGTTTCATCAGAGTTAAGTTTTATTTTGCACAACTTGCTTTGATACGAATTCTCAATTTGTCCTACCCGGTATAATGAACCCTGTTTGATTTAGTCAAAAGACGTAGTACCTAATGGGTTCAGGGTCTGATAGGACGCCTGAAGTTCTCCTCTCAAGAGAGGGACCAAGTAGCATGTTTTTATTTCTTCAGCCCAATGGAACTGTTGTGCTTATCGCTCAAAGTTTAGGAAGAAATTCCCTAGATCTTCTCCCTCGCGATAGGGCTGTAGAATCCCATGAGGTAATAAAGGACTTTGGAATCGAGCGTTAGCTTGTATTTGGTGATCAACCAGGCGCTCCAACATGGTTTTCAATATTTACATCTGGAAGATCGGACTATGTATCTACTATTTATATCTCCCTGGGTCCTTGTTCCTTTATGGAACGAGGAGGAAATGTAAGAGTTTCTTCCGACAACGGAGAGGGGACCAAAGTGGGTCTTGATTTTTCAAATAAGTAAATGCTCCTTCAAACCGGTCAGGGGATCGTGCATAGATGTTGTTTCTGACTCCAAGGGATCTAGCTCAATATCCCATTCCCCTGTGGGCATCTTCCATAAGGATAATGTTGAACACATTTTAAGGCTAGATTTTATGCCTAATAAACCTTTGAGAGGCAGGCTTCTCGGTGGTTTTATTGCGAGCGTTACAATGCTATTGGGACCAGTAAAATAGTCCTTAAGTTGTTCTGATTCTGTTAAGTCTATTTTTATTTTTATTTGTGTGTTACAACTGAAAAATCAATTTTTACACAAACTCTACCAAAACATTCATATAACTCAATAAATAAAGAATAAAGAGTAAATGAAACAACTACAATAAAATCAATCAAAATCTAAAATTAGCAGTACACACCTTTCACTGGTTCCTAAAACACCCTACACATAAAGAAACACAGGTCTCCTGTATCTTCATCATTCTAATATGCAAAGTAGTGGGAGCCTTTTAATAATGAATTGAAGGAAGGATCCCACTTAAATGCAATACCCTGATTACATTAATAGTTAACACTATTTCCTGACCCGCTATAAGTCTTGCCCAAAACATTTCTGAGAGGAGGCAATCCTCAGTTTCAACCATCTGACACAAACACCTCTTTCTCACTTCCCAGGCGCCTTTGCATTCCATCACAAAATGTTTAAGGGACTGCTTTTGAGGATCCTCACAGACTTTACACAATTCTTTCCCTTTGTTACTGCAACCCCAACAGGACAGGAGCTCCCCCGTATGTAACAGGTTCAGTCGGAATCTTAAAAAGTTTTGTCTACCTTTAGGGTCCGAGGACTTCCTCAGATATTTTGAAAGAAAGCCCACTTTTTTATCAAAAGGAGAAAGTGAACTTGCCAATACAAGTTTCCGCATTTGGTCTATGGTGTGGATCCAGTCCATCTGCATTAGGGCCCTTTTGGTCTTATCTGGGTTAGCAATGAGAGTCTCCACATCGCTATTACAATCGCTATTACAATCTGTAAGAGCTCCCAGTGCTAATCTCTGGAGATTACATAGAAGGGGCGACCATCATAAAATTCAAATGTGTTTGCAGGTCTTCATAGAGGGAGTCTGTCATTATCTGTCGATACAAAGAGATAAGCTTCCAGGTAACTTGTACTTTTAAGGATTTGAACCCCAGCTCGTACCGTAGACTTACGATAGGGAGGCTCTGGGGAAGACCCAAAACCCTTTTCCATATGGATCCCTCCAAACGAAATCCCAAACCAATGGTTTTGCCTCCAGCCCATATAAAAGGATTGGAATGACCTTTGCTGTATAGTATCTATTAAGGGGTCAAATTGAAAACTGACAATATTTCCTCTTAATTTTGGCCATTTGGGCGGATAATTGTGATGTTTTCCCTAAGAGGTCTTGGCCACTTTGCGCAAGCCTCTGGGACGCGCATAGTGGAAAACCCAAAAAGATGAACCTCCTTAACCACCGGGATAGCTTGCCCTTCCAGTGTCCAAAGAATGTTGCTCCCCTGTCTGCCTCGGCTCTTAAAGGCAACTATTTTTGATTGTCCTGTATTAACTAGGAGATCGTTTTCCTTGATATAAGCCTCCAGAGAATTCAACAAGCGCTGCAGACCCACTTAAATCCTATCCAGAAGGACAATATCGTCCGCATATATAAGGCATCTGATAGCACTGTCACCTACCCTATGACTTATCAAAGCAGAAGCTTCTAACTTCCTTCCCATGTCTGCCAGGTATAAGTTGAACAGGAAGGGTGCAACCAAGCAGCCCTGCCTGACTCCTCTTTCCACCTTGATGTAGTCGGAGAGAGTATCCTTGGCATACTAATCTTATTGGTATCTGGTCTTTCCATCTAATGCCATTGCATCTAATGCCATTCCATCAAATTTAATCTAATGCATTTTGGGGGGTAAAGGGTTAATTTTTGTTTAGGTGCATTATAAAGGGTAAAAACGGGTGTTGGACCCCCCCAAAAAAATAAAAATAATAAACATTTTTTTAAAAGAAAATTGCATTAGATGCAAAGTTTTTAGATGGACAAGATTCGATGGAGTGGCATTAGATGCAATGGCATTAGATGGAAAGACCATAAACCATCTTATTTGCACTGTATTATCTCTATACATTGCGATCAGAATGGATAGTAATGGTTTCAGTATCCCCCAACTATCCAACTTAGCCCAAAGGCTATCTCCATTCACTAAGTTGAACGCCTTGGACAGATCTATCCAGGGCCCAAAAAGATTCGGCCCCCCTTAGTGGCCGACTTCTCCATAAGGCTCATTAGTATGGTCGTATTAAGTGATGTAGAGAGACCTTTCCGTAAGCCCGTTTGGAATTTAGAGATGATGTGACTGGGCTTTGCCCATTTATGTAACTCCCTAAGCACTAGGCCCACAAACAATTTCCTTTCAACGTCCAAAAGTGCTATAGGTCGATAATTCACTGCAGATGTCTGGTCACCCTTTTTAAATATGGGGACAATAATCGATGTGGTCCACAACTTGGGGAGTGTTCTATTAACCAGAATTTCATTAAACAGCTAGTAAGGACCTTCCCCCACAGATCTATGTTTCCTTTTAGGACCTGATATGTCGAGCCATTTGGCCCTGCCGTCTGGGAGGATGATGCCTTTTTTTATCAATTCCCTCACATCTCTCTCTTCAAAGTCCAAAGACCAAATGGCAGCTGAGATATTATAACTGAAAGTACCCTCTGGCCTTTGATATTGGGAGGTCAGGTACTCTATCAAATCTACTTCAGCTACTAAATGTACTAGGTCTAGATTTAGGGCATTCTACTCCCCATTGACAAGTGACCAACATTTACCAGAGGTATTTTCATTAAGTACATCGATTATTCTCTCACCATCCTTCTGAAGGCGTATTGCCTGGTGTTGACGGGACCAATTTTTGTAAGCTCTTTTGATCTTTTTTGCGTATTGTTCTCTTGGTAAAGTTGTTAACTTCAGGGCCCTAAGGGCATGTCGCATTTCTCTTTTTTTCTCCCACGTTACTTTATCAAATTAATTTTGTTGAGCCTTCTGTTTGCTAGTGTCTGGACCAGTTGGTCGCTCAAAAGACCACAAGAAATCATGGAAAATTAAAGGACTTCAATTGTCATATTCCATGATTGATGTGTTCCTCTGAAAATCTTCTAGTTTGTCATTCAGGCATCTACCCTCACTTTTGTATTTTACCAGTCTGTTCTTACCATTATTCAGTGCGAGTGGTTGTTTTAAATAGACGACTTTCTTTGTAACGCTCCAGGACATTACTGCCACTAGACGTTTGTGATCACTCATTCCCCCCTCTTTAATCTCCAGTTGCGTACACATCTCAAAAATCTGTGAGGAGAGAATGATATAGTCTAGAGTCGAGGAGGAATTACCCCAGCTCCATTTTATTGCAGACGGGATGTCCCCCTTAATGGAGCCATTAAGCATCTTCATATCCCACTCAGCAAGGAAGGTTAGCCATCTTCTCCCCATTTGAGATGTGCTCTTCTATTTTAACCCCTCTCTAGCTGCTGACGTTGTTTCACATTGAGTGTTAAAATCTCCTGCCATTATTACTGGAATACCCGGGAAGTCTAAACTAACGCCAGTTAGCAAAGTAGCCAGAGCCTCAAGAAAAATTGTGAGCGTGGTACAGGTGGGTCTCCAATAAAAATTGATTGCAATTAATTGTTTAGGTCTATCTACTGAATTCAAAGTCAACTTTCCTGCAAGAATTCCCTCCTGCAAGGTGGTTAATTCCTGTACCACCCAGATTAAAGAAGACTTGCAAGCTACAGAGAGCCCCCCCCCCGACGGCCTTCCTCTTCCCTGCACCGATGCTGGGTGATGTAATATTTTAAACCCGGCTACATAAAAGGGATTTACTACCCATGTCTCTTACAGGAAAATCAAATCGTTATTATCGAATAGCACCTCCCTCATAGCTTTCAATTTCAATGAAGTCGAACTCTGTGTGTTCCTGCTCACAAAGTGCCACTTATCCCAACTAAAGAGAATCCCTTCCTACTCCCAGACTCTTGAAGAACTTGTGTCAAAATCACAGGGAGCATTGTGAGGACTTCTTTCTGCTGATCTTCTTGGAGCGCTCTCCCTCCCTTAGACTTTGCTGAGCCAATAAGAACGAAGTTCACATTGCCCTTCTTTAGACCTTCCTCCCTTCCCCACTCTTGGACCTTCCTTTGTTCAATCGAGTCTAATTCTGGGCAGGCTGAGAACATTTCCATGCCCTCCTGAGAGAGCAGTTCGGAAGCTGCCAAGATTGCCCCAGCCCCCATCTTGGATTTCAATCCCACCTCAGCCACTAAAGATGCATGTGGAAAGGGAAATTTAACAAATCCTATATCGTCTGAGCAAAACAAATACAAATCTGGAATTCTCTTCAAGAAAGTCAGAATAGTAGTTCTATTCAGTGATCTGTGGCTGGTTGAGTGTTTCGCACGTTTAAGCCACAGCCTGGGTACTGCAAAAGGAGCTATTTCTTCCATAGCAAAGGATTGCTTCTGCTTAGATGGTAATAGACCTCTCTCCTTTAGACTCATTTGTCTCTGCATTGTCCTTCCCTTTTACATGATTTTTACAGGAGACTCTCTCAGGACCGATTGGCCGGCGGTTTTCTTCTATTTCCATCTCATGTGACTCAACTGCTGTTTTATTGTCGCTCCCTAACTGCGTCACCGTCTCGGATACTTGGCCACGACAAAAAACAAGGGCACATTTTAAGGGCTTTTTTGGCTGCTGTGTTTGGTTCGAGTCACCCCCTTTTCCTGGTATATTCTTTGTTTTCCCACAATTGAAAATGGGAGACCATTTGATTGGGTCTTTCAATGTCTTTGGTTCCAGGGAGGGAAGCAATGGTCTTTTGTTTCCCTGTGGTTCCAATTCTTTTCTTGTTGTTTGAGCCACCAAACTTCCTTATATCAGTTCTTATTTTCCGTATTTCTTCAGTCAGCATCCCAATTGTTGCCTTAGTAATTCGAAGTTCTTCAGATTATTGACCCTTGAGCTCTTTGGTTAATGAGTCTAATGTATCTTTCTCAATGTTTTTGTCCTCTTTTTTCCTTGGTTCTTTAATCCACTCTGCTTGTGGCCATAGTGATTCTTTCCACTACTGTCCAAGTCCTTCTTGCATAGATCACTGAGTGATTTGATGAAGTTTTGTTTTTTTGTTCTGCCCTTCCTCTGAAAGTCGGGAAGTGTTCCTGCGCTTAACATCACCTTCCTTTTGACGCTCTTTCTCCCTCGGAAATATTGCTGTGCACTATCATACCAAACCTCCGCTCCCATCATGCCCTCTTCGTCAGTGATGGTTTTACTGGAACTTGGTGTTTTAATAGTATAAAGTGTCTCACTCTGCATCACCTGAGCCATTCTCTGAAATTCTTCCAGGACTGACGCAGAAAAAGGAGTATCATCGAAGCTATTTACTGGCTTCCCCTCCATCCCTGACAATCGATATTCTTTGCTAGGTTTCTTTTGCCTTGAAACAAGATTTAAAAGTTCTTTGACCAGGACTTGTGTCTCCGGTTCGCCCAATTTTAATTCCAGCATCATCAGTTTTAACATATTTGTTTCAAGGGTTTGTTTTGCCATATCCTCCGTCAAGGATGAGAGGGTAGGTATTATTGATATATGCAGTCCGTTCTTGAGCCCCACCATTGAGGATTCACATAGTTCAATTTCTTTGGTAATTTCCAACAATATCCCCGGATGCGTCTGTGTCTCCCCCTTCAATAACTCAAATACGTCGACCAGTGAGTTTAAAATAAAATGGAGGGCTGCCAAAGTTGCTTCATTGGCTTTGGTATCCGGGGGAGTCCTTACTGGAATATTTTTGTCTTGCGGCTCCCCTGCAGATAGCTTCGAATCATGTATGCCAGGTTGCAATTGATCTATGGGAATAGATTCTAGTGAGATATTCTACCTTTCCTCTGGTGGAATCGGTGACAGGTTCAATTCCTTAGGGAAGAACCTTCCCTTAGTGTTGGGGTCCGTGTCTATATCCAAGTCTGGTTGCGAGGATGAATTCCTGTCAACCGGTGAACCTGACTTTAAATCCCCCAAACTCTGATGTCTCCTTTTGCGAAAAAGTTCCTTGATTTTTTTCTTGCTGTTTGTAACCGTAAGTGGGAAATCTGTTTCCATTAGCAAAAAATGATGGAAGTTCATCGACCACTTGGTTTCACCATTCCTTGATACTGTGTTTGAAGGGAGTCAGACATGTGCACCTGAGCACACGTAATCACCTCTTACCCCAATGGCCTCGGTTGCTCCAGTTCTAAATCTGGCAATAATAACGTTGGAGTGGTTGAAACAAAAGATCCCTCCCATTCTGGTGCACGTGGATCATCCATCATAGTTCCACTGCGCAGGAAATATTTCGATGTCATGGCAACTGCCGGTTTGCCTCTCAATTATTTTCCCTTTCTTTTCCCTTTCCCTTGTTATAGGGTTTTACCTTTTAGGATTCTTCTCCATTTATTGTGCGGTTGAGGCTGCTGGACTCAGAATCGCACATTCAAATTCTTTGAACAGCTGCACGTGAATAGTTATATGTCAACTCTCTAAGTCCAGAGCCCTCCAGTGGCTGCACTAACCGGCCTTAATACTGCTGCCCAATGTTTGTAGAGTGTTATCTGTCCCCACAGCCCAGCTTGTGCTGCTCCTTCATTACGCTGACAGATGCAACCAGAGGAGTGCTGTCCGTCTCAGAGAGACACCCTGTTTACAGGCCCCACAACCTAATGTCAGTTTCAAAGACAATTTGAATTAAAACAAAGAGAGAACGTGTGAAGATATGAACCGTGCATCGAATCGGCTCGGGTGCCCCACTCTATAAACATTTGCAGGGCAGAGCCACCCGTGCAGCTTGAGCCACTTAATCAAAGGCTAATTGTGGCAACCTGGAAGTGCTGCATTCAACTCTGACGTTCCTCCACATTATAGAAATTCTTCCTCCTCAACCGCCGGCCAACGACCAGGAACACCAACACACTGCTTCGCACCGCGTGCGCTGAACACGGGTATTTGTGCAGGAAATGCTGAAATGCTGCTTCTCCGCCTCCCTAGCAGCCACGAAAAACAGACTGCCAAAACTACAACCAAGGTGTCTTCTTGGTAACTAGGAACACCAACAGACTCTGTTAAGTCTATTCCCCTAAAGAGAAGTTGTTGTTTACTCACTGGAATTTTAAATTTTTTGCATATTAATAGTTTGACCAGATGAACCTGATCTTCCTGGGAAACTTGTAATTGTATTTCTTTCCCCTGTAACACTTTAACTGTTATAAACATGTGAAACTGTATAAAATAAGGTTTTCTGGGGTTCTCCACTATTTATCTGGTGGACCAACATCTCACCACTGACACCATATGCAAGATTACAGAAGTAAGAGATTGACAAAATGTTGGCATGTTTATTGCTATAAAATGTTATTAAAGAAATGAGGGTTGAGGAAAACCTATCTATCCCTAATAATGAGAGGGGTTTCCCAGTCTCAAACAATAATCTAAGAAGTCTGTCAGGATGTCCAAAGAAAAAGTACACCATCGTGTCAAATCCTATTTCCAATCATTACACTAGGAACTCAAACTAAGGGGAATGGTGATCTTCTTTGGTTCAGAAGAATGCCTTTCTTCTTCTGGACGTGAGATTAAATGTTCTTTTCCAGCTCGTGAAACAAAGTTCAAAGTGATGTCTCCCTTCTCTTGGCTTTCCAAAATGTTTCCAAACACCTGGGGGAATGACTCTCTTTGCCTAGTTTCTCTTCAGCTTCTTCAAAGTGCAAATAAAAAGTCTCCCTTCTTTTTGGCTTTGTATATTATTCACATCCTTCAAAGTGGCAAGATAATGTCCCCCTTCTCTTGGCTTTGTATATTGTTCACAAAAACCAGGGGAATGACTCCCTTCCACTGGTTTCTTTTCAGTTTCTTCAAAGTGCCAAGAGAATGCCTCCCTTCTCTTGGCTTGATATAGTGTTCACAAACACCAGGGGGGTGACTCCTTCCCCCTGGTTTCTTTCCAGCTTCTATCACAGCAAACCTGGTTCACTAACCTACCAGGTACTGTGACTATGGCGATTCCCAATAATCTAATCCTCATATGGGTGTGAGTCCCAGACTCACCTTTCTGACCTATATTTAGCTTTCTGATATACATGGTATACTCCCTTGCCAAGCATCATAGAGCATTTTTATAAGGCTAGTTTGTATGCCTAATAAACCTATGAGACTGAGGCTTCTCTGTGGTTTTATTGCTAGTGTTACAATGTTATTGGGGCCAATAAAATAGTCCTTAAACTGTGCTGACTCTGTTAAGTCTAAACCCCTAAAGAGAAGTTGTTGTTTACTCACCGGAATTTTCACTTTTTCATATATTAGTTGTTTGACCAGATGAACCTGATGTTTCTTGGAATCTTGTAATTGTATTTCTTTCCCCTGTAACACTTTAACTGTTATAAACATATGGAAACTGTATAAAATAAGATTTTCTGGGGTCCTCCACTATTTATTAAGTGTGTTTATTTGTTTGTTTATTTATTTATATAGCGCACCTAACCCAGGGGTATCTGGGCGCATTACAAAGTTACATATAATATACATTGGCAGTAATAAAGGTACAGGAACAGAAGAAAAACCACTTGTATGCAATATGATACAAGCGTTTCTAGGTAATTACAGTACAATAGAGACGTCTACAATAAGCAGGCTAGTGGGATGGTTTGTACATCTTGAGACAGCAACCAAATTTTTGTCTTTTTTCTGAAGCTATGGAGAGATGGTTCAAATCTCAAGTTAACTGGCAGTGAGTTCCAAAGTTTGGCTGCGAGTACAGGAAAGCTGCTTCCTCCCGCTTTCTGTAGCTTATGTTTTGGAACTTTGAGGCAGTGTGAGTGATCAGTTCTGGTAGCCCGGTTAGATGGGGTTTTAGTGAATTTATGTATTAAATATTGAGGGGCTGAGTTGGAAAGACACTTGTGGGTAAGAGTTAATATTTTAAAATGGATTCTGTCCTAAATTGAGAGCCAGTTAGTTTTGTGTCTGGTGGCAGAGATATGCTCGGTTATGGGAATATTTAGAGCAGTTCTTAATGTGTTGTTTTGCAGTATTTGTAATTTTTTGACATTGTGTTTGCTGGTCCCTAGGTAAGGAATACATTACTCACCATAATCGTATTTCTGGTGCTTGTCTGCTTAGATTCACATGCTGTGCATAGGCTGACATCTAGTGGAAGCTGCAGAGTATTACAGTTGTTTTTTCGAAACTTGAAAATGGGTGTCGAAATAGGGCGTGCCAGTAATACTATCCCTATTGTGACGTCCCCTGTACCCATGATCCCTCATGCGTGTGGGTCCCTCCGATTGTATTTTTTCTGACATGAGGTAACATGAGGAGTAGTGTGAGTACAGAGTTCCCAAACAGATACATACATATATGGAAAGCTCAAGTAAACATCTATGCACCTTCTCTCAGGGGAGGAAGGGTGGGCACATGTGAATCTAAGCAGATACAAGCACCAGAAATACGATTACGGTGAGTTATGTATTCCTTCTGATGCTTGTGTAATCTGCTTAGATCACATGCTATGCATAGATTAGCGAGCAGTGTTATGAGAAGGTGGTGGGTTGTGAGAAGGAGTAGCGGCAAATAGATGTTTTAGAACAGCTTGTCCCACCTGTGTATCTGTTTTGGAATGTGTGTCAATGCAGTAGTGCTGAGTGAAGGTGTGAACTGAGCTCCATGTACATGCTCTGCAAATGTTGTCTAATGGTACGTTTGCAAGAAAAGCTAACGTAGCCCCTGTGCCCCTTGTGGAGTGGGCTCTACGTGTAAAAGGCAGTGCTTTTTCTGATAATGAATAGCATAACTGTATACATTTGACTATCCATTTGGAGATTGTCCTTTGAAACGCGCTCTCCTTGTCTGCCTGTAGCCATGGAGACAAACAGTTTATCCGTTTTCCTAAGCAGTTTGGTCTTATCTACGTAGTAGAGAACCACTCTTCTCACATCTAGTGTGTGGAGTTTGACCTCAGCTGAGCTAATTGGCTTTTGAAAGAAGGCCGGGAGCTCAATAGAATGGTCTAAGTGAAACCTTTGAATAAATTTAGGTGAAAACCTAAGGTGAGTCCGTAAAACCAATTTGTCTTTATGGATGACAAAGAAGGGGTCCTGCACTGACAAGGCTTGGATCTCGCTGACTCTTCTTATGGAAGTGATAGTCACGAAGAAGACAGCTTTATAGGTAATGTCTCTAAGGGTAGCCTGTTGCAAAGGCTCGAAGGGGGGGTCCCATGAGTTTTGCTAGTACTACGTTTAGATCCCAACCAGGCGGGGGATTAGAAACTGGAGGATGTATTCTTTTTACTCCCTCCATGAAAGCTTTGATGACCAGCACTTTCCACCATGAGATCTTACTTTGAGAGGTGGTGTATGCTGATAAAGCTGCTAGGTGGACTTTAAGAGAATTAAAGACCAACCCTGAATCCAACAGGTGGAGCATGTAAGTAAGAATGTGTGATGGCATACACTCTATGGGGTTGATCTGTTTAGATTGGCACCAAAATTTCAAATCTCATCCACTTGTGGAAATAGCAGTGTCTGGTGTTTGGTTTCCGTGCTTCCTTTAGGATGTCCATACACCGTTGTGGAAAATTAAGGCGTCTGAACTCTATGACTTCAGGAGCCATGCTGCCAAGTTCAAAGAGTGAGGTTGTGGGTGTAACGTTAATCCCCTGTGTTGAGTCAACAGGTTGACCCGGTACGGGAGCTTGATGGGATCGCACATCTCCAGCTTGCGCAGATGTGGATACCACGGTTCTCTCGCCCACATAGGAACAACCAGGATGAGTGTCATCTGTTCCATGTGTATTTTGTTCACTATCCTGCTGATCAATGGAGTCAGGGGGAAAAGCGTAAGCAAATATCCCTGACCAGTTCATCCATAGGCCGTTCCCATTGGAGTGTGGCTGGGGGAACCTGGACGCGACGTCTGGGCATTGCTTGTTTTCTTTTGTAGCAAACAAGTCTAGAGAGGGGTAACCCCAAAGAGAGAAGATGTGGTCTAAGACTTCTGTGTGTAGTTTCCACTTGTGCTCTTCTGGTAGAGGGTCTCTGCTGAGAGAGTCCGCTTGTGTGTTCAGTATCCCTGGAACATGTTGGGAGGACAGGGACATCCTTCGTCTGAGTGCCCACTTCCATATTTTCTGTGCCAGCTTGGACAGATTTGGCGATTGTGTACCTCCTTGCTTGTTGACATAGAACATTGCGGTGGTGCTGTCTGTTAGGACTTGTACCGACAGGTTAGTCAGGTGTTCTTCGAAGGCTTGTAGGGCCTTGAGGACTGCCAATAACTCCAGAACGTTTATGTGTCTCTTTGCAGTCACTTCTGACCACAGGCCGTGTGCTGTGTGGTGAAGGTAGTGGGCCGCCCACCCAGAAAGTGACGCGTCCGTTGTGACGACTGCTTGTGCTTCCTTTTCATGGAGGGGTTTCCCCTTTAGTAGATTTTCCCTTGACCAGCAGAGTAAGTTCTGAACCAGTGTTGGCGAAACAACCAATAGATCGTCCCACTGACTACTTGCCTGAGACCATTGTTTCGCCAACCATTCCTGCATTGGTCGCATGCACAGGCGCGTGTGGGGGACTAGGTAAATGCATGATGCCATCCTACCTAGCAGGTGCATTGCTTTGCGTACCCTTATCCGGAGACCGGCTTGATACTGGGATATTTGCCGAAGCATATTTTGCACTATTTCCATGGATGGGTAGGCTAAGCCTGTTTTTGTATCTAACAAACTGTTTTGATGTGTTTGGTACCAGACTTGACTTTTTTTCGCTTATTGAGAAGCCCAATTGGAAGAGAAGGTCTATTGTACTTTGCGTGTTTACTTTGCAAAGATGGCAGTTTTCTCCTGTGATCAGCCAGTCGTCCAGGTAAGAGTACACTGGGATTGACTCCCTGCGTAGGTGCACTGCCACCACCGGCTGTACCTTGGTGAACACCCTTGGAGCCGAGGCTATTCCGAAGGGCAGCACCTTGAACTGATAGTGTTGGTTTGCTACTTTGACTCGCAAGAATCTTCTGTGCGCTGGGAACATTGAGATATGAAAATATGCATCTTTCATTTCCAATGTTGCCATGTAATCCCCCCTTTTTAACAGAGGGATTACTTCTTGTAGCGTTGTCATGCGAAATGTTTGTGGTTTTACAAATTTGTTTGCAGGGCGCAGGTCTAGTACCGGGCGCATGGTCAGATCTTTTTTGGAACAAGGAAGTAAGTTGAATAAATACCCTTGTTTACCTCTTTGTGTGGCACAACCTGGATGGCGTCTTTGAGGATTAGAGCTTTCACCTCTTCTAGCAGGATAAGTTGTTTCTCCTGCAATGGTTTATTTTGGAGCGGGGGGAGGTTTGACGGTTTTCCTTGAAGCTCTATACGATAACCCCCTGTTACCGTTGACAACATCCATTTGTCCGATGTTATACCCTCCCATGCGTGGGTGTAAAAAGATATTTGTCCCTCGATTGGGGAGGCATGGGAGGGGGCCCGTAGCGGGGCGTCATTGCTAAGAGGGTGTCCCTCCCCCTCTGGTGGGGGAGCCTCTCCCTCTTCCGCGGGCCCTCCGCTGACCCCCGTGGTAACCCTGGGTGGCTTGTTGATTGGTATTCCAAGAGGAACCTTGGTTCTGGTTGTAACAGGTTCCTCTCTGCGTGTTTTTCCCCCGAAAGCGACAAAAATTACTACCACCTCTTTGGCCTTGTTGTTTATTAGTCAGTTGGCCAAGGGATTTGAGGGTCTCATATTCATCCTTGGCAGACTTGAGGGTGTCTTCAACTGCCTTTCCAAATAATACGTTCTGCTCAACTGGCATATTTAGTAGGGTAGCTTGAGTCTCAAGTTTAAAGCCTGACTGCCTAAGCCAGGCATGGCATTTTAAAATGGTGGCTTCTGCAATGACGCGTCCAGTGTTGTCAGCTGTGTCGAAGTTATTTTTTAGGAGGACGCCTGCTGTAGCTCTGCCTTCGGCAGCCAGAAGAGAGAGTTTGGCCTTTAGTAGCTCTGGTGCTGACTCTGCAATGGCCTTTACCTCATCCCACTTTGTGCAGTCATAGCTGGATAGCAAGGTGGAATTGTTTGCTATACGCGCCTGGTATGCTGCAGTGGACGCTATCTTTCTACCCATGACATATAATGTTTTGCTCTCCTTGTCTGGAGGGGCTTCGGAGGAGGCCAATGCGGTACCAGCTCTCTTGCGGGTGGTGGTAACAACTAGAGAGACAGGTCGAAGTTGGCCCCTTATATATAAGGGGTCGGATGGTGCTGGTCTGAAGAGTTTCTCGATTCTAGGGTTCACCGCCCTGGTATCATTTGCTAGTTCTAGGGAAGGTTGAATCCTTCTTTGGACTGATTTTAGCAGGGGGATAAATTGGGTTGCCGTTTTTTTATCGCCCAACATATTCTCTGCAAAATCCTTGTCCTGTTGGGCCTCTTGTGTTTCGATGCCGAAATGCTCTGCAGCCTTTATGAGTATATCATTGAATAGTGGCTGGTTTTCCACCGGGGAGTCTGGTAAAACAGGGTCTTGTGGGACTGAAGAGTCCATCTCAAAAACCGCAGACTCAGTGTCCTCTTGGTTTTGATCGTCTTCCCTCCCGGCGTCGTAACCCTCGATGTTACAATAATAGGGTTCACACTCATCTAGGTATTCATCCTCCCCTACATCCTGGTCGTAAAGGTCATAGGAGAGGCGAGGAGTTTTGTGTGGTGATTCAACAGCCAATTCTACTGGGGGAAGAGATCTCTTCTTATACATACGGTACAGCCAATGCCTGGGACTGAGAGACTCTAGGTGTTGTGTTGGAACCAGATTCCTGTGTAGCGGGAGGCGTGGAGGCCAAGTTGTCCAGAATATGTGGATGTTTTTCAAAGAAGTTTGCTAAGCAGGTCATGTGACTCACGACTCTGTCAATATCCTGTGCAGACCATCTGGCTGAACTGGGTATAACCCGCGGGTCGGAGGAGGCAGGAGTGGGGGCAGATGGGGTATGTTCCTCTTCTTCCTCAAGACTGATAGAGTCAGGCTGATGTGCATTATCAGACTCTACTATAGTGTCCTGTAAGGGCATACCTTTATGTTGGCTAGACGGTTGTTCCCTAGCTTTCTCCTTGCTAAGTGAGTCCCTCTCTCTAGAGGAACTGGATTTGTCTCTCACCTTATGGTCCCTGCTCTTAGATGATGATTTTTTGGAGCTCCGGGTCGAAGAGGGGGTTTCGGAGGGCTCCCTGGGCTTGTCCCCGGATGTAGGACGAACTTCGACCGCAGGGATGGCTTGCGCGGCGTCTTTCTCCATCGCGGGGCCGGATGGGGGAGTTTTGAGTCCGGTGACTTTTGTCTTGGCGGCTTGTCATGCGGCGGCCGCTCGGAGAACCCAGAGCACATTTGATCGGAGGATCTGCCCTTAACCGTCGACTCTCGGTGTGCGACCTTACTCGCATCGCCGTGGGGTGTGTGTTTGTGGGCGAGTGTGGTGCCCTTGCCTGCGGGTGTCTTCCCCGTAACAGGACCATCGGCCTGTCTGCTAGGGTCGGGGCTGGCACTGGGGAATGCTGAGTTTCCCCGTCACCCTCGCCGTCCGAAGGGACGGCGTTCCTGCCGATGTTGGATGCCTCTTCGACATCCATGGAGGCCTCGGCATGCATGGTGTGATGGACCCAATGTTTAGTTTGCATCGCCGTGGGGTGTGTGTTTGTGGGGGAGTGTGGTGCCCTTGCCGCCGGGTTTCTTCCCCGTAACAGGACCATCGGCCTGTCTGCTAGGGTCGGGGGCTGGCACTGGGGAACGTTGAGGTTCTGCGTCACTCTCGCCGCCCGAAGGACGGCGTCGCTGCCGTTGTTATATGCCTCTTCGACGTCCATGGAGGCCTCGGCTTGCATGGCGTGATGGGCCCAACGTTTAATTTGCTTGTCGTTGAGGGTTTTCGGTCAGAATAGTTTACAAGCCCGACAATGCACCTCATCGCGGTCTCTATTCAAGCAGAAGTTACAGACCCTATGCTTGTCGACCCACGTGAACTTCCTATTACAGGAGGGGCAGAACTTAAAGGAAGTACGCTCCATAATATATGCTGGCAGCTGGGCGACTATGGTAAAGGGTGGGAATATACATGTTTATGACCACCCCCCACTCTCCCTACTGTAAGGCCGAGGCCGAAAGGGCCTTGCAAGGCCGGGTGGCGCAGTCGAAGTGTCCGTCCGATGGTCAGCTTCGAAGTCTTCTTCAGTCTTCACGGCGTCAAGTCACGGCGTCGGCAAAGGACAGGAAGAAACACTAACTTAGTTATTAAAGTTCAACGGCATACTCCGAAAAAAGGACTCCGCTTATATTTTTGCGACCGCTCACGATGGCAGAAAAAAAAAATCTGAGGGAACCACATGCGTGAGGGATCATGGGTACAGGGGATGTCACAATAGGGATAGTATTACTGGCACGCCCTATTTCGACGCCCATTTTCGATTTTCGAAAAACAGCTGCAATACTCTGCAGCTCTCACTAGATGTCTGCCTATGCATAGCATGTGATCTAAGCAGATTACACAAGCATCAGAAAGAGCGTTACAATAATCTAACTTGGAGAGGATGAGTGCGCTGGCTAGGTTTGTGCAGCTTTCTGAAGTAAGAAATGGTTTACATGCCTTGATTAATTTACAAGTGTAGGCTGGGACCGAGGCAGTGACATTAACTTGTTTGTTTAGGTTTAAGGCGGAGTCCAGGTAAAAGCCTACAGTTTTTACCTCCTGAGTTACTTTAATGTGAATGCCATCTATGTAGAATGATTCGAACTGGTTACCTAACTTGTTTAGTCTTGTTTGTGAGCCGATGAGAATCAAATCAGTCTTTTCGTCATTGAGACTAAGACCATGATTGGCCATCCAGGCTTGGATACTGAGGTAGATTTTGTTCTGTTGAGTTGAGTCTATGTCATGATCACCAGTAATGGGAATGAGTATCTGAGTGTCATCTGCATAATTAGTGTAGGTGATAGGCAGATTGTCAAGGTCGTCGAAGAGGGGCTTTGTGAAAATGTTATACATCGTGGGCGAGACACACACCCCTTGTGGTACTCCATAGGTAATAGGTGTGGGCTGGGCTGAAGCCGTTGGAGCAAAAACCCTCATGGTTTGATTGTCCAAGAAGGATTGTATCCAGCTCGTAGCTTGGGCAGAACAGTATGCCACTGTTTTCAGATGCTTGCAAAGAACTTTGTGACTGACTAAATTAAAGGCGGCGAGAGGTCCAGAAGAAGAAGAAGGGCCAACTTCCTATTGTCCTTTAGGTCGTCCATTTGATTTTTTAAGTCTGTTAAGGCAGTTTCTATGCCATGTTTAGGTCTGAAACCTGATTGGCGTAGACCAAGGAGATGGTTTGATTACAGATGAGCCTGTATCTGTACATAAGCGGCTTTATCAAGAATTTTCAGCATTAATGGAGCAGTGGTTATTGGTCTATAGTTCGTGGGGATGTTAGGGTCAAGGTTTTTTTTTTAATAACGGGATGACGCAGGCGTCTTTCCGATTAGTAGGGACAATACCAATGTTGAACGATGAGTTTATTAAGGTAGCAATGAAAGGTGCTAGTTGCTGTGCTGCCTCTTTAATGATGGATGAAGGACATGTGTCGCCCTGGTATTTAGACGGTTTGAGGCTGGATATGATGTCCACTACTTCTTGAGTAGATACCAGGGAGAATTTAAAAGGGTTGCAAGGTTTGTTTAGAATAGTTTGAGACTATGATATGTGCTGGTCCCTTGAGAGACTTTGTTTTTTTATTATTTCTATTTTCTCTTGTAAGAGTGAGATTTTGATGAGGAGTGCATTTTGAATTTTCGTACACCAGGCCGTATCCTTAGTGCAGGTTTCTACTGGAGGTATAGGAGCCTCTAACTCTCTCAAGATAGTGAATAGTTCTCTAGTACTTGAGTTTGCTTTCCTAATTCTCTCGTTATATGTATTCCTTTTAGTTAACAGTATTTCAGATTTGTATTCAGAGGCCATTTTATGAGAGTTTTTCCTTCTTTGCAACTGTTGGGTTATTCTTCCATAATGATTCAGCATTTCTTTTTTTGTTACGCAATACTTTCAGCTTGGGGGTGAACTAGGAGTTTAGGTGTGCTCGAGGTTTTGCTTTATGCATTTGTAACGGTGCTATTTTATCGATGGCTTGTTGCATAGTGTCATTGTAGAGTTCTACTAAGGCTGAAGGGTCAGAACTGATGGAGGTGAAGTTCGTAATGGGTTGGAGAAGAGGGATTAGATTCTCCGTTGTTATATTCCTCTTGTTTCTAGTAGATGCCAGAGGAGCCGGTGAATTAGTCAGATTGGATTGTATGCTGTCTTGTAGGGTAAAAGAGAAAAGGTGGTGATCAGTCCAGGCACAAGGTTCATTGGACAGGATAGTCGTATTGCAGTTAAAGTCTGCTACCCAATCTAAGTTTCTACCTTTGAGTTGAGTAGGCTTGTCAAGGCGATGGATGAGGCCTAGTTCGGTGATGGTATTGGCAAGTGCTGTGGCATTGCCATTATTATAATCGTGGAGTCCTAGATTGAAGTCCTAGTTTAGTATTAACTGTGAGTAATGAAGTGATGTCTTCTTCAAAAGTGGAGATTGGGCCAGGTGGTCTGTATATGAGGTGTATGGATAGTGTGCGTGAGGCCGTGAGTGGCAGTTTGATTGTAAGATTGTGCTCTGTCCTGGACAACACGGCCAGGCTGGTCAACAGTGGCAGTGTCGGAGCCCTGATTCTTTTACATCTGCCAGCGGCTTTCAACACCGCTGACCATGTCATCCTGCTATCCCGCCTGAGCCAGATTGGTATCTCGGGTCAGGCAATGGCCTGGTTTGTCTTGGTTGATAGGCCTCAAACTCTTTCCCTTCATCCTTTCACATCTAAGTCTTGCCACCTCAGGGGTCTGCTCTTTCCCCCATTCTGTTTAATATTTATATCTTCCTGTTGATTCATCTCATACGTTCCCTCGGCGTCAGGTGCTATTCCTATGCCGACGACACCCAGCTTCTGATCCATCTCAACCTTGATCAGGCTGAGGTGTCCGTGTGTCTGCATAAGTGCTTGATGGCCGTGGGTGAGTAGATGGGCCACAACTGGTTGAAATTCAATGGGGACAAAACAGAGGTGTCGGTGGTGGGCTCCCCACCTGATCTCACACTCTGGATTTCCTCCTTTTGGCCCCCTTCTCTGGGCCCACTCCCGGTGCCCTAAACTAAAGGGAAAAATCTTGGGGTAATTATGTCTGACAATCTCTCTATGGCTGCTCAGGTATCTGCTGTATGGCAGACTGGACATCTTCAGTTAAAAAATGTGTGAAAGACACTCCATCTGATCCCGTGCGCACTACGCCCCCCAGTTGTAGCCGCCATGATTATGAGTAAATCAGACTATTGCAACTCCCTCTACCGGTCACATCCTAAGGGGCTGGTTGGCCGATTGCAACGTCTTCAAAACATGGCGGCGCGGGTGGCAGCCGGGTCTCCCTACAGGGCTCATATCACCCCTGTATTGCATTCTCTGCATTCGCTTCCAGTAGCCCAGCGCATTCAATTCAAAGCACTGTGCATTGTTCATTGTTAGGGAGAATTCTCCAAAAATTGCTAATTCCCTCTACCTTAGAGACCTCCAACAACTTTGCTGGATTTTGAGAACTTGATTTTTATAACCTGGAGAGAGTGAGACTCCTTTTTCCCACTCTCTCATGTATTTTAATTTGATTTCTGGACTTTGTGTTTCTTTTGGTTATGGAGCCTGACAAACTCCAAAGGCATTGGTTTTTACATTGTGTCACAAAGCATCTTCAGTGCAGTGGTACAGGGAAGTCTTTCAGATTTCCCAAAGGTTTAAATACCTTCTCTGGGATAAACTATTGTTTCCCAGAGCAGTAAAGTGAAATTGACTTTACTTAAATATGTAACTGTCTAGAATGAGCACACACTATCTTTCAATAGGGTGTGTTAGGCAAAGTTTGAATGCAGTACCCTTTGGGAACACTACAAACAACTATGGCTACATGTATAGGCAACCCAACCTTTGGTATAAGCTTGTACTACACAGTTTTGGTAGCATGTTGAGCAGCATGGCTTACCTCAAGAGGGGAAATGTGAGCAGTAGTGGAGGTACACAGAGATTCACAGTTACAAGTATTCAAATAAACTCTTACACTTAAGGTTTCTTGTATAAACAATTATTTATTTATTTATCAGTCAGTTATAAAGCCTTCTTTAGAAGGGAGCAGTACACTAGTAACACACCAATACACTTCAATACTGTACACTCTGAGTTTCTGAATCAGACAGGGCCCTTTTGGAATGGCCCACAGACACAACCTACACTCACAGGTGGCTTCAGTAACAAGGGTGCTGGGGACATTAATACCTTACTGTTGGCATACAGAATACCCTCAACAGTTTGTAAAAGGCAAAGGATATTAGAACACAACAAATTACAAATATTCTTAAGCAGGGCAAATTCTTTCAGAAAGCAATAGAAGAGTCATTCAATTCAATAGGATAAGCCAACGTCAATAGGCAAAAGTCTTTGTATAGGATGCAGCACTTCAGGTAAGTAAATGGAAAAGTCTTTGCACAAGTTCTTAGGAGTCTTTGATAAAAAGAAGAATCAAATGGAGGGCCACAAGCTGATTAGACTTGTGAGTTGCAGAAGTTACAAGCACTTCCACAGTAAGAGGTAAGTTCTCTTAGACTTGTTTTACAGTACCTTGGTACAGAAGAAAAGATGCAGCTGAAGACTTCTATTCCTGTGCAGCTCTGCAGATCTCCCTGTTCCTGGGCCTCAGTCGTGGGGACAAGAGGGAGGATATCGGGGGACTCCTGTACTGCACTGACACTGTCAAAACTGGAAACCGGCAAACTTTACTTTCAGTGGCTGTTTCGCGTTTCAGCTCCTTGCGGTACAGCAAATAGTAATAAGCGCGGTTCCTGGCCGTCAAGGTGGACTTTCTTCACATCTGAGGTCCCGCACTCAACTGAGGAGGGTCAGGCTTGGTCAGTCCTGCTTCGTGGGAGTCCGGAGGATCTTCCAAAAGCTTAAGGCCAGCTTACAAGCAATGCACACAATCTGTTGTTCCGCTCCCTGGATCTAAGGTTTCCTTCAGCAACTCTGAGGAAATGCAACTATCTCCGAGATGGGTGTGCAGGTGGCTTCCTTGGGAGTTGTTTGGTCCCACCAACTCAAAGGGAGAAGTCATCCTTGCAGGGGCTTCTCTGTCGATGCGAACTTGGCGATTTGGACCTGCAGCAGGGCTTCACCGGGCAAACCAACGGTCCAGGAGTTCCAGCAGTCGTCCTCTTCAAGCTCTTCTTCGGTTCCTTCGTCCAGTGGTCGACTCTGCCTTCCAAGCCAAGACACTCGCCTTTTATTCAGTTCTCTCCCATTCATTCCAGCCTAGCTGTCACTCACCCAGCAGGGTGACTGTCCTTGCTGGACAGTCAGCCAGCCAATCACCACAGAGTGCCATTTGGGTCTCCTAGGAGACTAAGCACAGGGAGTTTCAGGCACCTCCCTCAGTTCCTGCCTCCCCCAGACACTTGGGCGCCAGAGCGGGTTTCTCTCAGAAACCCTGCCAAAGGCGAAATTAACAAAGAGACCAAATCTGGTTTGGCATGCAGAGAAACTCTCTAGAAGAACCTTCCAATAAAGACCTGGCGAAAAAAGAAGACCGGGCACCATTTTAGCAAAGATGCAAACCTAGGTAGATCAAAACGAAACCACTGCCACCAGCCAGTCATTTGAGGAAAGGGTAACATATAAAATGTTACATGTGCATTTAGACACAGGGGATACTAAGTAACCCCTCCAGCACTCTATTGTAAGATTGGGTGTGCTGGGTCTAGCAAGTACAATGCTAAGTAAAGTACATTTCCCTTTACTGCTCTGGGAAACAGTAGTTGATCCCAGAGAAGGTATTTAAACCTTGGGAAGTCTGAAAGACTTCTCTGTGCCACTGTACTAAAGGTGCTGTGTGACACAACTGTAAAAGATGATGCCTATGGAGTTGGTTAGACTCCATTACCAGAAGATAAACAGAGGTAAAAGTCACATTAAAATACATGAGTGGGAAAAAGGGTCACACTCTCTCCAGGTGAAAAAATAAAGTCCTCAAAATCCAGCAATTTGCTGGGGGCCTCTAAGGTGGAGGGAATGAACACATTTTCGGAGAATTCTCCCTAACAGGGTGCTGGAGGGGTTACATATTATCCCCTTTGTCTAGCTTCTCATGTAACATTTTTATGTTACCCTTTCCTCACTGAATGGCTGGTGGCAGTGGTTTACGCTTAACTACCATGGTGTGCATTTACCGTGGGCTGCGTTCGCAGCTGCAGTAAAGCACCCAAGGGTGCCATGTTTGTTAAAATGGCCCTAGTCTTTTTTCGCCATTTCTTTGTGGAAAGGTCCTTCTTGAGATTTACTCTGCACACCAAACCAGGTTTGGTCCCTTTGTTCACTTTGCCTTTGGCGGGATTCACAGTTGAAGCACGCCTCTGGCTCCAGGGTATCTGTGGTGGGCAGGAAGTGAGGGAGGTGTCTCCTAGGAGACCCAGATACACTCTGTAGTGATTGGGCGGCTGACTGACCGGCAAACACAGCCACCTTACTGGTGACTGACAGGTAGGCTGGAATGAATGGGAGATAACTGAATAAAAGGCAGGGCATTTGGCTTGGAAGGCAGAGTCGACCACTGGACGAAGGAACCGAAGAAGAACTTGAAGAGGACGCCTGCTGCAACTCCTGGACCATTGATTTGCCTGGTGAAGCCCTGCTGCTGTGCTGAAACTCCAAGTTCGAATCGACAGAGAAGCCCCTACAACAACGACTTCTCCTCTTGAGTTGGAGGGACCAATCAACTCCAAAGTAAGCCACCTGGACAGTTTCTAGGAGCTGGTTGACTTTCGAACAGAGTTGCTGCTGGAAACCAAAACGCCAGGCAGAGGAACACCAGATTGTGTGCATTGCTTTTAAGCTGGCCAAGAGCTCCAGGAAGATCCTTCGGACTCCCAGGAAACAGGACTGACCAAGCCTGAGCCCCCTCAACAGAGTGCGGGACCCCAGAAGCGAGGAAAGCCCATCTCGATAGCCAGGAACTGCAGTGGTGCTATTTGCGGTAGACGCAAGGAACTGAAACACTGAACAGCCACTTGTTTGAAGATTGCTGGTTTCGAGCGGTGACCTTCCCATTGCAGTGCAGGAGTCCCCAGAAGTCCTCCCTCTTGTCCCCATGACTGAGGACCAGGAACAGTGAGATCTGCAGAGCTGCTCAGGAAAAGAAGTCATCTGCTACACTTTTCTCTTCAATACAAAGGTACTGTAAAGTCTAAGAGAACTTACCTCTTGCTGTAGAGTTGCTTGCATCTTCTACTACTCACAAGTCTAACAGCTTGTGGCCCTACATTGATTCTTCTTTTGCTTCAAAGACTTCCAAAACATTGTGCAAATACCTTTCTACTTGCCTACAAAGAAGTACTTCAGCTCATATAGACTATTGCCCATTGACTTTGGCCTAGCCTGTTTTCACTGAATGACTCTTCTTGGGGGATCTGAATATATTTGCCTGCTTAAGAACATTTGTGGTCTCTTGTATGTTCCAATAACCTTTTCCTTTGACTTACTCTGAATCAATTCTAAATGCAACAGTGATATATGAATGTCCCCAGCACCCTAGCTACTGAAATCACTTGAGGGTGTATGTTGTGTCTGTGGGCCATCCCAAAAGGGTACTTACTGATTTAGAAACACGCTACCAAAACTTTGTGGTACAAGCTTATACCAAAGCGTGGTTTTCCTATTACCTGTAGTCAGGGTTGTTGTAGTGCACCCAAAGGGTACTGCATACAATTGTGCCTAACACTCACTGCGCTCTCCATGACCAAGGAGTGGAATATCTGTGCACTAAGTTTGTGCGCTATGCCCCAAATCGTTCCCTGCGGTCGTCAGCCTCCGGCTTGCTTTGTGTGCCCTCTTGTTGGCTCTCCCTGGTGGGGGGCCGGGCTTTCTCAATTGCTGCCGCCTGTTAGGAAAGATTTCATATTGTAGGTAATTTTCCTTCCATGTGGCAATCCCCAAACGTTTTGCTGTTGTTTTACACCCTGATCGAGACTTTGCCAGAGAAGCGCAGCCTTCCGCTGCACTCCTCTGGGCTTTCGCTCCATTCTTACGGGGAAACTGACATGCCCTTAAGACAGTCAGTACCGGGAAACGTTGTTTTCCGTAGTTCTTTTCTCATGTTGCAGCTTTCGCGCAACATGGCACAAGAGGGCACTGTAAGCTAAGTTACTGCACTCTTGGGTCTCTAGTCATTCTACAGGCCCTAGAAACTCTCGATGGATTTTATAACGAACTGTGCAAGTATGTCATGGACGGGACTGGGGGCAGCGATCGTTTCTTTGTGTTTTGAGCTCCCTTTTGCCCTGTTAACCACACTTCTCGTGTTTGGCCAAAATGGGTGGCCTGGCTTCCAAAATGGCCAGACCACGAGGTTCTTTGTCCTGTCCGCTGACCGTCTTGCCCCTTCACCTTCCCCAGGTCGAGCCGACCCGGGGCCATCCTTATTTGTGCATGTACTTTCCTGTGAAACACAGATGCTTTCGCGGGCTTCTACAGGCCTGTTGTGAGCCTCCAGGATGTGGGCTGGGATGTCTGGTCCCAATACACATCCTGGGTGCCAGAGAGTCTAGTGTGTCTTGAATGCCTGGGACCACCGTGGTCCGTGATAGGTCCACGTATGGTGTGAGTGTTTTGTGAGCAGATCTCCCATTGGGCCCTCTCCGTTTTGGCGTGAAGGAAACCCTGGATATGAGGAGGCTAGAAACACCACTACCATGTCGATCTCCTGAGTTCTCACGAACAAAGGATAAAGGAGCCAAGTATCCTGCAACTAAGAAGCTGAGTCGAGGAATCGCTGGTGACCCGCTGAAGGTTTGGCAACCTGCACTGCTGTCGTCCTGTGAGACCCCTCTGCCTCTGATCGAACGAGAAGGCCTGTACTGGCGCTTCGACCCTTTAGAATAGTGGGAACAACTATTCTCGGCATCTTCACCAACTCCTGTACGTAAGCCTTCTGAAGTGTCCCTGGGCCATCCAGCGGACTGACCAGCCTACAAAGGAACCTTGCTCTGTTACCGCCGTCTGGCTGCTGGGGAAATCCGAGCCTTCGACACTCTCACACGCTTCGTACACTTGGCGTTCCCAGGTCTGAAGTGAGAAGTGTACATTGGGCCTGGAATACAAGCGGCTGCCGAGTTGCCCTGCTGAGGTAACCATCTGTGCGTGTTCGCTGCGTTTGAGACACCCTCGACCCTGACTTCTGCTGCCACGGAATCTACAAAGCGCCGAGATGTCCCTCTGATCGCATCTGAACCTGCCAGCGAAGAAACTAACTAGGAGAAGCCTGGGTCTGCCTGCATCGGGGACCGGTGAGTAGTGAATACCCTGAACCAGTCTCCCTCCTGCAGAAGCCTGTGGCTTTCCCCCGCTGTTGAAAAGCAGCACCCCTTTCTCCGTACTTGCACCCTGCTTCTGCCCACAAGTGGAGGCTGCGCTTGAGTAGCGGAGGTCTGTTCGCCATTGTTTGTTCACCTCTCTGAACTGCCTGATTTCCCCGTAGAGACACTCCTTGGCCCGTTGGCACCCGCGTGTGCAGGTACTTTTGAGCACAAGGCTCCACTCTTCGTAGGGCTCGGACTTCCTTCTAGTTAGGTGGCCTCTGATATCGAACTGGGTCTAACGAATACTTGCACTGCCTGTTTTCCTCCCCATCTAGGTGGTCTACATATTTCGTGCTTCTAACTCTTTAGTCCCCTTGGTCTTGTATATATATTGTATTGATTGTGATGTGTTGGTTTACTTGAGTTTTATCGTGATTCTTTACTATGGTCGATGTTACAAAGGCCTTGTAATAAATGTGTCTATATTTTTAATATAACACCTGCCTGGAGTAATTTGTAAGCGTCCTTGCTTTGTGTGCTCATTGCGGGCTTTCAGTCACCCCTCTTGAGACCTAGTCTTGACCGTCGCCATCGCTACCCTGATTGGTCTGGCTTGTCCAGAGGCTACCCTGTTCCAAGAAATTAGGCTGGCCTTCTGAACCTCTGCCCCTCCAGGACAGAGTTCAGAAATCCATCTTAACACCGCCCAGCTGTGGAATTCCCTCCCACTAACAGTGAAATGTCTTCCTCATCACCTGCTCTTTCGAAAAGCCTTAAAGACTCTCCTGTTCTGATTCAGCGTTCGCTTTTTTCAGCCACTTTTTGTGCCTGGTTCTATGGACACCTCCCCTCCAGCATCATGATGCCTACCGGCGACCGCGCGCTTTATAAAACTCCATAACATAACATAATTTCTGATGAAGGGAAGGGGAGATGGGGAAGTACCCTTAGTCCTAGTTTGGTTTTGGCTACGAAGGCAATGCCACCACCTCTGGGAGTTACTCTATCCGACCTAAGTATGGTGTAGTTATCAGGAACGGCTAATGACAGAGTAGGTCCTGCTGCAGCATGGAGCCAGGTCTCTGTGATGGCAAGGAAGTCTAATTGGTTAGAGATTAGGATGGCAGCTATGTCAACCGCGTGAGCTACCATGGATCTGGCATTTATCAACGTGCCTTTGATAGGGGATGTGTCGGTATTACCCAAATTGTTCGTTTACAATTGTTCGAATGAACAATTGACCGAATTTAAAGGGTCACAATTGACCTTTTCACAATTGACCGCATATATATATATAAATATATATATATATATATCTGTTTGGTAATATATATTTATTTATATATATAGGGGTTTTGGGGGGTTTGGCGTTAGGTGGGGGATTGTGGGGGGTTTCCCCCCACATATATGTTACAATTGACCTTCACAATTCGGTCAATTGTGAAAAGGTCAATTGTAATTCGAACAGTTGTAAAACAAACAATTTGTATACAACCGATTTGTCATCGGCAGTGATAGTAGGGGAAGAGAACGCACTTGGCTGTCTAGTTGAATTGTTAGGCGACTTGCCCTTGCCTGGGTTGCACATGAATTTCTTTTTAGGTAGCGCAAGGGGATGTGCAAGACTGTTGGGGATAGGCAGATAGGTAGATTTGAACATCCCACTGTGACACCAAATGTAAGGGTACAGAAGTAAGAGATTGACACAATGTTGGCATGTTTATTGCTATAAACCTTTATTAAAGAAATGAGTGTTGAGGAAAACCTATCTATCCCTAATAATGAGAGGGGTTTCCCGGCCTCAAACAATAATCTAAGGAGTCTGTCAGGATGTCCAAAGAAAAAGTCCACCAACGTGTCAAATCCTATTTCCAACAATTACACTAGGAACTCAAACTAAGGGGAATGGTGATCTTCTTTGGTTCAGAAGAATGCCTTTCTTCTTCTGGAAGTGAGATTAAATATTCTTTTCCAGCTCGTGAAACTACGTTCAAAGTGATGTCTCCCTTCTCTTGGCTTTACAAAATGTACCCAAAAACCAGGGAGAATGACTCTCTTCCCCTAGTTTCTCTTCAGCTTCTTCAAAGTGCCAAGAGAATCCTCCCTTCTCTTGGCTTTGTATATTGTTCACAAACACCAGGAGAATGACTTCCTTCCCATGGTTTCTTTTAAGTTTCTTTAAAGTGCCAAGAGAATGCCTCTCTTCGCTTGGCTTGGTATAGTGTTTGCAAACACCAGGAGAAATTACTCCCTTCCCCTGGTTTCTTTTCAGTTTCTCCAAAGTGGCAACAGAATGCCTCTGTTCCCTTGGCTTGATATAGTGTTCACAAACACCAAGGGGGATAACTCCGTTCCCCTGGTTTCTTTCCAGCTTCTCTCACAGCCAACCTAGTTCACTAACCTTCAAGGTACTGTGACTATGAAGATTCCCAATGATCTAATCCTCATATGGGTGTAAGTCGCAGACTCACCTTTCCGACTTACATTTAGCTTTCTGATATACATATATACTCCCTTGACAAGCATCATAGGGCATTTTTGTAATGCTAGGTCTTATGCCTAATAAACCTATGCGAGGCAGGCTTCTCTGTGGTTTTATTGCTAGGTTACAATGTTATTGGGACCAATAAAATAGTCCTGAAATTGTGCTGACTCTGTTAAGTCTATTCCCCTAAAGAGAAGTTGTTGTTTACTCACCGGAATTTTGACTTTTTCGTATATATTTTGTTTGCCCAGATGAATCTGATCTTCCTGGGAAACTTGTAATTGGGGGGTACATTTCTTTTCACCTGACAGTGCCCCTCGACCCTCAATGACCTTCAAAGGCAAGCACTCCCTAAGTACATCCGTACATCACCTTATAAACCTGCATACACCCAGGCCAGCTCAGTAACCGTCTATAGCCTATAGCTTATAGCTGTAGTTAATCACAACCCCCTTGTCTGGTCCCTCTTGTTTTGCCTTCAGCCATCTGTCTCCCTATCTATTCCCCATTTGGCAAATGGAAGGCTAATAGCGACAGTGAAAAACCATGCAGGCAGGGCCTACGAAGTGAGGGCCCCCAAATGGGGAGCCTCTTAGGTTGCCTGCTAAACCTAGAGGCAAGCTAACGTCAGCTCTCTCCGATCTAAGAGAGCAAAAAAGGATGGCCCTAATGGGACCCAAAGGAGGATTACTGGGTATTTCGAAGTCATGTCTGGAAATCCACTGGCTTTGCCCTTGCTATTCTCTGTAACAAAGCCATTCAGCATGTTGCCCTCCACGGACACCGCAGGAACTACTGTTGAGGCCATTGCTGTTGATTCTGACTCTGTGAATCATATAGACCACAGCTTGCCATTAATCGACAATGAGTCGCTCCTTCCTATGTGTGAAAACCTGAGGCAGAACTCAACGGATTCTGCCGTGGCAATCTCTGCACCGGCAACTGGTCTAACCATAGCATCAAGCCCTAACATGATGGCAGTGAACTTAAACCAGGGGGCTCCTTTTACGAACAGCGAATTTGTGGACATGGCGATATCCCCGACATCTCCGACAGCTCTGATGAGGACCGCCTTCAATGAATCGGATGAAACAGATGTTCGAACCGCCCCCTCAATTAACTTTGTTCTGTCTACAATTGAGGTGTTATTTTTCCTTGGCTCAAAGATGGCAGCGGACTAGCAATCCCTGAAGTTTACACTAACAAAGGCGGCAGCAGCCATTATGACTGTTATGAGTGGCTGCCCCTTTAAGGCAAGCCACATGTAAGGGGGACGTCACGGGAGGAAGTGACGTGAGGAGGATAAGGGGGTTGTGAGGGGGGACACTTTCCAGTTGATATTGAATAAAGACGGTTGCCTGTTACACCCGCTGGCGTCCGTGTCTTCTTGGAGCATCCCGAGCTCCCTAACATTTGGCGACGAGGACTCTCCAGCCAGCGGTCCTCCTTATTCCTGCTATGGAGATCCCTCTGTGCGTCTTCCTCCACTGCTAGTGATCCCACTAGCCCGCGGATCCCTGCTCTAGTCCTGCAGCGCAACGCTCGCACGAGCGCTCCTCCCGAATCCTCCTTCCCCCCCACGCGTGGGCGATCCCGCCACGCGGGGCCCTGCAGGCACCCGCTCCACACGTGCGATCCCGCCGTGGTAAAAAATAAATAAATAAATAAACAAACACACGGCGCAGGCCGGGAAAACGGCCAACGCCAGAGGCGCATACAAGACTCCAGAGATGCCCAACTACACGAGGGGGTGCCCGCCAGCAAGCACGTTAAAGTGGTGAAAAAAAAAAGTTTTCTTCCCTCCATACTACTACTCCTCATTCCTCCGGCAGCCTTCTTCTTCGTCGCAGTACTTGCATCCACCACAGCAGTGCCACTATCACCCCACAAGAACCCACATTTCGACTCGTGGTGCCCAAGGCTAGCCGGTTTGGCCCACAAGGAAGTCACCTGACGGTTTTACTACCTGCAAGCAACGCCGACCGCATCCAATATGAGCACCACTCCGGATCAGGCATCATCCAGCTCGCAGCCTCCGCCTGCTGTATCGAGGTCCACCGTCACGGCTTGGCGCATGCCTCCACCCTTCGCCATGACGCCTCAAGCAGATAAAGGTGCAAGGTGGGTGGAATGGTTGGAGGACTTCAATAACTTTATAGAGGCAGCTGGAGAAGAAACCTCTCCGCGGCTACGAAGTATGTTCATCAACACGGCCGGCACTGAGATAAAGATGCTCATCAAAACCATACCACCAACAGAAATCACTGATTTCGGCAGTCTCATAGTAGCCCTGACCAAACGCCTTGTCATCGCCCCCAACAGAGACTATGAGAGATATGTCTTTAACCAATGCACGCAACGCATGGAAGAAACAGTCGATGAGTTCATCACGAGACTTCGAGTCAAAGGAGCACATTGTCTATTCCATGAGTTCTCACTGGACGAAGCGATCCGACTCAGGGTCATTGAGGGCTGTGTGTCAGCTACACTACAGAAACAACTTCTAAAGAAACCTGTCACAATAGAACAAGTGAGTGAGATGGCGCGCATACTCGAGAGAGTGGAAAAGCAGGCCACTCACATGGCCACCAACGCCACCACAAAACTTGACAAGAGTGACGTAATAGCTGCAATGCAACCTGGCAACCAGAAAAGCTACGACAGAAATGGCACGAGAGCCCCGCGAATGCAAAGACAATGCTACAGATGTGGAATGGCATTCCCACATGCAGGTTCCTGCCCTGCGCTGTCCCAAAAATGTGGCAAGTGTGGCAGGGAAGGACATTTTCAGTCTGTGTGCAGGGAAGGAAAACCATTCCCCACTCCGAGAGTGTACACAGGCACGCAAACGAGACCCACCCAAAGGTCATTCCCCAACCAGTCTTACCAGCCTCGACCATACCAGCAAGGACCCAGGAAATATGTAAGAGTGGTTGAGGAGGTATACCCGGAGGAAGACTGCCAAGAGTATGTCACACAAGGACAAACCGTGCAACTGAGGGACGAATATGATGGACCACCGTCGACACGCCATGACCCTTCGCTAGAAACGCATGGGGAGCTCGACTATGGTCTCGCGTATGACCTGCATGACCAGGATGAGTTTGTAAACCTTATCATGGATGAAAGGGAAGCCCAGGAAGCACCCAAGATTTTGATAAACATATGCGACCAGCAGTTCTGTTTTCTAATTGACTCAGGGGCGACAGTGAACATTATAGGGGAAACAGAGTTTCAACGACTGCATGATAAACCGAAGCTGAGCCCGTCAAGTTCGAAGATTTATCAATGGGGTGCGGATGCCCCGCTACAGTGCATTGGGTCGTTCAAAAGGAGACTCACATTTGCTGGCCAAGTAACCGACACGGTCATCCATGTCATAAAAAGCCCCACCAAAGGTCGGTGTTTACTAAGCTACAGGACGGCATCACACCTGGGCCTAATCAACATACCTGTCCAGGCTGGAGATATCATTGAGTCTGCGGAGCCACCACATAGCAAGATGGAGCACATAGGCAACATAGTCACCCATGACACCCCTGCCATCACGAAAGAAGACATCATCAAAGAATTCCCGCGACTATGCCAGGGGTTGGGCAGATGGAATGGCCCGCCGATCAAATTACACATAGACCCAAAAATTTCACCGGTCCCGCAACACCCGCGCAGGGTAGGGTTCCATTTGCAGGAGACGGTGTCGAAAGAGCTAAACCAACTATTGAAAAATGACATAATTGAACCGGCCACCGGTCCGACACAGTGGGTCTCTCCCCTTGTGATTGTCCCGAAAGAAGGTGGTCGCCTACGACTATGTGTGGACATGAGGGTGGCCAACACGGCTATACAGCGAGAACGGCATCCTGGTCCAAAAATTGAGGACATGATAGTCCAATTGAACAAATCCGTCCTCTTCTCGAAATTGGATCTGAATCAGGGGTATCATCAGATGGTACTCCACCCGGACTCACGACCCATAACCACCTTTGCTTCACATGAAGGACTGTTCCGTTACAAACGGCTAAATTTTGGAATTTCGTCGGCGGCGGAAATATTCCATGAAACGATCCGACAGATCATACGCCCTGTAAGCGGGACACTCAACTACAGCGACGACATCTTGGTTTTCGGAAAGTCACGTAAGGAACATGATGTTGCCCTTCGAGAAGCGTGCCGGGCAGTGCAAGAGGCCGGACTAACACTTAACATCGACAAGTGTCGATTCAGCAAGGCCAAGCTCAAATTCTTTGGCCACATTTTCTCGGCTGACGGGATGACTCCCGACCCAGACAAAGTAGCCACCATCTTTCAGCTGGAAAGACCCACTCAGGTCGCCGACATCAGGTCATTTTTGGGAATGGCAGGGTACTGTGCTCGGTACATCCCACATTTCGCATCCATCACTGAACCTCTCCGGCGCCTGCTTCAGAAAGAGGTTGCATTTGCATGGTCTGAGGAGTGCCAAGCTGCGTTTGACAACATCAAACAATCGTTGACTGAGGCGAGAAAATTGGCATACTTTGACCCTGACTGGCACACTGAAATAGTGGTAGATGCCAGCCCGGTGGGACTAGGTGCCATTCTGGCGCAGACCAGTGGACAAGACACGCATCCAAGGCACATAGTTGCTTATGCCAGTAGAGCTCTGGCCCCGCCGGAGTCGGCGTACTCTCAGGCAGAAAAAGAGAGCCTGGCAGCCATCTGGGCGTGCAAGCATTTTCATCATTTCGTCATCGGGAAAAAGTTCACATTGATCACAGATCATCAGGCCCTGCTTTCCCTTTTCGGCAACCCGCGCACAAAAATGCCACCCAGGATTGAGAGGTGGGGAATCCGTCTGCAAGAATATGACTTTGACATTGTTCACCGACCTGGAGGAGAGAACAACCCAGCAGACTACCTCTCCAGACACCCGTGCGGTAGCCCCACACCTCGACAGGGAGACGTAGAATACATCAGCTACGTCACGACCAACGCGTTACCGCCTGCCATATCCATTGAAACAATTCCGGTGGCGTCGGCTGCAGACCCATCCATGGCCCTAGCCATCGGTCTGACGGAAAATGGAAAGTGGAAGGCCTTCCGCAGAGCGGTACAAAAACACCCTGGAGCGTGCCGCGATGAGATGGAGAGACTGGCGAGGGTGCACGCCGAGTTGGCAGTCCAAGACAAAGTCATTCTGGTAAGGGGTTGCGAAATTGTCATACCTTCCACGCTACGCGTGGAAGTCATCAAAACTGCCCACGAAGGGCACCGTGGTGCAGAGAACACCAAACGTCTGTTAAGATGCAATGTCTGGTTCCCCTTCATGGACGATATGGTCGACCGGTGGGTCAAGAACTGCGCGCCATGCCAGTGCACAGCAAGACCAGACCCGCCAGTACCGCTCAGAATAACCACAATCCCTGATCATCCTTGGGAGAGAGTAGCGGTCGATTTCTATGGACCAAGGGAAGAAGGAGATTATCTGCTACTGTTTATTGACGAACACTCCAGGTTCCCCATAGTAAAACGAGTCAAATCAACAGCGTTCGCCCACGTCGCTGCAACATTTGATGAAGTCTTCAGCGAGCGGGGGATACCAGACACGCTTAAATCTGATAATGGTGCCCCTTTCAGTGGTCATGAGTTTGGGGTATTCGCGAAACACATGGGCTTCCATCACCAAAGAGTGACACCGAGATGGCCACAAGCCAATGGCATGGCGGAAAGATTTATGGCGTCCATTAAAAAGACTATACAAAGGGCGCGCCTAGAGGGGATTGACCCCCATCAAGCGCTGTGCAGAATGTTGAGGGACTACAGGAACACCCCTCATGAAGCCACGAACAGAACCCCAGCAGAGCTCATGATGAAATACCAGGTCAGGACCAGGCTCGTCAACAACCCGACGAACCGGCTTGAGGCAGACCAAGAAGTCATCGAACGAGACAGAGCGACCAAAGAGAAGATGCGGGAACAGACTGACAGGAGGAGGAGAGCACAACCCAAAGAACTACAAATAGGAGATGAAGTGTGGGTGCAGAGAGCCGCAACAAGAAAAACAGACTCACAATTCTCACCTGAGCCGCTTAGAGTGGTTGCGATAAAAGGCACCATGATAACAGCGACAAATGGACATCAGGAAGTGACTCGCAACAGTTCAAGGTTCAAGCACATTACCAGACCGGTTGAGGAGGAGTTGCCCCCTGAGGACCCCGACCCGGAAGTCATGGACATTCGTGATGAAACGTGGATCCCCCTTGAACCACAGGTTCAAAGTCAGGTCAACCCTGAGCATGACGCTGACGGCGGTCCCCACCCGGAGCCGCGAGGAAGGCCACAAAGGAACGTGAGGAGGCCTCCCAGGTTAGTGGAGGAGTGTTGACATTGGTGCCAGTTGGCCAAGTTGAGTCGGTTGCAAGGACATTTGTCCGGGGGTGTTGTTATGAGTGGCTGCCCCTTTAAGGCAAGCCACATGTAAGGGGGACGTCACGGGAGGAAGTGACGTGAGGAGGATAAGGGGGTGTGAGGGGGGACACTTTCCAGTTGATATTGAATAAAGACGGTTGCCTGTTACACCCGCTGGCGTCCGTGTCTTCTTGGAGCATCCCGAGCTCCCTAACAATGACCAACAGCCAATTCAACAACTACGAGTCCTGGGCTGCCCCACGTAACGCGGGTAACCAGGGGACATGCTCGACCCAGCATGATCCCGCTGGAGGTCCCACGCCCTGTTCACCCAAGAGTGTAGATCTCCAATATGGAAACAAAAATCCTCTTGAGTCTTATGCCCCGAACGATTTCCTGTGTGTTGAGGTGACAACAGAGGAAGACACGATCGAGACCTTACGAGTGGAACTGCTGATGTGTGCTGGGTCACCCCGTGGGCGATCACTGCGACAGGCCCATTCTCCGGTACTTATCATCAGGATGACTGGCGTGGACACCCCACAGAGGAGGTGGAGCCCCTGGCGGCACCGGCTGGGGTGCCACTAAGACAGGCGCTGATGCCTTTTTCCCACAGCGGCACTCCTCTGCCGAGTGTTCATCAAAGGTCTATTGCAATTGCCCTGGGGTATTGGACAATGAGGCAGGTGGCCCTTCAAGGCCCACAACCAAGTCAAGTCCCTCGAGTCAATCCATATCCCCCCAGCATTCGGCAGAATATACACTTTCACTCACCGAGTAACTGAGATCAACCCGGTCTATAAAAAGTCAAACTTCTTACTGCATCTCCTTAGAGGTACTCTGCCTTCCCTCTCCTTCCCTGAGAAGCTCATTGTCTCCCAAGCTCTGGTTCTCTCTAAATTGGACTACTGTACCAGCCTCTTTCTAAATCTACCTGCCTCCACTATCCGCCCTTTACAACTAATCCAGAACAGAACTGTGAGACTTGTCCTTGGCCTCAAGCCCTAGGATCATATCTCTCCAGCTCTGAAATCCCTTCATTGGCTCCCAGTGGACGCAAGGATTACATTTAAAACCCTCTGCATCGTCCACAAGGCTTTCTGGGGCCTGGGTCCAAAATGCCTTCAATTATCCCTCTGCAAATACCTCCCCTCTTGAGCCCTTCGCTTCTCTACCTCCAACTCCCTCAAGGTCAGTCGTTTTTCAAAGAACCGAGCTGGGGGTAGATCTCTGTCTTCGACTGGGTCCCCCCTTTGGAACAGCCTCCCTGCCATCTTGAAACTTGAGGAGAACCATCTCCGGTTCCGGAAGCAGCTCAATACCGTCCTCTTCACTTCTGCCTTTGCCGCACTTCTCCCCTGCTGATCTGCTTTGATCTCTGGGCCCTGTGCACCTGACCACCTGCTGTCCTTCGGGCCCAGGTACCTGATCACCCTACCTCCCTCCTGCACTGCCTCTGGGCCACCCCTTGCACTGGGGTCTGTGTCCCAACCCATACAGTGCCCCACCCACTTTTCATCTGCACTTATCAGATACACCTTATCTGACTAACCTAGCACTTTGCCACTTGCTGGCTGCACTACCGCTGTCTATCGCCTTTATATTTATTGTACTTATTATTATTTATTCTGTTCTCTCCTCTGCTTCGCACTTTCCACTTCTCCCCCTTCCATGCACTTTCCCCTTTTCCCTTTGCCATGCGTGCTCTTAATGTCACTGGGCCTAGTAAGATTGTTGTTTTTATTCTCCCCTGTGCTACTCCCTTTACCTGGTCATGCTCTGAAACACTTATGCACAAGCGCGATATAAATAAAATATCATATCATATCATATCAAGGAGGGCCCAATGTCCCTGTCGAGGCCTCAACCTTCTCCTATAGAGGGCCACACTTTAAATCAATGTGGTGTAAATCAGAAATGCCAGGCCTATGAGGCGTGTTGCACTGGTGCTCACAAAATCCACAACAAAGCACAAGTAAACCTTCAACTTTCCAGATCAGTGAGACTGCAGAAAATGGCACCAAGTTATGATATCCCATTTTCTTATCGCTCCTCGCTGTTGTCTATCTGAGGGTCTATTCCGCAGTTATACTCAATACGTAGCAATGATTTAGTCAGAATCAAACTACCTAAGTGGAACAGTGCCCAAAATTGCCCTTAATTGAAATAGCCTCACCAGTGACTGTCACACTATTGTCAACATGCACAGGATCCTTACTGTCCATGGGCTGCGTCCTCTCAGTGTGCCAACTGTGGCCCTCAAAGCTCCACTCTCTGCTACAATGTCACATCTGTAGCAGCAATGGAAGATGGCCCCCACAGGGGCCGTGTTCCCCCTGCCCTGGCGTTTGTGTTGAGCCATTACCAGTATATGGGGTCAGATCAAGGGCGATTTACCACCAAGCCTCTTCTGGCCTCCATCAACACCTGACCATGAGCCAACCCAACCCGGAGGAATTTAACTGATATGATGAAGGAATGCGCCTAGAGGGAGGCAAACCGAGATTCAACCTGCTTTCTTGGAACATTGCTGGTGTGAATAGACATTTGGATGATCCAATGTGGACAGGTTTTATTAGTGGTTTTAATATAAGTGCTTCACAGGAGACATGGGCCTTGGATCCAGTTATGTTATATGGTTATCAGTCCTTTTGCATCCCGGCCTCTAAGGGTCTGAGAGGCAGGCCGAGGGGGGCATGCTGATCTGGTTTGACTCTTCGATGGGAGGTGAAGAGGGCCCACACCTTGTCCCCGGATGGTCTCTTTTAAAAAATAAAATGTTATTACACTTTTTTAAAACAACAAACCACACAGTAATATACCGCATCATATCATCATATCTGTTCTCTAAATTCGTCTAACACTACCCCAACACCCCCTACTCAGCCTGTGCATAATGTCGTCAAGATATACATTTCTAATTACACTGCATCCCCCTCTTCCAATGTGGCCTATGTAGCAGCCTCTCCTCCATTGCATGTCTATCCCTAAGTCAAATCTTTGTTCTTCCAGTGCCCTTTCCCTTACTCCAGTTTCTGCTGTAACCCACTTTTCCAAATCTCTCGACCATCTAGTTATGCTCGGTTCCTTAGCGTCCTTCCACCTCATGGCTATGCTGCATTTTGCCATTATGTACATCAAGTCTTTGATTTTATTCAGCGGTTTATCTTTTGTACTTCTTTTATATCAGCCTAACATGCAAGCCTCCGGGGTCTGAATATCCAGCTGTATACCTCCTAGGGCCGCATTGTGTGCCACCCCCCTACAGAACCTCTGCACTATCGGGCATCCCCAAAACATGTGTATAAATCCAGCGTCTTCTACCTTACATCTAGGACATTCTTGTTTTTTCGCTCCCTTGAATGTTGCAATGGCAGCAGGTGTGAGGTATGCTCTTTGTGTAATATACAATTGTATTAGCTGTAGTCTGGCATTTCTAGAGACCTTCTTATGGTACAATGTTATGTCCTTTTATTCTCTATCCTCAAACGTCTTGCCCAATTCCCTTTCCCATCTCTCCCTGCACTTCAATTCTGCTCTCGAGTTCCGTTCTATCAATACCTCATAAATCCTTGAAATGGCATGTCCACCCTCTGCCACGGTAAGCAGCGTCTCAATTTCTTTACTCCATATGGTCTCATCATTACTATTCGGCCACCTGTCTCTCAGGACCTGTATCACAGTGTTATGGAACAGAAACTGGCCCTTGTGTATACCCGTGGTCCCCTGCAGCTCAACAAACGCCATCAGCCCAATTTCATTCTGCAAGTACCCGACCAGAGCTATGCCACATACTTGCCATTGTGATCGTACCATTGCCCTACTGCCTGGCATACCCTCCAAAATTGCCGCTATAGGGGTCTGTGGTGAGAGCTGATCCGCTAGCCCCATGACTTTACAGGTCCTTTTCCAAACCCGGATACCCAATTCTACCAAGTAAGGATAACCATTTTGTTCCTTGGCGGGGACCCAAATTAGGTTTCTTATGTATCTCTTTTTCATGGCTGATTGCAGAAACGCCGTTTCTGTCGTGGGATCATCAGCCATCCATTGCACCACATATTGTAGCTGGCACGCCAGAAAGTACAACAAAATATGTGGTATCTTCAATCCCCCCATGGTTATACAGCCTTTGCAGTATACTCAGAGTCACTCTGTTCCTCCCCTCTCGCCACAGGGAACCTCTGCATATTTTTTCTAAATCTCGGAAGAACTGCCTTGGAATATTATATAGGACAATCCCAAAACAATGCATGAGTCTGGGCAGTGCCACTATTTTTATCAACGCCGCTTTGACCATCACAGATAGGGGTAACGCCATTGATTTCACCAACCCGTTTTTGGCATGTACCATGTTGAATTCGTGTTCCTGTTTGGGATCATGATATATGTTAACTCCCAAGTACCTGAAGGAGGTCTTGCTCTAAGGCAGGGGAAGGACTGGTAAGTCCTGCTCAGTCGCAGTCACTGTCATGGCCAGTGGGAACAAACATGACTTACTCTTATTTATTCTAATTCCTGTCAATGCACTAAAGTTAAAAAAAACAAAGAAGAAATCCAATGTGGATAGCCACGTCCCCTGCACACTTTCTAGACGGCCAAGATAGGCCTTTTGAACATTTTTTGAACATTTTTTGAAATACAATATTGATAACTTTCAATCAATTCTGTAGAAAATGTCCATAAATGATTCAGTTGAAACTTTCTGGTTTATAAAAAACTATTTTTGCTTTTTATTTGTCAACCCAACTATCTAAACTCAAGACAGAAGCAGAACTTGCACAAATCCTCGAAGATACCAATATGAAATTAGAATCCTACAAACAGGATATAGAGCAAAGAAAAATTAGAAAATTCCGCAGAGACACCTTGGACTACGCCCGGGATATAGTGTACTCGTGGCAAGAGTTTTATGCAAACAGCCGACCAACACCAAGAAGACCCCCCCCAGGCAACCAACAGGGGCAAATAATCAAACAGACAGCAGCGAAGCAACTAGTGGTGAATTTGAAGAAACACCTAGTACATCAGCAGCCCGGAGCCAGACTGGGGCAATCCCTGATCCACCAACAGAGTCTTCTGAGACTACCGGTAGACCAACAACTGGAACCCCACAAATTCCTTTTTTAGGAAACGGAAAGCCAGAAGAGGACAGAAGAAAACTATGGCAGAAAAAGAAATAAAGAAGAATCTTGCCATCAATATCTCCTCCAAATCCCTCACTCAGGCACAAATGGACACACTTAACCTGGGAATTTCATTCATTCCTACAAACTCCACCTCTTACTTTGAAGAAGAAATCAATCTCTTTAAACTAATAAGAAAGATGGAATTGAAGGTATTCTTCAACAACATTGAGGACAACCTGCAACCTAAGCCTACACCAAGATATCTCGAAATGAAAAATAAAAGTAATTTTTACCCTCGGGTAAATCACCCATTGATCAATTTATTTAAACAGAAAACTACAAAAGATCTCAAAAGACTAAAATATGTGCCACCAAAGAAACGAAATATCCGGAAACACCAATTAAGACTCATTAAGCAACTTGCTGAAGACAGTAGTCTCACTCTAAAACAAGCCGACAAAGGAGGCGCGTTAGTCCTCATGGACACAACCCTTTATGATGCTGGATGTGGCAAACTTTTGAATGACACTCGAACCTACACACTATTTGACAGTGATCCAATTATGGGGATTTCCAACATGATCAAAACAACAATTGAGAAAGCATTAACAATGGATTGGATATCGGAGAGAACAGCAGAATTTTTGACACAAAAATACCCAATAACCCCAGTTTTCTATGGCTTACCCAAGATACATAAAAACCTACAAGACCCACCATTTCGCCCAATTGTCGCAGGAACAAATAGCATCTTCCAACCACTTGCTATATACCTTGATGCAGCACTTCAACCATTAGTACAAGCCACTCCAACATACCTCAAGGACACCACGCATTTTTTGAAAATTCTACAAGCTCAACACCTTACAGAGGACAACCTGATTCTTTTTACTATGGATGTCAACAGTCTATACACTTCCATCCCACACTCAGAAGGCATTGAAGCACTAGAATGGTTTTTACTAAATCATGGACGGGTAAACATTCAAAAAGGTTTTGCATTGGAACTATTGAACATCATCCTCTATAACAATGACTTCAGACATAATGGTCAATATTATCTTCAGATTTCCGGAACATCAATGGGGTCCTCAGTGGCCCCATCTTATGCAAACATCTTCATGTACCACTATGAAAAGACCTTTGTACTTGGTAATATACTCTGGAATGATAAAATCAAATGCTGGCAGAGATACATCGATGACATTTTCGGGATATGGAGTGGCACCGAAACAGAATTGCTAACTTTTGGAATTTCCTTAACAGCTGTAACCCAAAAATCGGATTTACCATCGGAATCGGCAAGCCACATGTGAATTTTCTAGATATCACGGTGGAAATCACAGGCTCCTCTGTGAAAACCAAGATATACAGAAAAACTACGGACGTGAACAGTTGTCTTCACCACACAAGCCATCATCCGAAACATCTGAAAGACAACCTACCGTACAGCCAGTTACTAAGAGTAGAGAGAATTACGTCAGAGGCAGACACGCTGCATAATGAATACAGCACAATGAAGAAAAGATTCTTGGATAGAGGTTTTCCTCTGGAGGTTGTTGATAGTGCCATAGCACGCACGGAAACTCAAGCCAGAAATACACTATTGGAAGGAAACCCAAAAAGAAAAGACAAAGGACTAACCCACACACTAAGATACTCGTGTCAAAGCTTCCAGATCAAAAGAATAATACACAAAAATTGGGACCTTATCAAATCCGACAGTACACTATCTGAATTGTTCCCGGACCCACCTATGATGGCCTATAAAAGAGGCAGAAACTTGAGAGACCATTTGATAAAAGCAGAGAAACCCAAACAGACAACTCAGATGACCCTCAGCAAACAAAAAACAGGCACTTTCGCCTGTCTACATTGCCAACATTGTAACAACGTGATCAAGGTGACAATATTAGACACCCACACAAAGGCAAAAAAATAATGCTAAGGAACTTTGCTACATGTGATACAAAGAACGTAATCTATGCAATCCGCTGCCCATGTGGTATGTACTACGTAGGCAAAACAAACAGAAAGGTTAAGGACAGGTGGACAGAGCACAAATCTTGTGTGAGGATGAAAAATTGCAAACCCCCCGTGTACAGACACTTCCGAGACGAAAAACACAATGTATCACAGATGAGATTTGTGGTACTCGAAGTCCTACAACCCCTAAGTAGAGGTGGGGACCTTCCAAAACTTCTGGCCCAAAGAGAACTTTTTTGGATAAACAAACTTGATTCCATGACCCCACTTGGAATCAATGAAGATTACTATTTAGGACCTTTTTTGTAAATTACCCCTGTAATACTTTGAGCACAAACATCTCATTCCATGATAGGAGCTCAAATATCAAAATTCAAGATTTGGCCTGACACTCCTTAAAACCTGTTTGTCTAGACAAGGGATCACCTGTACCTGGTTTTTGTATAAAATATAAATGTACAGTTTACTCATGTCATGTAAACTCATTTTCTAAACATAAATTATTCCTAGATGTACTAGTCTGTATACCTAGGATATCTATACTGTTGGCATCTCGAGATTTGTGTACATATTCTGTTTTCAAATTGAAATGTAAATGACATTCTCTAGATTTATCTAAACTGTCTGCATTCTGATAATTCCCTTGCCAGACAATTTTTTTTTGACATTTAGACGAACACCAGAAAGCACACCCAATAATCTATGGGACTAATAACATTGTTTTTAATTGTTTGTTATGTGCCTAACTCTTTCTTTTATACATACCTTCTGATCGTGATTTACATCACCTAATCTTTACAAATACTGTTCAACTTCATGACCATCCTTATCACTCATAATTCTTTTATGGCTCAAATCCAACCCGGTCCCCTAAAACGTACTAACTTGGTTTGTTTACGTCTTGGCGTGCGTGCGCGGGTGACGTCACGCTTTTCGTGACGTTGCACGCACTTGCGCGCAATGACCTCACAGCCTCTTTTCAGTGTATAAACAGGGACGCCGAGTGAATACATCACTCTGGTGCGGTTCCCGATCGTACTCGGACTACTCCTGGACGCAGATGGATACTGAACTTGTAAGTTCCTTTTGAGTTAGAGGCTAGACCCTCTCGTTTGCACTTATTATTCCGCTCAGCTAATTTAATAACCGCTTGGTTATACCATTATCCCATTTAGATATCCATATCCATCAAGGCTTCACCAAAGTCTTCTTTCCATGAGATGCACTACATAGTGTCCGCTTGACACCTGGATCAGATCTGCTAATATTGGATCATTCCATGAGCCTAATATATGTTCCGGGGTAAGGTGGTTGCCCATTTTTTCACATTCCGAATGCTACTATTTGACCCACCTCTCCTAGCCTGTTTCTCTCATCACTTCCTCCGTATACTCACAGTTGCTTAAGATATTATACCACGTTCTCCAATTCTGTGTACCACAACTATGGATACATAAGGCACATTACCCCACATTTGAAATTTAATAAGAAACTATACGCCCATACTAGACATACTAGGTCATTTGCATATCAACCTTAATTGTTGGTTTTTGACTAAATCCTATAGCTTGTAGCCCTGTGGGAGATGGATTTAAAATGAGTACTGAAAAATGGGATGTTGCCCTATAGACTAGGCTAAAAGTTTGATATGATGTTTTTCAAAATTGTGTAAAAACTGCTTTAAGTTCAAACTAATTGAAGTATATATGTATTTTCTTTTGTAGACTTTAATTTGTTGAAAAATGCCGCCCCTGATGAAGAGTTTTTTATACTCGAAACGCATTGGGCTCACCAAAAGACAAATAAAAAGCAAAAATTGTTTTTTATAAAACAGAAAGTTTCAACTGAAACATTTATGGACATTTTCTACAGAATTGATTGAAAGTTATCAATATTGTATTTCAAAAAATTTACAAAAAATGTTCAAAAGGCCTATCTTGGCCGTCTAGAAAGTGTGCAGGGGACGTGGCTATCCACTTTGGATTTCTTCTTTGTTTTTTGTATATAACCATCCTAGGTACCAAGGCTGTGTCTTTCTCCCCCGCACCTCGAATTATTTACTAAAGATTACCATTGTGTTTAAACCTAACTAAATTACATTCAAATTGGTGTGCAAGTGTACTTACCTGTGTTGGAATGCACTAAAGTTATCCAGCACCTCCAGAATATATGGCAGATTTATATCTGGGTTGCACAGATACAGCAACATATCATCCACGTACATGGACACTACATGTTTCACCCCATCTATGTCTATTCCCGCGTTTCTATATTCCTGCCTCAAGTAAGCTGCCGTAGGTTGAGCCGCTATAATTTATAGCATTGGGGATAGCGGGCAACCCTGTCTCGTACCCCTATATAGTTGCCATTTGTCTGAGTACGTGCTCCCCGTCCGGACTCTGGCCATCGGTTTGCTGTATATCAGCTGTACCCACTTCATATACTGCGGCCAAATCCCATCTTTGTAATTGTGGCATACAACCAATTCCAGTGTACGGAGTCAAATGCCTTAGTCGCATCCAATGAAGCTACTGCACATTGTGCAGCGTGATCTTTCGTGCTGTAGATCACGTGGTGCAGTCTCCTGAGGTTCTCTGCAATATTCCTCCCTGGTACATACCAGGTCTGATCCAGATTGATCAGTACATGTATTACCCCATGGAGTCTGTTTGCCAAAATTGATTTAAGGATCTTACTATCTTGATTCAACAATGACAGTGGTCTATCGTATGTGCTTATTTCATTCGGTTTAAGTAGCGGGATTATCAGGGCCTCCCTCATGCTCTCAGGGAGTATATTTTCTGCGTACGCCTCATGTTAGGGAGAATTCTCAGAAATGTGCTAATTCCCACTACCTTAGAGATCACAGGTCAGCATGTAATCACCAAAATGCTGATGGTCGCTCCAGAAAGTATGACTGACTGGAGTAAGGAGATTCATCCAGGGGTGGATTAAATCCTCCTGTCCCTTAGTCTGGGGGGGGGGGGGGCGAGTGTTAGGGAGAATTCTCAGAAATGTGCCAATTCCCTCCACCTTAGAGACCCCCAGCAACTTTGCTGGATTTTGTGGACTTGATTTTTTTAACCTGGAAAGAGTGAGACCCATTTTCCCACTCTCTCATGTATTTTAATGTGATTTGGTACACTGTGTCTCTTTTGGTTGTGGTGAAAGGGGCCCCTGAGGGACCCTCGGATGTGGAAACAAGGCACAGTCACCACACTCGAATAGATACGCCAGACACAAGGTTCCGTTCCCAAAATCTAGGGTTTATTGCAATACAAAGAAGTCTCGCTCTAGAGGTCAGCCCGCTCTCCGGGGCCTCACTGGGCTCAGAAAGGGGGGCCATAAAGAAGATCATAATTCAACTCTTTAAATGCTAGCTTCGTACATTGCTATTCTTTCAGGAGACTTGCTGGCATTCGTGTACTGATTAAATGCCTTGCTCCCTGTCTTCAAGTATATGTGAGGGAGGGAATCGGGCATTTCTGTCTGGCTCTCCAGTGTAATGTTTCAACATGTTTCTTAGCCTTGGACCATTGAAGCGAAATAATATCTACAGCAAAGCAGTTTTACATGAGGCAAAGTGGCAACGTTAGAGAGAGCAGAGAGAGAAAACAAAATGGCGATTCTGGTCATCTTAAAATGGCCTCACTCTAGCTGAACTAGTTGAACTAATAGCTACGTAATAACTAATGAATATATATTCTTAACACTGTAAATGAGACGGTTGGTCTTCGGCCAACCAATTATCATTCATTTCCGGGCCCTCAAGGGGTGTTTGGTTTTTCTGGACTGACAAACTCTCCTCTTGGCCGTAAGCCAAACGTCTCATCCATACATTGCATCCTCCTCCGACCAAGTATTTGGATTAGATTTGGAATCTGATTCAAATTCGGACTCATGTACACTTGTTGTCTCCTCGTTATTATTATCAATATCAATTGCCATGAATTCTTTAATGGTTTCAGATTCGTTACTATGGCGAGTGCTTGATTTAGTAATGTTTTTTTGTTTCATCATTTGTGCACACCCTTCGCTGATTTCAGTACATACTATGGGAAGACAATGTATGCAACAACAACATGTCACGAATATTCCTAGGATTGCTACTAGGATTGCAAATAGCTTCCATCCCCAGGATCGCAACACTTCCCAGAACCAGGAGCTTATGTTCAATACCCAGCCATCTTCAGGGGGTTGGAGATCAGAGCTTAATACATGCAATTTTCTTATCGCCTCAAAAATCGTGGGGGAGGAGTCACTTACAAATACACAACACGCTGATCTCACGATTTTGCAAACACTGCTGCGATCAACTAAGATTATATCATGGGCCATTCTATTTTGCAGTGACATTAATCTAATTCCTTTTTCCTCGAGAGTCATATTATATAATATATCAGTGGTTCCATTTATTGTTTCTTCAAATATCCTAGACAGTCGTCTTATGTTATAAGAGTTTATCGCCTGGCCCCAAAATGGTATGAATGATTTTGCTATGTCCCCTACAATCAACCCTTCTTCAATATTACGGCGAGGTTGTGACCTGGTCAATTTGGTTATGTCTGATGTTTTTAAAAGAAACACCCCAGGAAACAAATCCCAAATAACACATGCCTCCCCAGTTCCTAGGTAAGCAAGGATATGCTTTTTCTCCACATATGAAATACACAGGATCTCCCACATATATTGTCTCCACTTCTTTATCAAGGATTCTATATTCCTGCATCTGGTAAATGTTTCTACCTGGAAAGAACCCTTTTTCTTTAAACAGAATGGGACAGAATGAGGGTTATAATTCACTGTATATGAAGGGGGTTCCGCATCCTCATTCCCCCTGTGGGTTCATGTGGAACGTGATCACAGAAGTTTTGTAAGGTACAGACAATCTATCCTGTGGCATTATTGCTGGCGAAATTAATCATCTTTTGTGGAACATGGAGCAAACCACCGGTTTCATAATCACTTCCTCGAATTCATTCATATTTGTTTTATCTAGTTGACCAGTTTCACTTTCGTTCCATTTCCCATAATATAGGACACTCAGAGAAGCATAACATGCAGAGGTTAAGGGAAGGGGCTGTACATACCATCCTATTCCCTGACCACCATGCTGCGGCAGGTGGGCACAAACCCAACAATTATTTTTTCTTAGGATTCAGTGTGTCATATTCATTATTAACAGCAATGTGTTGTTCCCATATCCTTCCCTATGTTTCTCTTCCATTGGGGACAAGGTATAGGAAATCACATGGTCTGGGATTTCAATTGTGGAAATGTTCATAATAGGCAAAAGTACTTCAAGAGGGTGCGTTTCTTCTAGGTACCATAATACTGATATGGTCAATATTGGGGCTAATATACTCATTATACACATTATTATGGTTAGACCCAACATACAATTCTTTTTACCATGTCCTTTTTCTAGCATACTATGTACTACGTTAATTCTCTATCAGCATTGGTGCAAGAGGGGGCATTTGCTGGTTCCGACATTTCTTCTCTTCCTTCTTCTTCTTCTACTGTGCTTGTCGTGACTATCTCTTGTTCATGTGCTTCCCAGGATGTTGACAGAGTTATGCCAGTTTGCTATCTGCCTGCATTGCTTTTTCATTTGGCAAGGCCTTTGTGCATTTTCACATTGCCCTATCGTTTCGGAGCAGCTGCCTTTGTACCACGTGCGCCCCGGTTGTTCACTCGGGTTCCTGACACATGGAGTTAGCACTGAGGAGTTGCATTTCGTGAGCTGTCTAACTTGCACAACTCTTACGCCACCCTCCTCTAGGCCTCCGGTTCTCACTTCATCCGAAAATAGGAAACAGAGGCAAGAAATTCACCAAGAGATGAAAATGTGACCACTCCTTCTTTCTGCTCCGCAGGTTGTACCGATTTGCTCCTGGTACCGTGTGATCAACAAATAGTGCGGGTGCACTTCCGGTCTCGAGCTTGGAGTCAGCCTGGGGCACAATGGCAGATGATGATGGGTGCCCAGGCGACAATGCAGGCTGTGGCGCAACAGAAGATGGTGGGCGCCACAGAGGTATGCGCTTGATGTCGGCCAGCAGAGATGCAGAATCTGCTAGACAACTTTGAGGCACTCTTTGCTCTTTCGTTTTTTATGGCAATCTCATCAGGCTTTGTTTCAGGATCAGGCAGTTTCTGTGGCAAGGGACTGGCAATGGCATTTTTCGTTTCTGGAACCGCTGCTATCTCTTTCTGGTCTTTGTCCCGATCAGTTGACGTGTCAAAAGGTGATGGGACTTTCTTGGCGTGCGTGGCATGAATCCACGTCTTGCGTCCATCCACGCATATCGCTGTCTGCGTGGTCAGGTGTATTTGATACGGCCCACGCCACCTGGGTGCCAGTTAATTTTTCCGTTCGTAGTTTCTGACTAATAGCCAGGTTCCTGGCTCCAATGCATGTCCTGGGCCAGTATACCTCACTGGTAATGCCTCATGCACCTGCTGATGAATCAAATGCAGTTTTTTTACTAACAAATTACATTAAAAGCTGAGTACAGGGTATTCTACCTCTCTCATTCTTTTCGGCTGAGGTGCGCACCACACATTCGCCAGTCTCCCAATTATGATTTCATAGGGGGAGAGCCCAGTTCTGGCCTGCACTGACGTTCGCATACATAGTAACGCTATTGGTAATGCATCTACCCAACTTAGTCTGCTGCCTGCACAGATCTTACTGATTTTGGACTTCAAGATTCCGTTATGCCGTTCAATAAGACCGGCGGAACTCGGATGTCTCGAACAATGGAATCTTTTAATCGATCTGCAATCCTGCACAAATCTGCAGTATCACTGCACCTACAATGTGCAGACCATTGTCCGACCATATGACACGGGGCAGACCAAAGCGAGAGAAATACTCTTTTAGCATTACTTTTGCCATGCTCATAGCTGTGCAATCTTTCAAGGGATATGCTTCCACCCATTTGCTGAATGCACATATGATCACCAAAACATACTTCAGATTTTGGCATCTCCCCATTTCTATGAAGTCAAAGTGAATCACTTCGAATGGCATAGAGGAAGGGCCAAAACTTCCTGTTGGAGCCACTGTTCCCTTTCCCACATTGTGCTCTAGGCATGTAATGCAGTTTTGTACCAGCCTTTCGGCATTCTTTTTTATAAGTGGATTTTCCCAGACTGTGGCGAAATGTTGGACTATTTTCTTTGCACAGATGTGTGTGGGACTATGAGCCATTGTAACCATTGCGTTTACATACCATTTGGCAACATCCAATTCCCGCTTTTCTTGTCCACCCAACAACCCTCCAAATCCAGTTCTGCAGAGACCTTGGCCCATTCCTGTATTTCGTCGGCGGTAGCTTCTGCCTGCATTTCTTTAACAGTCACAATTCCATTTTCTATCATGCAGGGCACTTCCTCCGATTGTACTGTCAACATTTTTGTACTCAAGTCAGTGGCAGTCTGTTTCGCAATCTTGTCTGCATATGCGTTTCCTTCTCCCACTTTACATGCCACCTTTTTATGCGCCTCGCATTTCACTATTGCCAGGTGCTTTGGACACGTAAGTGCAGACAGTAATCGCACAATCAGAGGGCCATGTTGAATTCTAGCCCCATGGGATGTTAAGAAACCTCTCTCGGCCCATAATCGGCCAAAATTATAAACTACGCCAAAGGCGTACTGGCTATCAGTATAGATATTCACGCTCAAGTTCTCCGAAATTTCACAAGCTCTTGTTAAAGCAATTATCTCTGCTGCTTGGGCAGAGTTATAAGGAATTCTTTTACTCTCCACAACGCTTTTTAATGTCGTAACAGCATATGCAGCAGTTGATGTGCCGTCAGGTACTTTAAAACAGGAGCCGTCACAAAACAGTTCCCCTTCTGGTTCTTTTAGTGGTGTGTCACTCAAATCAATTCTCCCTTTTGTTTCTTTCTCAGTAACCATTAGGCAATCATGGGGAGGCAATTCAGTCCCACCACTGTTTTCCCCGGGCATTGGCATTAATTCTGCTGGATTCAAAGCGCTACACCTCATAATTTGGATGTGGGGCGCGAACAATACAATTTCATATCTAGTCAATCTAGCAGAGGTGAGGTGTTGCGTCTGCGTTATATTGAGTGGAAAGTCTATGGCATGTGGCACCATCAAAATTAAGGTGTGCCCCAAAACCATCCCTTCTGTTTGTTTCACTGACGCAGCAGCCGCTGCAACAGCTCGCAAACTTCGTGGTAGAGCACGCGCTACAGGGTCCAGCGCAGAAAAAAAATAGCCGCACGGCCTATTTCTTCCACCTTGTTCCTGTGTTAAGACAGACAATGCGCATCCTTCATTCTCATGCACAAATAGCCTAAAAACCTTTTCATAATTCGGTGTGCCCAAAACTGGAGCAGAGCTCAAAATGTTTTTTAGTGAATCAAATGCTTTCTGACACTCTTCATTCCACTGCAAAGGTACCACAGCATTTTTCTTTGTTAACTCCACCATTGGCTTCACAATCAAAGCAAAGTTCACAATCCACTGACGACAATATGAAGCCATGCCTATTATAGCTCTCACACCTTTCTGTGTCGTTGGGATAGGCATACCAGAAATGCTCTTTATTCTTTCAGGCGTTAATCTTCTCCCTTCCTTGGAAAGTAAGTAACCCAAGTAAGGTACTTCTTTCTGACAGTATTGGAATTTCTCTAGGCTCGCTTTATGGCCATGCGCAGCTAGATGGGTCAATAGTAAAATAGTACCTTTTTTACACATCTCTTCCGTGTCAGCAGCGATTAATAAATCGTCAATGTATTGTAGCAAAACACAGTCTGCTGGTAATTCTAACATGTCCAACTGTTCTTTCAATGCTCTACTATATATGCTCGGACTTTCAGTATAGCTTTGTGGTATGCCTGTAAATGTGAATGATCGTCCTCCTAAAGTGAAAGCGAATAAATACCTGCTTTCTTTGGGTACTGGAATGCTGAAGAAGGCGTTTTTTAAATCAACAACACTAAAATATTCTGCTGATGCAGGGATCATTGTCAAGATCGTAGTGACGTCTGGCACTAACGGGAATTGGGGATCTACCACTTTGTTCAGTGCATGGAGATCAATTATGAAACGGTACGGTACCTCATTACCCCCTTTCTTGTACACGGGAAGAATGGGACTGTTACATACACTACCTGTAATTTCTTCAATCACTCCCAATTTCACCAAATCAGAAACAATGCTTTTCAATCCTTTCTCTCCTTCTGCTGAAATTTTATACTGCAGAATACGCGGTAGCGTTATTCCTTCTTTTAATGTAATTTTCACTGGCTTTATCTTCAAACATCCCACATCATTGTCATTCACGGCCCAAATGCAAGCTGGTACCTTACTCAATTCCTCTGATAAAGGTTCTGTCACAAATTCAGAAGTCGGCATAGTCTGGGGAGAAATAGTCAAAAATACCCCACCTGGTGTACAATGAATAACTGCGCTTAGTTTTTTTTTCTTCAATAGATTCAATCCTAAAAGATTTTCCCCACAACGCTCTGTTAAAAGAAATGGACAATGTTCAGTAAAAGGCCCTATTGTCACTGCTACTGATTTGGACTCAGGGTTTATTACTGGGGTACCTGCGAACCCTACTGAAATATTCTGTCGCCCTGTCAGATGTATGTCTGGAACCAAGTGATGATCTATCAAGCAATTTTGTGCCCCCGTGTCTACGAGGAATCTATGCTCTTCTTTCCTGATTTTCATCTCTACGTAGGGTCCTTTCTGATTCACGGGAATTGACACTGGTTCCGACCCCTGTCCTGGGCTGTCCTATTGGGGTAACAACACATCATCCGATGTGTAGTCTCCACTGTTATTATAATATGCACCTGTCTGGTTATCAAAAATGTTCCCCCCTCTCCCTCTAATTCCCGTTTGTACACCCTGCTGATTTTGACTTTGAGTAGTTTGATTCGGAGCCTGGACTTGATTCTATGCACCATTCCCTTAATTATTTTGGTGCTGCTGCATATGATTTCTGTTGTGACCATTTGTTCCCATGTGCCCTCTGTGAGGCCTTCTCTGACTATATCCGCCTCTATTTTGCAAATGCGGACATTGTGCCCGCCAGTGTCCTTCCTCTCTGCAGAATGCACATTGGTTTAATCCGAAAGGCCCTCCATGCATATTCAAATTTCCCCTACTATGTGCATTTCCCCTTCCCCTGTTGTGTCCTGCTACCTGCTGGAGTAACACACGCATTTTCAAGTTTGTTCTATCCTTTGCTTCTCTTTCCTTCTCAGTATTTACCCGGTTCTCATAATATTGGGCCATGTGTAATACTTCTCCTAGCGTTTTTGCTTGCCATGCACTTTCTGAAGTCATTATAAAATTTTGAATCGGAAGTATTAATCCCCTCACATATTTATCCAAAAATAACCTTTTCCCTGCTTCCGTACTCACATCCTGTCCACTGAAATCTGTAAATACTTCTTCGAATCTGTTGAAATAATCTGTGGACAACTCATCTTTACCTTGAACACACGCCGTCATCTTGTCCCATTGGATTATTTTCTCTGGGACCAATTCTTTTAACTTCTGTACTTTTCGTGCCAGTAATGCTAACATATTCGCCCCAGGCTGTGCACCCACTGCTTTATTCCTATCTTCTAGTATTAAATTTGCCCACGTGGCACCATAGGCCGTCTCGTCATCTACCTTTCTTATTCGTTTCCATATGTCCGCTGGGAAAATTACGGGGAATATTAGATCTATGTCACCCATAGTGAACACCGAGGACTGTAATAAAGAGTCCACTTCTTTATAAAAAACCAGATGGATTTTTCCATATGTCAGGGATTGTTTGTTTTATATTATTCACTTCCTGTTTAGAGAAGGGAACATGCACATATTGGGCTGTGTAATGTGCTGGGATCACCACAGGTGGCGCATTGCCTACTGCGGGAGTCTCTACCTTCGGTATAAAAGTAGGGGGCACTTCTCTCATGGGGAAAGCCACACTCACTATTCCTCCCCCTTCCCTCATATGCAACAATATTCCCAGGTCGAGGGATAAGGCTGTCTCTCCTGTTCCCCGTTCCATCGCTCTCTTATATACTGCCAACAATTCAGGAGGGCTCACCTTTTCCTCACGTATATCTTTGTTTATCAAATATTCAACCATCGTTTGTGACGCTCTCTTTTTCATTGATAAAGTGTATTCATCAAATATTTCATGTATTTCCATTGTGGGAATACTGGGATCTGAAATCCATTTTAGTGCCTCCCGCATACATACTTTTATCTAATTTGCGCTGCTGGTGACGAAAATCGCTGCTGTCTACCCCTCTCAATATTCTTTCTCTTATTTCCCGGTTTGGCGAGTACTTCAGAATACTCTTCATCCAATTCATTCTTTATTTCAAACAATCACTTCACATGCTCTTCTATTTCTTCATCTCTCCCTCTACAACGGGCTAATGCATTCAAATCCAACAATCGTTGCGGTGGTAACTTCCCAATTAATTTTTTCCATTGTCCCGACAAATATTCCCCCATGCATTCCAACAATACCTGTCTTTCGTTGTTCCTTCTGAAGTCATATAGGGACGCTAGCGTGGATACCCCATCATTATCATCTATATACATTTCCGCCTGTTCTTGCAGCTCACGCTGTCTCTCCTAACTGATCGCGCTGCGAGTTACTCTCGTACATTCATTCTGCTCAATTCCATCATGGGAGGGGCAGTCGGAACAGTGGCACCCTCTTGATCGGGAGGTGCGGAGGGGGCAGTGAGAGTGCGATCCGTCTGCTGGGGCTGTGGTAATTGCAAAACACTCGGGGCTGGCTGGCTAATGGGCAGTGCAGTGTCTGATGCAACCTGTGGCTGTGCTGGCGTTGGGAGGGGCTGAGCAACGGGAGGGGGTTGAGCGGCAGCTACTGACGTAGTCTTTTTAGTTTCACTCCTCGGGCCCTGTTTTGTTTCAGTTAAGATTCTGTTTATTAATTTGTCCGATGAGTGTAGCTCTCTTTGTGGATATATTTTTTCTATGTTTAATTCATCGCGCTGTCTTGTCTTTCTCAAGCTATTACTCCACTCCTCCTCCTCAGCTTTCTCCGCCTTTGACTTATGCCTGCGCGCATGTTTCTCTCTACTTCTAAATCGGAGCATTGCTTCCCTCCTCCAGTCCCTAAGGATATCAAGTGCCTCAGGGCGTGCTCTCTTACTTATCAACACCTTTTCCAGGTTATCTATACGTTCCATCTCAAAACTCCCATCCCTCGGCCACTGAAGATTTTCCTGTTTTCTGGTTTGCTTATGTCAAGTTTCACAAAACATTATCGCTCCCATACCATACTTTATGTACATATCATAAGCCAGCGTTCTTCCCGGTGGTGCTTCCTGGTCAGTTTCCAAAGATTGTTCGCCGCAGCGGAAAAATCCTGCTAAGGTGGACAATACCCCAGGCATGTTTTAACCTTACCCTTGGCTAATCAAACTTACTCTGGGTGTGTGATTTTGCAAAATCAACTCTCAACCAATATCAGGATCACTTATGAATCGGGGCATGACTCACCTGATTAGTCAATTTGTCTTTTCAAGACACAATTCGTCCCTATACTGACGCAACCAATGACGTCGTGTCTGCGTATCTCGGCTCTGCCTCGTTTCGGGACCCTCGCCTCCTTGTTCGCTGGCCACGGACGTCGATCAGGGATCAGCGGTGTGCAGATCTGCAAAGGAGTCTCTCATGGCTTTCGCAGGGGCGCCCCAAACACCTCTTGAACCCGGCTCGATCGCTCCCGTCCTCGTCGTTCTTCCCACCTTCCTTATTCTGCAATGTACACGATGGAACAAGTGGGGGAGGGTACCTATTCGGGTGCCATCTTGAAAGAGGCCCCTGAGGGACCCTCGGATGTGGAAACAAGGCACAGTCACCACACTCAAATAGATATGCCAGACACGAGATTCCGTTCCCAAAATCTAGGCTTTATTGCAATACAAAGAAGTCCCAGTTGGCCAAATGGTCCCACGCCCCGCGACGTGTGTCTAACAGACCTCGGGGGACGCAAAAGAGAGTGAAACGTACATCAGTTACATATCTACAAACCGAGTACCTTACAATCAGCAATGACACAGTATGACACATTTGATGCCGCCCTCAATTCATTTCCCTTTGAATTAGAGGCGATGATTGACCAGTATGACAAATATGACACCTTAGACCACCATATTTAGAAACGGTTTGCAATCTTCAATTTTACAGACACCATTCTTTATTTGCGAGAACACAGAATTTCTGTTTTTCATGGGCAAGCTGCACGTAGGAGACTGGCACATACCAGACCTCACTATCTCTTAGTTTCGATTCTCGCTCTAGAGGTCAGCCCGCTCTCCGGGGCCTCACTGGGCTCAGAAAGGGGGGCCGTAAAGAAGATCATAATTCTACTCTTTAAATGCTAGTTTCGTACATTGTTATTCTTTCAGGAGACTCGCTGGCATTCGTGTACTGATTAAATGCCTTGCTCCCTGTCTTCAAGGATATGTGAGGGAGGGAATCGGGCATTTCTGTCTGGATCTCCAGTGTAATGTTTCAACATGTTTCTTAACCTTGGACCATTGAAGCGAAATAATATCTACAGCAAAGCAGTTTTACATGAGGCAAAGTGGTAATGTTAGAGAGAGCAGAGAGGGAAAACAAAATCGCGATTCTGGTCATCTTAAAATTGGCTCACTCTAGTTGAACTAGTTGAACTAATAGCTACGTAATAACTAATGAATATATATTCTTAACACTGTAAATGAGGCGGTTGGTCTTCGGCCAACCAATTATCATTCATTTCTGGGGTCTCAAGGGGTGTTTGGTTTTTCTGGACTGACAGTGGAGTCTGACAAACTCCATAGGCATCATCTTTTACATTGTGTCACCCAGCACCTTCAGTGCAGTGACACAGGGAAGTCTTTCAGAATTCCCAAGGTTTAAATACCTTCTCTGGGATAAACTACTGTTTCCCAGAGCAGTAAAGTGAAATTGACTTTACTTGCATATGTAACTTTCTAGACCCAGCACACATTGTCTTACAATAGGGTGCTGGAGGAGTCATCTGGTTTCCCCTTTGTCTAGCTTCTCATGTAACATTTTAATGTTACTCTTTCCTCAATGAATGGCTGGTGGCAGTGGTTTACTTTTTACTACCATTATGGGATTTTAAACACGGGCGGCGTTCGCAACCACGGTAAAGCACCCATAGGTGCCATTTTAATCAAAATGGCCTCGGCCTTCTTTTTTTGCCATTTCTCTGTGGAAAGGTCCTTCTTGAGATTTACTCTGCGTGCCAAATCTGGTTTGGTCTCTTTGTTCATTTTGTCTTTGGCGGGCTTCACGAGTGAAACCCGCATCTGGCTTCAGGGTTTCTGGGGTGAGCAGGAAGTGAGGGAGGTGCCCAAAACTCCCTGTGCTTTGTCTCCTAGGAGAACCAAATGCACTCTGTGGTGATTGGCCGGCTGACTGTCTGGCAAGGACAGCCACCCTGCTGGGCGACTGACAGCTAGGCTGTAATGAATGGGAGAGAACTGAATAAAAGGCGAGGCGTTTGGCTTGGAAGGCAGAGTCGACCACTGGACGAAAGCACCAAAGAAGAACTTGAAGAGGATGCCTGCTGCAACTCCTGGACCGTTGGTTTGCCCGGTGAAGCCCTCTGCTGTGCTGAAACTCCAAATTTGTATCGACAGAGAAGCCCCAGAGAAGGACGACTTCTCCCCTTGAGTTGGTGGGACCAATCAACTCCAAAGTAAGCCACCTGGACATTCTCTCAGAGCTGGTTGAATTTCTACAGAGTTGCTGCTGGAAACTCCAAGGATAGGAACACCAAATTGTGTGCGTTGCTTTTAAGCTGGCCAAGAGCTCCAGGAAGATCCTCCGGACTCCCAGGAAGTAGGACTGACCGAGCCTGAGCCCCCTAAACAGAGTGCGGGACCCCAGAAGCAAGAAAAGTACTAACTCAACAGCCAGGAACAGCAGTGTTGCTATTTGCGGTAGACGTGAGGAGCTGAAACACTGAACAGCCACTTGTTTGAAGATTGCCTGTTTCGAGCGGTGACCATCCCATTGCAGTGCAGGAGTCCTCAGAAGTCCTCCCTCTTGTCACCACGACTGAGGCTCAGGAACAGTGAGATCTGCAGAGCTGCTCAGGAACAGAAGTCATCTGCTGCACTTTTTCTTCAATATAAAGGTACTGTAAAAGTCTGAGAGAACTTAACTCTTACTGTAGAGTTGCTTGCATCTTCTACTACTCACAAGTCTAACAGATTGTGGCCCTACATTGATTCTTCTTTTTCTTCAAAGACTTCTAAAATATTGTGCAAAGACTTTTCTTACTTATCTGCAAAGAAGTGCTTCAGCTCATATAGACTTTTGCCCATTGACTTTGGCTTAGCCTGTTTCACTGAATTATTCTTATTGGGGGATCTAAAAGTATTTGCCTGCTTAAGAAATGTGTGGTCTCTTGTATGTTCTAATAAGCTTTTCCTTTGACTGACTCCTAAATGATTCTAAATACAACAGTGGTATATTAATGTCCCCAGCACCCTAGTTATTGAAGTCACGTGAGGGTGTAGGTTGTGTATGTGGGCCATCCCAAAAGGGTACTCACTGATTTAGAGATATCAAGAGTTTGTATTTTGTGAAGTATATTTGAGTGTTACTATTATATTGCCCCTGTCTGAAGAAGGCTTACTCTAACTGACTGATAAATAAATAAATAAATATTTTTTTATTCAAGAAACCTTGTGTGTAAGAGTTTATTTGAATACTTGTCACTGTGAATCTCTGTGTAACTCCCTTACAGCTCACATTGACCCCCTTTGAGATAAACCTGGCTCCTCAATCACGCTACCAACCTGTGTAGTACAGACTTATTCCAAAGGTTGGGTTCCTATTGCCAGGAGGTCAGGGTTGTTGTAGTGCACCCAAAGGGTACTCCACACAATCTTGCCTAACACTGTTGGCAGGCGGTGAGGATCTATTGTAGAGTTGTTAGACTAAGAATTTGCTTTGCTTTTGTTCAACTAAAACCTTCACAAGGCTAAGCTCCACTAGAAAAGCAATTGTAATATGCCAAATATGGATAACTTCAGGCAGGAAGCCCTGGTCATTTTAACAGTAGGGAAACTGAAAGAAATGTGTAAAATCGGGAATCTCCCTGTTAAAGAAAAGAAAAATGAACTAATTGCAAGATTGTTGAATAATCAAAGTCTGGGTAGTAGGCCTGTCACACCTACTAACCCAGGAAATGTGGAAAATGATAATGTGGATGATAATTCAGAGTCTAACACTACTATTGTTGATGAGTTAGAAGAGTTGGTGGAGTCTCAGGAAGAGCACCCCTCTTTACCTCAACAGGCCCTTATGCCTCAACCTATATCCACAGGGACCCCACAGGGTCCATCACTGAGTGCAAAATGTGTGTCTCTTGAGAAAAAGAGACTTGAGCTAGAGTTCAAAAGATTACAAATCCAAGCTGAAACCAAACATCAGGACATCAAACTAAGGGAAATGGAAATGCAACATGCTCTTGAAATGAAGAAATTAATGTTTCTATTGTTTCTATCCCAGAGTCTTCTAGGTCTTCCAGTCCAAAGAGACCTTGCATGCCTAAAGAAGCAGTGAGTATGTATGATGTGAAACTTGATACTTTGCATTGGTTGGGTGCTTTTGAATATAAGTATAGGATTCAGGGTTTCACAGGGAATCCGTTGATTCCTTGGCTTTTGTCTAGGCCCCCCAGGTTGCAACTGATGCTGTAATGGAGAGGGGGGAACCTGAAAGATTGGAGTATGAAAATGTGAAGCTAGCTCTGATAGCTAGATTTGGGAAAACTCCTTCCCAGTACCTTAAGAGGTTTAGGACCCTCAAAAAGACTGATGGTACCCCTTGGGCTACCTGGGTGTGTGAATGTTTGAAACACTTAGATGGTTGGGTTCAGGTTTACAGAGTGAACTCCTCTGAAGGAATGGGAAATCTATTGTTGTTACACACAAGGATTCTGGGCCCACTCATAAATAGGATGAGGGGAAGCAGCACAAGAAAGATGACAAAGAGAATTCCAAAACCTCCAATCCAAAAGAGGGCCACAAATAAAGAAGGGTAAGCCATTTGGGAAACCAGTTCAGTCTAGTGAAACCTCTGGTGCCAAACCAGGGGGAGGTCAGCAGAAGCCCCCATTTGTCAAAGCATTTGGTAAATGTTATGCACGTGGGTCAACTGACCATGTGAAAGGGGATCCCAGGTGCAAGGGTAAACCTTCAGGGGTCCACACTGTCTCCTTAGCCTTCATCCCTGAGGGAGAAGTATATATGGCAAGTGGAAACTTCCACCTATTGGCTGAGGACCCCATTGAAGTCTCAGCCAGTGTTTCTTTAGTGTCTTTGGGTCTGTGGGAACAGCAGGATTTGGATGTGTACAATTCTATACCAGATGAAACAAAAGAATATTACAAGGACAGTGTACTTGTGAATGGTCAGGAGACCCCTGCCATTAGAGACCCTAGGGCCAGAATCACAGCGGTGGATGAAACCTTTTTCAAACCACCTGCTGAGGAATGACTTAAAATCTCTTAGAGTTGTATCAAGCACCCCCAGGCCTCACAGTAAATGGAAGCAGGAGCAGACTAGGAAGGCCAGATAGCTCACCTTAAATGACTCTCAGTGGGTTTTTACAGAAGAACCTTTAACACCTAGTCCACAGGAAGAGCCACCTTCTATTTCCAGGAAGAAAGAGACAAAAGGGAAACCCAAGGTCTAAGGAAACAAGAAAGATAGCACTCCTGTGCATCAAAACTCCATGAGAGGACAGTCCAAAGTCACACCAGTGACTCCTCCACCAGCTGAGGCTGAGTGTGAGGTCCAACCAAAAGAGGTTGAATCAGCTACTGATGACACAGAGCTGGAGGAAGACCTTCATCCTGTTGGAGATTTGGATCCTAAAGACCATCCTGAGTTGCAGACTATGCTTGCAGAAGTCAGCCCCTGTAGGGCAGACTTCAGCAGAGGTCAAAGAGAGTGTCCTACTCTTGAAGGCCTTCGCCAACAGGCAGCTTCTCAGCTGGAAGGGCAAGAGCCAGGGAAGCACATGTTGTACTGGGAGGATGGCCTTCTCTACAGTGAACCTATTGAGTCTACCCCGGGGGTCTACAGAAGACTTGTAGTGCCTCAGGAGGTAAGACCCCAGTTTCTACAGTTAGCCCATGAGATTCCTTTAGCTGGTCACATAAGCTTTAAGAAGACCAAGGAAAGGATTTCTCTGTATTTCTACTGGCCTAAAATGGGTTCTGATGTAGATACATTCTGTAGGAGCTGTCACACTTGTCAGACATCTGGCAAGAGTGGAGCCAAGAATGTGGCACCTTTGGTGCCTCTCCCAGTGGTGGGAGTCCCTTTTGAGAGGGTAGGAATCAACAATAATAATAATAATAATTTGGCATTTATATAGCACTACAAACCCTCAGGTATCTGAGCGCTGCTTATTATTACCCACGTTGTGTGGTGCTCATTTATCGACCTCGGAAGGATGAAAGGCTGAGTTTGGCCCCACCGGGATTTAAACCTGCATTAGCAGACTCTGCACTGATGTCAAAGCGAGCGCTCTACTCGCTGTGCCACTTGACTGCTGTGCCACTTGACATTGTTGGTCCCTTAGACCCTCCCACATCTTCAGGCAAACGATTTATATTGGTTGTGGTAGACCATGCTACCAGGTATCCTGAGGCCATACCTATGAGGACTGTTACTGCTCAGGCAGTGGCTAAGGCCCTATTTGGTATTATTACCACAGTAGGTTTTCCTAAGGAGGTTATCTCAGACAGGGGGTGGGGGGAATTCTATGTCGCACCACATGCAAGTCATGTGGTAAAACTGTGGAGTGACCTATAAGTTCTCAACAGCCTACCATCCCCAAAACAATGGGTTGGTGGAGAGGTTTAACAGAACTATGAAGAGCATGATAGGTGCTTTAGAAGAACCCCTTAGAAGAAAGTGAGACCTTCTACTGCCATGCCTTCTCTTTGCTTATAGAAAAGTCCCTCAAAAAGGGGTTGGTTTCGGTCCCTTTGCGCTTCTCTATGGTCATCTGGTTGCAGGTCCATTTGCCCTAATCAAGGAGGGGTTGGAGAAAGCTCCTTCCCACAAGCCACTGAGAGTCACTGACTATGTGTTAGGTCTCCGAAGGAGAATGACACACATGATGACAGAATCTTCAGATAACTTAAAAGCAGGTCAGGCTCTGGTGAAGCATTGGCATGACCAGAGGGCCAACATGGTTGAGTTTACTCAAGACCAGCAAGCTTTAGTTATGGTACCTACAAGGCAGAGGGCCTTACCAGAAAAATGGATTGGACCCTTCAAGGTTGTGGAGAGGTCAATTATTTGGTGGACTTAGGCAATCCTAAGGAGGCCCCCAGGGTCTTTCACACCAACCACCTAAAGGCCTATGTCTCTAGACCAGAACTGGGAGCTTTGCTTCTAGCCTCTGCTCAGGAGGAGGAGGAGAGTGGGTCTCTACCTGACTTTGTCAGGGTGCAACCTTTAGATGGGAAGATAGAAGGAGGTAATCTCTCTTCTGATCTAACACTGGAACAGCAGGAGGAGTGCAAAATTCTGTAAAATAGTGTTTGCCCCTCTGTTTTCACTATCACCAGGCTTGACCCCTGGGGGCCAGCATGAGATTTTCACTGGTGACTGTTTACCTGTCAAAAGCAGGAGTTACAGAATGTCAGACCATGTAAGAACCCATATAAAGGAAGAGGTCAACAAGATGCTTGATCTTGGGGTAATAGAGCCATCTGCAAGTCCATGATCTAGTCCAGTTGTGCTAGTATCAAAGGCAGGATCCAAGGAGTTGAGATTCTGTGTGGACTATAGAGCTCTGAATGCAGTCACCAAGACTGATACCCATCCTTTACCTAGAACAGATGAGCTGGTGGACAAACTTGGTTCAGCCAAGTACCTCAGTACATTTGACCTAATCTCAGGCTATTGGCAAATAGCTCTGACAGACCATGCCAAGGAGAAAACTGCATTTTCAACCCCAGTAGGCCTCTACCAGTTCAAGGTTATGCCTTTTGGGCTAAAGAATGCACCTGCTACATTCCAAAGAATGGTGAATCATGTTCTGAATGGGATGGAGCACTTCTGCATGGTATACTTGGATGATATTGCAGTGTTCAGCCCTACTTGGAAAGAACATATTGACACTTATAATATGTATTGCAAGAGATTGGGTGTCAGGCTACTAGAGACTAGATCAATGCCATCCATGATTCGCTCTGCTCCTCAACGCACACTGGAAGTAATGACCATCTGCCTGCCAGCTCATTACAAAAACAAAATAAAAATCCGACAAGCTCGGAAAAAACTAATAGTCATTTAAGCATGGAGAAAGACCGATGCAACAAAACTGGACAACTAGAAACAAAGCGACCATCAAACTGCGCATGGGAAGGTGATGAGTCAGTACGAGAAGCAGACCTAGAAAAACCAAAGAAAAAGGGATAAGATCTGCAAGCAAACAAAGAATTCTCAATTTTTACAGAACAGAAATCCTCCAAAGCAGCAACATCAGGAAGAGGGAAACAATTGGTCTTCCGCCTACCAACGTCAGAAAAAAGATTGGCCATAAAACAACTAACAAAATCAGGGCCGACCCAAACCTTAGAGTTAAGTTCCCAATTGAGTATTACCGAGCCCATACCTGCAAAGGGGAGTGAGCCAGAGGCTTGCATCGATCTGGAGGTGCCTACGAGTACACTGAATACATCAGGATTGACAGAAGATCTCCTGATGGAAGAAGCCCTAGCAAACCTGAGCCAACACTCTGTGGTCTCGCTGACGGTAATTCCTGATGAGACACCGCTCTCGACAAAATCAAACGTACGGAGCAAAGTATCACCGGTAACCAGAAGTAACGGAGATGCAAAAGACAAATCCCCCCCTTTTTTGACTCTGGAGGAACGTTGTAAAAAGATGACTAAGACTGAAAAATGGGGAACTGATCAACAAGTATGTAACGAACAGGTGACCCCCCCGAGAAAGACTGCCTCGACACTACCACTCCAAAGCACTGAGGTCTCTAAATCATAGACCTAGGAAACGGTCCAGTGGGCCTCACAAAGAAATAAGATCCCCGCGTGGGCAACAGAGGAGGCAATCGCCAAAAGATCGTGAAAAGAGGGAGCAGAGAGGGGAACCCAAAGACACAGAAAAGCAAAGCAAAGTTGTCCCAAAATCAAGCCTTCAAAATTAGATGATTCAAAATCCGGCCTTTAAATGTGCGAAAACAGAGACTATGTCATCCTCAATAGAAGAACAATGATGGATCTGTTCTACAGGATACCAAACCTTAGGTAAGTGGAAACAAGCGACCTAAAATGGGTAGAACCAAGCCACAAAGGAAGTCATGCGACCACCTATTTGTATATAACTTCCAGAACAGTAAAGCAGAAGTTACAGGAAGCCACGAGAAATCTCCGGGAATCTGGATGTGAACTACGAGAAATCGAAGAGCCAAGATGCCATCATTCTAAAGAACCATACAGGAAAGGTAACATCCACCTAAATCCTGTAACAAGAAAAGAAATAAATAGCCGTAACAGGTATCCTTCTGAAAACAGCAAATTCATGCGCCGCTGTGCGGCCTATGTGGAAGAACAAACCGATAGCCACACGGTGAGAAGGCCTGAAGTTGAAAGAGGTAACGAAATTCGACCAAACCAGGAAAAAAGACCTCACAACACCCTGGCACAAAATAAAGGGAAAAGGCCTGAGGCAAATGATGAAACCGGACGAAAACCATCTGGTCCTCTGATTACAATAAAGAGAATACTTATGTAGGACGTCGACAAAGCATCCACAAAACCGACAGAAAAGGAAAAATCAAACCCCCTACAGAATCTATGGGCCTGGCTCCCGAAATCTTTGGCCTCTCAAAGGAAATAGCAACCCATGACCTCCTGATTACCTGACCCATCAACACGACAAGCAACCTCCAGACTTGGCTCATGGAATACGCAAGGGTTTTCCCATCTTATGGTTCCAGGAGAGGTGAATTTGGACTCCTTTGAAATTCTCTGCTTCCAAGAGACGTGGCTCACTGAAAAGCCCATCCTAGACGGCTTTGACTTCCATCCAAAAAAGGAATCAAAGGGCCGCCATCCTCAGGCCTACTAACTGCCGTTCGCTCAGGGGGAGGAATGAAAATGATAAAAATTTTGACAACTACGCTATTTTTGCTAACTGCCCAAGTGAAGTGGACGTATTGGAATTCCGGGAAAGAGAAGCTAGAAACTGTTCCTGTTACAATTATGAACACCTATTGGAACCCAGAGGCAATCCTGGACAATGAATACCTAGAAATGATAGCGGAAGAAATTGATCGAATGTACATCGACTATGAAGAAACCAACCTTCTAATCTGTGGCGATCTAAACGCAGTTTGCACAAAACAACTTCAATTTGCCCTGAGGACCCCAGCGCAGCGGTGAGGGAAAGCTTGGATCTCCCTAATGAACTCTAGAGACCTCCTCAACTTAGACACCACCTATGCTCGAACCAACAGCATACCATCTTGGGAAGGCGTATTTCCTCGGCCACAATCAACCATATCTTTGCCTCTACGCCGATGCTGGAAATTATTGACTCCTTTAACATTATCAAAACCTCAGCCAGTGACCACAATCTACTGATGATAACATGGCCGTCTCTGCAGATGGGAAAAGCCATGCCCAATTCAAACCTGGTTGAAAATCGGAAAGGAAACCGCCTCTCACTCAGTTCGAACAATATCATCTCTCTGACTGATAATTATGCTCGGCTTGAAACACAGAGAATCCAAAATCCTCATCCAGATTATATCTGTCTGCTTAACGTCTTCAAAAATCCTAATAACAATACAGGTACGTCTACAAAGAAACCAAATCATAATTATGACCTAACACTGGTTGAAAAGGGACGGTCTCTACGAAAAATAAAAAGAGCATTCTCCAAGAACAGCACAGAGGCAAATAAAAAAACATTAACGGACGGACTCAAGCTGTACAAAAGCTGGCTAAAATCTTATCGCCCGTCCCTATAACAAAAGGATTCGGAAGATATGTTGAGTGCCGTCTGCGGTAAAAATACCCGCAAATTAAACATAGTATTGGCGAAGACGCGTGGTTAAAACATTACAAAAAACTCTTTTATAACCCACAGGGGATTACATCAAGCACGCAGGAACAAGACGCGCCACCCTGGGAGGATCTCCACGACAGACAGGACATCCAGGAAATCCTGAAAAAACTTAAAAATTCACGTGCACCAGGACCAGACAGGCTGTCAAATTTACATCTGATTGACTCAAATGTAATATAGATGAAAGAACAGGTAATAGGACCACTCGGGACACTAGGACCTTGACGACCGCCCCCGTCATACAGACACGTTTCTTGCTTGTTTCTACAGGCGTTAGGGCACTTTTTGTGTTCGTACGCGTTACTCGCTTGTTTTAACAGGCGATAGGGCACCTTTTGTGTTCGTACATGTTTTGGAGCAGTTTTACTCTCCGGCACTCCTGGAGACGCCGATTGGTGCTCCTACAAACCTACTTTACCAGGTATGATCCAGCCATTCACAGCCACATGCTGTTGCTTCGTTTTCACAGTTTCTGTTGCCTGATGGCAGATCAGTGTGCTGACTCTCCTCTTTTCTTTACCAGCACTGACTGCCATCTCCTTACCAGACCTCCTCCACCGCCCCACGAGGCCCAGAGGTACCTTTACTCAATTTGATCTGAACACACCACACCCTTAGCAGCATGATGCCACCAGGGTGCGGGGACCCAGCACTTCCCACGTTTTCCCAGCCCCTCCCAGCCCCACTCCCATCCCTTTTTGATGAGTTTAAGAGCACCGGTGACCAGGCACCAATAATCTCCTGTAATGCATGTACCATGTTGGTTTTCAATGCCCCACTCCCCTAGAGTGGAGAGACTCCCCCTTGCCGTAAGGCCAATTGTTTTGTGCCTACACTCTCCTAATTAGCTCCTGCTTTTCCCCCTTCTGTGTCCCTGCAGGAGACGTTTCGATCCAATTCAGCCACTCTGAACTCCCGGATTTGGTCTGCACTTGGAAATACGGTCCTGAGGAAGATGGCTGCATCCACTCTAGCCATTGAAACCGGTCGACCCCAGAGGTCATGAGGGCTCTCATGACCCAACACAAATATCCCCAATAAGAGGAAACGGATATTGCTCCATACAATTGCTCTCACGCGCACTTATGGTAAAAGTGTGTACGCTTTTATAAGAGCCTTTTTTACACCCCCAGTCCCCTGGCCTTTTTACTTTTACCTGTTCCCCGGCTTTTCCAATTATCAAACTGTTAATTGCTCCTTCCTATGCGACCTATGGGCAAGGATAAACTATTGAATACAGAAGAAGGAAGACACACAGTTGACCTGCCCTCAGGTCTTTCCAATTACACCAAGCCAGCCACAGTTCTGGACTTTGCTGTTTTAAAAAATGAAATTGGATCTGCCCACAGTATCGGAGATTGTCTACAAGATTGAAGATTCAATAAAAATCTTAGCTTCTTGTGCGTTGAGTGGTCCTTCAAATTGAATACATTGGTCACCAGTAGAATAGTCCAGGGGCAGCCCTTCTTTCTATTCTCTGCTAGACAGGCGCCACCACACACGTCACCTAGGGACAGGCACTCCAGTTAAGGACAGGGTGTTTTCCTTAGAGACAGGCACGCCGAGTTGGGCGTTCATCCCCGGCCCAACCTCACCCTTCCCCTTCCCCCTCCACTCTCCACTCTGCCCTGAGTGGTCCTATTACCTGTTCTTTCATCTATATTACATTTGAGTCACTTTTGTCCTACAAAACCGTTGTTTTTGTGATACCACGTTCATCCTGTTAACGGTTAAAAGAATTTCAATGGCTAGCCCGTGATTTTTGTTCTTTCTTGTATCTACACTAGCTTACCCTGTTTGTTGTTAAATTTACATCTGAAGCAACACCCGGCGGAATGGTCTCTATTCATTAGCCAAGTTTTTCAAAGACTAACAAAATCCAAGACACTACCAAATTCGTGGACGACTGCCGTAGTAGTGCCAATTTTTTGAAAAAAAAAAGGGAAAAGAGACGATTCTAAAAATGTTCACGCTATAGCACTCCTGGATGTCATCGGAAAAGTCTACGGGCCACTGCTGCTACGTAATTTCCAATCCTGGTCAAGAAATGCTCCCTTTGAGGACTCATTTCAGTCTGGGTTTAAGAAAAACGCAGGAACCAACACAAATATACTAACTCTGAGCGTCTTGAAGGGTAAAACCCGGGCAGGAGTGAACCGAATTTTCATGGCTTTCATTGACTTAAGTCAGGCTTTTGAGCAGGTAAACAGAGCGTGGGAGAAACTAAAAAGATGGAAATGCCCGGCGGAAATATTACAACCCATCAAGGCACTCAACAACAACACCAGGATACAAGTCCGCCTAAACCATCAAGGGCTCCTAACCGAAGAAATAATTACAAATCGTGGGGTGAAGCAAGGATGCCCTTTGGCCCCGGCCCTTTTTGTGACATGGTATGGGAGATTACAAAGAAACAGAGGAAAGGGTGAGAGCCTTCCAACCGCAGCTCGGCCAGACCAAAATATCTAGGATCCTATATGCGGACGACATAATCCTCCTTGATCACACTGCCATTGGTCTACAGAGACAGCTCACAAACTTTGCGGAGTACATCGCAGAAAACCATCTGGAAATAAATAAATCGAAAACAAAAATACTCTCGTTTGGTAGAGGAAAAGGGAAAGCGAAAGACTTTGCATGGTAGCTGGAAGGAGAACGAATCGAGGAGGTCACAGACTTCAAGTACCTGGGCATCATGGTCGAAAACTCCCTACATGAAAGCGTGATGCAAAACTACCTCCAAGACAAAACGAACAGCTTAATATCTCAAGACAAAGCTACTGACAAGCAGTTTGGCCGGTTTTCATCAATTCCGGTCATACACTTTTACAGACAAAGGTTGTTCCATCTCTTACATATGGCGTAGAAGCAATGGCAGGGATACCAAAGAAGATCTGGTCTACCCTCGAAAGCTAATTCTGGCGGAAAGTGTTGAATTTGCCTACCTCAGCACCTATAGCCCTGATAAGGAGGGAATTGAGCCAGCTGTCCCTCCAATCGGGGGTCGAAAGCAATTCTATAACGCTCTTTCGGAAACTTATGGTGGAAAACATTCCCCAGCAACTGGCAAAAATCAAAAAAGAGCTGACAGGGAGGTGCTGTGCAGTCCTAAATATCTGGGCAGCCGATCAAGAAGCGAATCTAGAGATCATCCAGTGCAGTAACCAAGATCTGACTCAAAACCCCACAAGGATCCAGAAAAAAATGGACGATCTAGATTGGATCAAAACATGCAAACAAGCAGCGACGTATAAATTAACATTGCAAATTCCATACGTCCCCCAAAAGCTACACAAAATACAACCGTTTTTGCTTAAATACCCAAACCGAAAACTGAGGAACACCTTTTTGAGAGCTCGCCTCAACCTTCTGCAGGCAAATGAAATCTTAGCTATTCGTGGACTGGCGACCTCCAACAAATGCAGATTTGCAAGCATCCCAACGAAGTCGAAACAACGAGACACCTTCTCATATCATGCACAGGATTGGAAACCCTTAGAAAAGCATACTTGGCCCCGATTTTAGCAAACGCTCACACCTTCGAGGGAGACGTGTGGTGGGCAAGACTCATCGGAGGACAGAAAACGGCATGGGTGACGGCCACAGCCAAAATAATGGACCTAATTTTAATGAAAGTATCTGACATAGAAAAATAGACTTTAGTACTGAAACAAAGTGAACAACCAAGGGCATCAATTCAATTCTTGTAAAAATCTTGTGGGTTAAACAAGTAATACATTTTTTTTTAAAATAAATATGTATGGCAGGCTCTTGAGCAGGCCAATCTGACGGTAAAGGCAAGGAAATTTAAAATTGGTCAGAGTAAGGTGGTCTACCTTGGACATGAGGTAGGAGGAGGTGAAAATGGGCCATTGCCTAGCATGATGCAAGCTATACAGGACTGGGCCACTCCTACTACTCAAACCCACGTGAGAGCCTTTCTAGGTATGACAGGTTACAATAGGAACTTCATTGAGAACTATGGGACCAGCTTCTGCCTCGAATGTGACCTCCTCACCCAAATACCCCAAGAACGTCAGGTGGAATGAGGAGTGCACTAAGGCATTTGAAGGACTTAAGAACGCCCTTTGTCAAGCTCCAGTCTCGTTGCCATGCTCCAGTCTTAAGAGCTCTTGACTACAACCAATCCTTTATTGTACAGACAGATGCTTCCAATACAGGTATAGGTGCAGTTCTGAGTCTGCTGGATGAGAAAGGCACGGAACACCCAATCTGCTTCATCAGTAGAAAACTGAAGGAACCTGAAACAAGGTGGGCAACCATAGAACATGATTGTTTTGCTATTGTGTGGTCTTTGAAGAAGTTTAGACCATACTTGTATGGTTCTACTTTTGTAATTCGAACAGACGACCAACCCTTTAGATGGTTAATGCAGATGAAGGGGGAAAATCCTAAATTGTTAAGATGGTCAATCAGCCTTCAGGGATTTGATTTTAACATTGAACACAGGTTAGTGTGTAATCACCAAAATGCTGATGGTCTCTCTAGAAAGTATGACCGACTGGAATAAGGCGATTCATCCAGGGGTGGATTAAATCCTCCTGTCCCTTAGTCTGGAGGGGGACGAGTGTTAGGGAGAATTCTCAGAAATGTGCCAATTCCCTCCACTTTAGAGACCCCCAGCAACTTTGCTGGATTTAAAGGACTTGATTTTTTTAACCTGGAGAGAGTGAGACCCTTTTTCCCACGCTCTCATGTATTTTAATGTGATTTTCTACACTGTGTTTCTTTTGGTTATGGAGTCTAACAAACTCCATAGGCATCACCGTTTACATTGTGTCACCCAGCACCTTCAGAGAAGTGGCACAGGGAAGTCTTTCAGATTTCCCAAGGTTTAAATACCTTCTCTGGGATAAACTACTGTTTCCCAGAGCAGTAAAGTGAAATTGAGTTTACTTGCATATGTAACTTTCTAGACCCAGCACACACTATCTGACAATAAAGGTCCTTCTAGAGAGTTTCTCTGCACACCAACCAGGTTTGGTCTCTTTGTTCATTTCGCCTTTGGCAGGGTTTCTGAGTGAAACCCGCCTCTGGCTCCAGGGTGTCTGGGGTAGGCAGGAAGTGAGGGAGGTGCCCGCAACTCTCTGTGCTTAGTCTCCTAGGTGACCCAAATGCACTCTGTGGTGATTGGCTGGCTGACTGTCCGGCAAGGACAGCCACCCTGCTGGGTGAGTGACAGCTAGGCTGGAATGAATGGGAGAGAACTGAATAAAAGGCAGAGTCGACCACTGGATGAAGGAACCAAAGAAGAGCTTGAATAGGATGACTGCTGCAACTCCTGGACCATTGGTTTGCCCGGTGAAGCCCTGCTGCAGTGCCAACTTGCCAAGTTCACATCAACAGAGAAACCCCTGCAAGGATGACTTCTCCCTTTGAGTTGGTGGGACCAAGCAACTCCAAAGTAAGCCACCCAGACATCCATCTCGGAGCTGGTTGAATTTCCAGAGTTGCTGCTGGAAACCCAATAGCCAGGGAGAGGAACACCAGATTGTGTGTGTTGCTTTTAAGCAGGTCTAGGACTCCCAAGAAGCAGGACTGACCAAACCTGAGCCCC